>NC_056073.1:51150146-51451717 GCF_016772045.2 Ovis aries
CCCTGCTGGTGCACAGTCATCTCTGCAGGCCCCGCCCTCCTGCGAGTGTCTCTCTGGGAGACGCGGAGGCCACACACAGGCACGCTCAGCGTCTGAGCGTGACTCTACCCCGAGGGCAGCTGGGCGTCCGTAACTGGTGAGCGAGGGGGGTGGGCAGCCAGAAGCCGGCGAGAACCGATGCCAGGCGGTGCAGACACAGGGCCCCGAGAGCCACGAGCTCCAACCCAGCACAGCCCGTCCGCAGTTTACAGCACAGACTCGGAGCCAGGCCTCCAGACCCAAATGCCATTCACTACGGGAAGTGATTCAGGGAACACACGGCGTCTTTCTGAGCCTCAGCTCTTTCATCAATAAAATGGAGATAACAGAACAAGCTTCCCAGCTTGCAGAGCTGAGCACCTGTAGGGTGCAGAAGCAGCCCCTGGCCAGGCTGAGGGACAGAGGTCTGGCGGTCACAGCTGCAACCACGACACCTAGGTCACACCGTCTCTCCCTGCAACCGGCGCTATCTAACCCGCAGCATCGGGCACATGGGGCTACTTAAAGTGAAACTGAAATTAAAACCTACATTCCTCAGTGACACTAGCCATGTTTTAAGTGCTCAACAGCTACAGCTCCACGGCCCCTGAAGCTGCTGGCTGTACTCTCCTGCAACAGGCGGCACACAGAGGAATGCAGACTCCACAGAAATCAACACTCATCACTGCACACAGAAGCAGTACTGAACAGTGTGGCTGTACTCTCCTGCAACAGGCAGCACACACAGAGGACTGCGGATTCCACAGAAATCAACAGCCGTCACTGCACACCGAAGCTGCTGGCTGTACTCTCCTGCAACAGGCGGCACACACAGAGGACTGCGGATTCCACAGAAAGCAACACTCGTCACTGCACACAGAAGCGGTACTGGACAGTGTGGCTGTACTCTCCTGCAACAGGTGGCACACACAGGGGAATGCGGATTCCACAGAAATCAACAGCTACATCTCCACAGCCCCTGAAGCTGCTGGCTGTACTCTCCTGCAACAGGCGGCACACAGAGGAATGCAGACTCCACAGAAATCAACAGTCGTCACTGCACACAGAAGCGGTACTGGACAGTGTGGCTGTACTCTCCTGCAACAGGCGGCACACACAGAGGACTGCGGATTCCACAGAAATCAACAGCCGTCACTGCACACAGAAGCGGTACTGAACAGGGTGGCTGTACTCTCCTGCAACAGGCGGCACACACAGAGGACTGCGGATTCCACAGAAATCAACAGTCGTCATTACATCACTGCTTTGAAATTAAGAAGGAATTATTGAATATCAAAGCAAATATGAGAAATGCATCAGTGAGAACATGTTTTCAAGCATTTCAGTGAAAGGTTTCAAAACTGGTAAATTCTGAACCAAATGGACTGAATTTCTTACAGCCAACGTCACCCTTCAGAATCTTAAAGTGAGAAGGGTTTCCCAAATCTTAAGAAGTTTCATTTAAAATAACTCAGGAAAAGCACACGTAAGTTAGTATGTGATCATGCCCCAGATGGTGCTCATACTCCTGTATAATCTCTGCACGGCTCCTCAAGAGCAGTGATCAGGTCCCACTTTCTGGGCTGGGACCTGCTTGAGGGCGGCAGCCACATGCCCCCAGCTCTGCACTGGACGCCGGCCCAGCACGACACTGGGCACATCAGCGTTAAGCTGGCCGAGTTCACCTGGACCACAAGCTTCCCCTACGACAGCAAACACCAGCACACAGCCGACAGAAAAATATCTCTAGGGAAAAGGGACTGTTACAAAGGAATATATTCTACAGAAAATGTTCATCCCGGAAAGTCCTGAATCGCAAAGGGCTTCTCAGAGAAGCGACATTCATGGTAAGCCAATTTACTCAAAACAGAGCAAACATCAGTAGAAATTTAAAAGGACACATTTCCAGAAAAAGTTTGTGCTTATAAAGGAATAGAACTGAAACAATTTCCCTTACAAATTTTACTACCACAAGTCTCAAGGGAGAATTACCTAAAGTGCTGAAAAAAGTGATGTTATACACTATGCTGGGCCTCAGCATGAAACAGATCTTAATTTTTTCCGACATTAACAAATATCCATTTTCATCTACTGAAACAATGAGATACTTACTAAGCCAGCTTGTTCTCACAAATCACCTTTTCAAAGTTAGCTATCATTTTTTTTTTTAAACAGATATCATGGTTTGATGGCAATTTCCCCAGGGAAAATAGCATCCCCAAGTAGAAAATAGCCTTCAACCCTTTAAAATGTCTGACTATGTTAATACAGAAACAGATTTAGTAAATGCTTGTTTGGGCTGAATTCAGACTATATTCATTTGAACAAAGCTGGTGACCTGATACTCAGACAAGAAAAAGAAATGAGGTAAAATCTCAAGGCAAAATGATAGTAATACAAAAAAACAGAGAGAAAAATATTTAAAGTGTTGTAAAACTCATAAATTTTGAGATGAACTTGAAGTACTCAAATTCTACTACCAAGGAAAGCCTATATCAAATTAAAATTTCTTTCTAGAAAACACTTATTATCAGAGATCCCAAGGTTTATGAACAGGTCATTACAAAAAAGCTCAGAAACTTCTGCTGATGGGACTACGTTAAGACAGAAGTGCAAAACTGACCTGTTAGTACAGCCCTACATTACAGCATCCCTAAAGGGCCGATGCTGGGGGTCTTCAGTACCCTAGCTATTCTCAACCCAACTTCCTGGTGAAGCTGTGTGCTCCACATGCTCACACGTGACAAGGAGAGCCCCCTGGACACCACTGCTCCTTGTCAAGCGTTTCACTGTGTTCGTGAAGACAACAGTTTAGTTTCAAGCCACTAATATTATAACAGGGACTGATTTATCTGCTGAGTTTCTTCTAAATCTGTAGGGTAAGTAGCTGGAAGTTCATATGTCAGCAAAGAAGGGGAGGTGGAGAGAGCCTTGAATTCCATGCATCAGTTTCTCTTGGCCTACAATTCTTACAAAATGTCTCAGAGTTAGAAGCACTCAAGAATGCAGCTGTCTTAAGTTTGTTTCGGAAAAAGGCATGGCACACAGACAGACAGCTCGGGGCCTGCCCTTCCAGCAGCTGATGTTTTCCGTGCTGCCGCCGGCAGATGCTCGGAGACACTCCTCTCCGTCCCTGGTCAACGATGGCCCTGGCGGCCGCCACAGCAATTCTTTACCTTTGATGGTGTCATTTATGCACTGGTCTCCTTTGCGGCAGCAAATTTTACTTTTTAAGCAGCACACTGGCTTGCTCTCAAATGACGATTTCTCATAAATAAAATGCAAACAGAAAGAGAACATTCATTTCCAACATTTTTATTCTCCTCTATGCTCATTAAATCACTATTCAGAAATAAATACCAAAATACAACTTAACTGCCTTATTCTGTGAAACCAGGTCCAAGAACTGAATCAAAGCTTGTTATAAAGTCCATAAATAAGTTTGGGTAGTGGGACAAAACTTACTGTTCAGAACATTCTCCAGTTTCTGTGTCATGGACCCTTCTACTTTTTCTGTTCCATCCGCTTCTAGTTTTTGATGGATAGCTAGAAAAAAAGCACCAAGTTAAAATGTAGGCTATTTTAATGGGTGGGAAAATGATACGTCAAAAAAGACATTTTTAAACAGCTCAAAAAATGGTTCTATTTTCACTGCTAGCAAGAAGCACAAACACACAAAAACCCTGCAACGTAACCAGCAGACACCCGTCTAAGTCACGGTAGTTTAACGCTATGAAAACAGTACATAGTGCGTGTGCTTAGTCACCTGACCATGAAGCCTGAGGAGTAAAGATGACTGGATCAAAGAAAGAAAAATAAGCTTGGATCACTAATATGTTTGGCATTTGGCCACAGGAAAGTCATTCTTATTTCTCAGTCTCACCATCTACAAAACAGAAATACTGCTACTTGATATCAACCTCAAAATATTTACTTTCAGCCGTGGGACATAACATGGCAAATACATATTATTCATGTTCTACTCAGTCTGTATTTCCCTGGAGGTTCTCAAGAAATCTCTAGTAGTATCTACCAACACGTCAATCTGTCGACGTGCAAATTACATCAGAGTTTTTTTGCTAGTATTTATATATGTCTGAATGATTCTGATAAAGTATCAGGAAATCATTAATTTATATGTAAAAACTTTTACCTACTAATGAGAGGAAGTTTTAAAAGCAAATCAGGTTTCCTCAAGTGAATCACTAAGAAAATTTTCAAAGTAAATCTCTAAAATACAATATGAAATCCAAAACTGAGACACAGTTAAAGTAATAAAAACAGCAAGGTAAGCGTCACTGAGACGTGACCTTAGGCAGACACCACAGTGAGCTTCCAACACACGATGTACATCCAGTAAGAAGCCAGGGATGAGGTCCTAACATTACTCCTGTTTCACAGACGGGAAACCATGGTTCAGTGAAATTAAACAAGTTGACCAAGGTCACACAGGCAAACCCAAAGTTTGAGCCAAGGCAGCGCGATCCCAGGACAACAGCTTCACCCCATCCGGCCCACATTTCGTGGGCAGATGACAAACGCCTCCGCCTGCTTTCACGCCTGTAAATCGGGAACATAGAGCCGTGTGCATGGGAACAGCGTTCAGTCGCAAAGAGGAGATTCTCTCCACGGTAACAGCCACGCACACAGCCCCAGCACCACCGCCTGCTAGCCGTCTGCAAGCTCAGGACTGCAGTCAACGGGGAAGCCCCAGCAGACACCGAGGGTTACCTACCTGAGAGGGCGTCCTGTGCCTCAAAGAAAGTGCTGAGCCCCCCTTTCACGTACGCCAGGCTGCCCTCGCTCTTCTTGTTGGCCTGTCTCTTCAGGTGGGTGATCGCCATTTTGAGTTGTTCAAAACTGAAGTGAAATGAAGCCACGAGAAGACAATGCGTTAGTTGTAAAATACTGAAGCTACACTGGAGAGACACAGACTAATACAGTATGTAGTCAGATCAGACCATGCTTTCAAAGTCTTTCCCAGATCTAACCCTCTGCACATTACAGATGCCAAAGTTACAGCGGCTGTACAACAGCTTTGCACAACCCTCACGTGTCAGACCCCTGAGAAGTAACTATACACGCAGATATGCTTACACTTGACCCAAATCAACACAGGGTTTGCCAGGTAAGGAGTTCTGAAGAGCATCTCCCAGGTGCAGAGGCCTGGACCACACAGGGGTGGGTGGCAGGACCCCTGGACGTCCACTCCATGCACGTCGCAGCCAGGCCCCACCATTAACAGTGATTTCACAGGAATCATGGGGGTCGGCTCAAAATTTACATGACTGAACAGACCATACTACTTCATCTTGATAACTCAAGCAGAGAAAAATCGGCTGGCCTCTGTATTTCAGAAGTTTCATTACCACTGAAGCTAAGAAAATCTGGCTATAAATTGTTCACTATATTCTTGAGTGCCAAGACAGTACTACACAGAGACTGGAGATCAATCCTGACTTTTGGTAAGAGAAGCGCATCTATACCGTGAAATCAGAACCATCTTCCCCAAAGACAGACTCCAGACATTTGCTCTCAATGCACCAGGCCAAATTCACTCTGACTGTATACCAACTTTTCTTGTTGCCTATGATGGTTTTGATCCCATAGGTGAAGGAAGAATTTCTTCTAAGATGTATTTTAACAAGTTGGGGTGTTTCAAGGATACCAATTTCAAACAATAAACCATTTAGTCAAGCATTTCTACTACAGCAGAGTGCTCCAGCTAGCCTTGCATGCGAGCCACAGGCCTGCTGTCGCCCAGAGGTCAGGCAGGCTCTTAGGCAGCAGGAACAAGGGGCCCTGTAAGTGGGTGGCCCATGTGTACCTTCTGCTGATTCTAAGTCAAGTCTTTGAAAAATGACAAACAACTCATCTTCCTTTGCTCTCTGGTCAAGAAGGAGGTGTCTTCCTTGTTTCAGACCAGTACTTGAGAACTCTGCTACCTGAGCAAGGAGGGGGTCACATGCAGACACAGGACAACAGCTGAGACCCAAGCTTCACCGGGCGGCACAAACAACGAAACATACAGAAGCGTCAGGGGAGGAGGAGACAGGGCTCCTGGAAGTAACGATCCCATTTTACAAGTAAGGAGCCAGACACTCTGACATGCTCACAAGCACCCCGAGAAGCCACACGGCATGGCCCGCTCCTCACCTCGCGCTGGAGTGGTTCTCAATCAGGTACCAGGCAGCAGAGAAGTTCTCACTTGTAAAGTCAGCACTCATTCCAGGGAACAGCGTTTCTAAGTCCTTCTGGGGAAATTTACCTCTGAGGGAGGAAAAAGGCTTAAGATGCGTTTAGAGTGCTATTGCTACAAAGACGTAACCAACAGGAATAAACACGGACACACATCACTGCAACGATACACGATGCACTACGGAGTCTAAGTCTGTGCGTAGCCCACAGAACTGTAGATATAAACTTTGTGTATATATAAGATAGCAAATTAGTTAAAATGCAGAAATTGTATCAATAAAAGAATATAAAACTTGAAGAGGCTGCGTTGATACTTCATGAAATCTATGCAAATATGAAATCATTTCCTATCCAATAGACAAAATTTGGGTACACTGACATTAAAAACAGTACATCAACCTGTTAAAATACTTTCTGTCAAAGACCTATGTGAGAGCTGGCTTAAGACACACTGATGCCGACGCACGGCAGTTGCTGACCCAGGCAGATCCACTCAGCACGCACGCTTCTATGCACACGTCTAGATCAAGTCCACGGAGAGCTGACGCTGAGGGACAGTCCCTTACCTGCGGCCCCTCTGCAGCCAGGAGGGAGTCTGTGCCGTCACAGGCGGAGGGCGGCAGGGCCAGGCTCCTCACAGCTCAGCGACACCTCTGGGTTCTGACTCAACCAGTCATGGAACCCACTATCTCTGGACTTCGTATATTATGAGAAATAAATATCTTCCTTGCTTACACCACAGTGAATTTTTGTTTTCTATTACTTACAGCTGAAGGCACCCTGAATCTACCCCAAAATAAGATCTGTTACACAAACACCTAGAAAGCTGACAGTGAGTGACACCGCTGAAGCAGCAATGCCCCGTGGGGAGCACGCCCGCAGGGGCAGAGGCAGCTCAGGGCAGTGTGCACAGGTTCACAGAGTTTCTGAATAACCTTGAGGAAACCTCTTTACCTCCCTAAGGCTCCATTTATTCAGGAGGATAATGAGATCATCATCTCTTCCTCTTAAGAAAATGCTGAGGAGTAAAGTAGATAATGCATGTGGAAGGTTTAACAGGTTTTGACACTTAATAAATGCTCAACAATGTTACTTTGTTACCTTTATTGTTTACACTTGGTTCTCTATATTTAATAGATTCTTTCATTAAGAACCATTTTATCTGATTCTAACAACATGATGAGTTATAGAACCCCATTTTACAAAGAAACAGCCCCAGTACTTCAATGGTCAAACAAAGAACCGGAGAATCTTATGAAAAGCGTCTGCATACGCAGCTGTAAGTCTAGGAACACAGAAAGTGAGGGGAGGTTTCGAATGCAGAGAGCTGTTGGCGGTCCCGCTCGGGGCACGAGCAAGAGCAGCAGCGCTGTCTCAGGAGCATATGCGGTCTGGGGGCTTAGCCCTTGGTCCTGAGCGACTGGGCCCTGGGTCTGACCCTCCATGTGAAGCCACAGATGAACAGCAAGGCACACTCTAAGCGACGGACTAAACCCACACTTCAACCTCACGAACCAGAGCGTGCGAGCAACAGGCTGACGTGTAACATGCGCAGTGCTTTCACTAGGGAACCAACAGTTCTAGCAGCTGACAGCCGTGCCCCCACAGCGCACGCTCCCCATTAGACGGCAGTGTGAGCTCAGACTACACCTTCCGAAGGGTTTGGCCATGAGGACCCAGGCACAGGGGTCAGGTGCAGGACTACAGCAATGTCCTCAACTCAGCAGCTTCACGCTCAAAGAGGAGACTGACCTGGAGACCCCAGTCAGCAGAGCAACAGAAGCCCTTCTGAAAAGAGTTCCCCGTCTCTGCAGAGAGGGCTGGGCGCAAGCACGGCTGCGCCCAGGCCCGCGCAACAGCTCCCGACTGCAGGCAGGAGCTGCAGGGGTATGGGGGTGCTGGGGAGCGCGCCACCCCCCCCCCGCCCCCCGGCCAGGTCGCACGCGGCCTCACGCCCTGCCCCGGCCGGGCCGCACGCGGCCGCACGGCTCTCACCCCAGCTGCTCTGTGCGTTGAGTGTCATCAGCCTGCTGGAGGCTGCGCGTTCTTTCCCTGTTTTGGTCTCACACAGTTTCTGGGCGCAGGCACTGTACCACAGTCCACAAGCCTGTTTCTGAAACTTCTAGATGGCCCTCTTTTCCAAGGCGCTTCCCTTCCGCACTCACACTAAGAACTACTTGCCACCCTCCCCTGCTTTCTGACTGGAGCAGGAAGACTGGTCACCTTCTCTTGCTTCTGGAAGGCAGCCTACTGAGGACACACCAGACTGCACGGTTTACAAAGCCTCTGTGGACACAACCCAGAGGCCAGGCGGGCATCAATGCACTGCTCGGGACACCTCTTCCCAGGCAGTAACTCCCAACAAACGGTGAATCATACAAAACCGGGGTGTGGTGTGGGGGGAGACGCTCCACTGTGATGCCCTTACTCCCACACACGCCAGTCAGTCTAGTCACTCGGTCGTGCCCGACTCTCTGAGACCCCATGGACTGCAGCACACCAGGCCTCCCTGTCCATCCCCAACTCCCAGAGTTTACTCAGACTCGTGTCCATCGAGTCGGTGATGCCATCCAACCATCTCATCCTCTGTCATCCCCTTCTCCTCCCGCCTTCAATCTTTCCCCAGCATCAGGGTCTTTCCCAATGAGTCAGCTCTCCGCATCAGGTGGCCAAAGTATTGGAGTTTCAGCTTCAACATCAGTCCTTCCAATGAATATTCAGGACTCATTTCCTTTAGGATGGACTGGTTGGATCTTGCAGTCCAAGGGACTCTCAAGAGTCTTCCCCAACACCACAATTCAAAAGCATCAGTTCTTCAGTGCTCAGCTCTCTTTATAGTCCAACTCTCACACCATAAATGATTACTGGAGAAGCCACAGCTTTGATTAGATGCATCCTTGTTGGCAAAATGATGTCTCTGCTTTTTAATATGCTGTCTAGGTTGGTCATAGCTTTTCTTTCAAGGAATAAATGTCTTTTAATTTCATGGCTACAGTCACTATCTTCAGTGATTTTGGAGCCCAAAATTATAATAAAATCTGTCACTGTTTCCATTGTTTCCCCATCTATTTGCCATGAAGTGATGGGACTGGATGCCGTGATCTTAGTTTTCTGCATGTTGAGCTTTAAGCCAACTTTTTCACTCTCCTCTTTGACTTTCATCAAGAGGCTCTTTAGTTCTTCTTCACTTCCTGCCATAAGGGTCCTGTCACCTGCATGTCTGAGGTTATTGGTATTTCTCCCGGCAATCTTGATTCCAGCTTGTGCTTCATCCATAAAAGTACCATCTCCAAAAGTTTCACTTACAAATACTCTCCTACTAGGTAGAAAGGACTTTTAAGAAATAAAACCTAGGGAAGGCTTTCACTTATTAATATGAACCTGTTTCTATCTTCTTTTTCTTTTCTTTTTAAATTATGACGTCTCCATCATAATTTAAGCAGTGCAAAAAAATGCCCATTTGTGACAATCAGTATAATAAATTAGAAATACAGACTTTTTACGAGCAAATTCTAGTCTCAGTTCAAGTGAAGTTATTTTTTTCCAAGTTATTAGTAACATCTTTGTAAGTTTCAAGGCTCTGCGTGTGAAAAACATCAGTTAAAAGCCTAGGACGGTGAAGGCCTTCAGCAGCCGAAGGAGGCCATCAACGCCCGCCGCTAGGCCTGTGGGCAGAAGGGCAGCCGCGCCCCGCCGCGCACACAGGGAGGAGCCCCCCTCGCTGCCTCTCACTGGCGGCTCCCACTCAGAGGCACCGCAGGGCCCCCGGGCTCCATCCTGCGCGTGCGGCTATGGGGCAAGAACCCCCATAAATACTCACACCGCCAGACAGGAGCCGACTCCTCTCCCACAGGCGGCCTCAGCACTTCTGTCTGGGAATAAATCAGGACCACAGCACTTTACAGCAAGTAGCTGTAATTCTTCAAACCTTCTCAATTAATATATTTCAACAAGCAAGTAATTAAATCCTGTTATTCCTTCTCTGATGACATTTTTTAAAAAATTAAAAATAGGTTGCCTCCCATCTTCTAATTATAAAAGAAGCCCCAATGACATTAATAAACAGAAATGAAAGAGACAGTAAGAGGAAATATTCCCAGGGCTTCTAGCCTGAGTGCAACACCGTTCTCTACAGGGACCAAAGCTTTTCCCTAAAAAACATGAAGTGAGCCGGGGAAATAAAATCCATACCCACATTTTAACATCTGTTCTTCCTTTCCCATCCTCTTTTTCTAAAATACAGCTTCTCTATTTGAGGTCAGACTTCAATAAAACAAATGCAGCTTTCCTGACAGTATCTTTAAAAGCTAAGAAGGAACCTGAAAAGCATTTTTCTGGCCAAAACCACTCTTATCTTGGTTTCCATACATTTTCCAACTTTCGCCTTCTGTTTTCTTGCTTTCTGGAATCTCTATTCATTCTTCCTTTTGATCAGAACACTTGTGAGAGACTTCACATGGGCCGTCCTTCCGCAGTGTGGAGGCCTGCCAGGGCCCCACGTCGTCCAGGCGTGCCTGCTCTCTGTGTCACAGAAGCGGAAGTGGGGGCTGAGAGCAACTGGGGGGCTGGCACAGAGGCCTGTCCGGTGCGGGTGCGCCCAGGAGACCGCCAGGCGGGGGCGGGGGGGATCCGGCGCGGCGCCACCTAGCACTGCCCACTCTGCCTGTGCCCTGGGACTCCCTCTCAGCTGGCTTAACGCTCCACTGGGCTCCCCATTAATTAATGAATTAAACAAAAGCTTGGACATGTCTGCATTTTGTATTTGTATGACAGTCAAGCTTCTACCTTTTCCAAAACTACCCTTTAGTTATTCCATGGCTGAGCAAATTATTATTGAAACTTTCAAGAACAGCTTGGAAGAAACCTTATAGTCAATTTTCTCACCGTCTGAGCACTTCTCGAATGCACATGTCACTATCTTAAGATCTGAACACAACGCATCACCTGAAATCCTGAGTCAAGGAAGGACTCTCCTCCTGGGCAGCAGAGCCCTGACCAGCAGGCTGCGAGCACACACCCGCCCCTGCCCCACCCGCGCAGCACGAGCGACACAGGCCCCTGCCTGCAGCCTCCAAGTCACCTGCAGGCAGCGGGAGGGCCCGGAGCCGACTGAGAGAGGGGCCTGGACCCAGCCAGCTCCTTCAGAGGAGAAAGGAAGACCATCCCCAAAGAGTCGCACTCTGAGTGCCTTCTGGCTGGCCACCATTACGTAAGGATTATCCTGAAGCCTATTCAGAAAGAGGGCTCGACTGGATGGGAGGGGTCTGGGGGAGAACGGACCCAGGTGCACGTGCGGCTGAGTCCCATCACTGTCCACCTGAAGTCACCACAACATTGTTAATTGGCTATACCTCAATACAAAATGAAGTTTACGGTTTGAAAAATAAGCTAAAGGAAGAGGGCAGTAAGAGACAGTTCAAGCCCCCTTCACGGTTAGCGGCAGCGGCAGTGACAAGACAATCAGAAGGTGAGAGGGCATGAAAAGGTCAAGAGATTGAACTGTGGGTGGATCACAAGGTAAACGAAAACTCAAGGAAATCCTTTTATGATCGTGAAAGTCACTCAGCCGCGTCCGGCTCTTCATGACCCCATGGACTATGCAGCCCACGGAATTCTCCAGGCCAGAATACTAGAGTGGGTGGCCTTTCCCTTCTCTAGGGGATCTTCCCAACCCAGGGACCAAACCTACAATGTCTCCCACATCGCAGGTGGATTCTTAATCAGCTGAGCCACAAGGGAAGTTCATTATATGACAGGAAATAACCAATTTAATCCTAACTTTGATAGTTCTGTCTAAAGCTCAAACAAAAGTCACAATGTATTCCTACACTCCTGTGTGAATCTTATTCAGAAGAAAACCCAGAGGGCCCTTCTGCTCCACACTGCATGCGGCGGACCTTAGAAAGAAGTGGAATCCAGGGCGCTGAAGCAGGCCACTGGAGGATTTACTCTCAACCACAAGGTCCCCTTGTGCAGGAAACACTGTTCAAATAAAGACCCAGCAATTACCTTTCTTTCCTGGATGTTCTTAATCCTTAAACTCTTAATTTATCAGGCACTGAAACCCTTCAAACAGCTCCAGAATGACCCATGGTGGCCAAAGAGCTTCACAGCTGTGACCCAGAACAGTCCACACTCACTGAAACCGCCTTTTAAAACCCTCCGGCCTTTTTCAAAACAGGACAACCTCTCAAGACACACAGGTGCCCCCTACCCCCTCAGCTGGCAGAAACCCTAGCAGGGGAAAGCAGCCAGCTGGTGGCCGACTGGTGGTCTTCAAGGGGAGGCCTGAAGGTTAAATACATCGAGGTTAGTGGTCAACCTTCCCCATTCCTAGAGAAGCAAGGCTAACGGCTAGCAGATTGCTCCGCAGCCTGCAGGAGTGCTCATGAAGCAGCACTCAGCAGCACTATTGCCAGCAGAGCCGCCAAGGCCGAGAGAGAGATCAGACAGGACTGCTGTGCAGGGAGCTTGTGTGGGAAGATGCAAGGACCCAGGCGCTGGCACAAGAGCTGTGAGCACCGCGCTCGGGACGAAGAACCGGGAACACCAGGTCTGGCCCGAGACATTTTGAAAGATACCATTTACTTGCCGTAACGCTGGTAAAGTGAGTCTGAATTAAGTGTGAATTACAGGTAGAGGACATGAACAGAATGACGAGACTACACTGGGTCTAATCACTGTGGAATGTTTCCTGAAAAATCAAGCACATGGAAATTTCTATTTTAATCTCAAATACCATCTAAACATTTAAACTTAACAGCTCCAGACAACACACTAACTCTCACATCATTAGAAGTATGTTATTAAAAATTTCAAAATACTTTTTTCCTTCACAAAATGAAAACTCAAAAACTAAAGAGGCAGGTAGTTTTGCCAACATTTTAATTGGAACATTCTCTCTGGCAGGCTCCAGAAATGACGCTGACTCCCAACGATAGAGGCATCTTCAGTTGTGCTTCCTTGCATATTTCTGGAGCCTGAATACATGAAACTCAGCACATGGAAAGCAAGGCAACTGAGGCGAGGCAGGACTCACTTTTCAATCTCGATGCCGAGTGGGTTGGCAGGACGCAGGGACAAGGGAGGAATCCCTTTATTCCTGTCGGTGCGCATGTCATAGTAATTCATCTCATCAACCCACACAGCGGACTGATCCAAAATGCCTGCCGAGACAAGGAACACGGGCTTAACAGGGCACACACTCCCCAGGCCCTGTCTAAACCTTACTTTACTGCTTTACTGGTTTAATACCTAACACAAAATGCACACTAAAGTAATTTTTTAAAGATCTGAGGGCACAAAAACTTTAATTTCTTTCTTAATTAAAAGCACTAAAAATCCACAGAAAGGCAAAAATAACACCTCTTCACTGTACCGTTCATTATTCAAAACAGAAAATAAATTAACATCTGAGAAAAAGTTCTGCTAAAACAAATGTGTTTTACAAGTAATAAGCAGTACAGTGAATCTGGTATATCAAGAAAGTATCCAACAATTCCTTATATAAAGAAATCAGTCAAACACGTTCCAAGGAACGCACAGCTTGGGTGATGGAAATGGCTGAGACATTCAGGAAAAACAAAACGTCGTCTCTGAAAGCAGCACCCTCTCTCACGTGACTGAGTCTTTCTTCACTCTCCCTGGCACGATGCTCCCCATGGTCCACTCTCAGACCCAGGGGCTGGGCAGGGAGATGGGGGAAGCAGAATGCAGGGCGGGGCCCGAGCCCCCTGAAGGGAGGGCTCTGGGCCCAGGCAGCCTTCAGTGGCAGGACCCCTGGTGAACCTTCTGTTTCGATCAACACCACACTCATGCCAGGACGCAAGGAGGCTGTCAGAGGGAAGTGCAGGTCCAGACACTCCCAAGTGCGGCTCCGTGAGCCTTTCCTGAGCCTGTACGTGTTGAGTCCTGGGCAGAGCACTTTAGGATAAAATCAATACTTGATAATAAGTTCTCTGTGTCTGCTGTACAAACATGATACAAGATGGCACTGCTGGTGCTGCCGCTGCCAAGTCGCTTCAGTCGTGTCCAACTCTGTGCAACCCCATAGTCGGCAACCCACCAGGCTCCCCCGTCCCTGGGATTCTCCAGCCAAGAACACTGGAGTGGGTTGCCATTTCCTTCTCCAACGCATGAAAGTGAAAAGTGAAAGCGAAGTTGCTCGGTAATGCCGAACTCTTAGCGACCCCATGGACTTGCGGCCTACCAGGCTCCTCTGTCCATGGGATTTTAGAGGCAAGAGTACTGGAGAGGGTTGCCATTGCCTTCTCCGACAAGATGGTACTAGGTTCTGTCAAAATGTTTGACAAAATCAAAAAGGTTCCTCCAGAAAACTGAAAACAAGCTCCTACTTTGTAATTTCATAGTTCAGTTTTCAAAGACATTAAACAAAATTAAGCAAAAATAAGAATACTGTGCATATAAAAATGTATACACATATTTGCATATACATTTGTATACCTATGTACAGGGATTCCCTGGTGGCTCAGACAGTAAAGAATCCGCCTGTAATGTGGGAGACCTGGGTTCAATCCCTGGGTTGGGAAGATCCCCTGGAGGAGGGCATGGCAACTCCAGTATTCCTGTCTGGAAAATTCCATGGATAGAGGACCCTGGTGGGCTACATCCATTGGGTCACAAAGACTTGGACAGGACTGAGCAACTAAGCACAGTACAGCAAGTACCTATATGTAAATCACATTTTGAATTTTCCCTTAAATCCCTCAAACTTTTATTTAAAAAATTTAAAAATCATTTATGTATTAAAAACTTTAACGATATAATGGTAAAGAAAGGTTTTATGCTCTAAGACAGAACACAATATTTGCAAAATTCTTTGCTTTTCTATATGAGAGAAGTATGGCCTGGGTTTAATTTTGCCTGTGAGAGCTCCACATTAAATAAGTATCTATCTGCTGACCACGTGCCAGGCACTACAAAACCACAAAGACAAAGCAGCGGAGACGCTGTGCGCATGGAGAGCTGGAAAGAGCGGTCAAACGATCGTCTGCGGAGCACTGGCTCCTACTCCACGCGAAGGCCTTCGCCAGGCTCGCCCCTGAATGTCCCAGCTCATCAGACCTCTGGCGGAGGCGACCCTGGGACGCCACTCCCACCCACAGCTGCGGGCCGCGTGTATGATCAGTTGCGTCCGACTCTTTGCGACCACACGGACTGTAGCCCGCCAGGCTCCTCTGTCCACTCCAGGCAAGTGCACTGGAGTCGGTTGCCATTCCCTCCTCCAGGGACCATCCTGACCCAGGGACTGCACCTGCAGCCCCTGCGTCTTCCACGCTGGCAGGCAGGTCAGGTGCCACTGTGCCACAGCTGGGGCTGCCCCCAGGCTATCCCGAGTCCTGTCTCACACCAAGCTCCGCCCCAGACGAGGAAGTGCAGCTAAGTGCACAGAGGGAACACAGAGCTGCCTGGGGCCCAAGCAGCGGGCTTCTCTAATCTGGAGACGAGAGGCACACCTCTGCCAGCCAAGTCTTGTCCAGGCCAGGAACACAGGAAGGGAAGAAAAATGAAACCCGATTTAGATGGTATCACTGGCTAATTTGTGTCCCAGAAAGAAATGTCATTATTGTATCACGACCAAGAAACTAAAACTGGCATTTTGACATGTTAAATGAGCAGACTTTATATAGAACTTAAAACAAGATTTGTTCTAAGGATTATCACCCTTAGGGTTTACGTTAGCTCAGTACACTGCTTTTTCAAAAGTAATACAAATTTTAACCAATATCCTATTCCTAAAGAAAGAAAGAAACTAAATCTGAGAGTAAATAAATTTTATACTAATTTATCGACTGTCAATTTTAAAAGACAAAACCCAACTTCAGCTTATTCTTGAGAGAAAAGTCGCAGGAGGCGATACCTATCTTCTCAGGTCTGAGCAGCTTGAAAGACACCGTGGAGGTTCCTCTGCCACCCGACTTGGTCGTGACGATGATGTCCCCTTTGTCATTCTTGGCCTGTCCCACTCGACACACGATTTTACTTGCAGACATCCACTCTGCTGTCAGGAGGCAATTATGCCCACAGATTGTCAGACCTGAAAGTAAAAGCACGCACTGTAACAAAGTCCAAACCGACGACTGCTTCCACGAAGAGACAACTCTGTTAGTGTCGCTAGGCCTTTTCCATGAACTGAAAAGCAAACACAGAAATAACATATCCTGGTTCATTGGTTATTCTCATTTTTTAATGTACCCAATATTATTTGCAGATAAACTACGGCCTCGACTGGATTCTGTCTGTTTTCTCTCTAACATTTAAGACTCCTCTAGATTACAGCTGATTTTCTGCAAACATGAGTGGAATAAGGAACTAATAACATGACAACAGCTCTAAGCATTCCAGATTACTTAACTATAAGAGTCTTGAACTGCTTTCATAGGAATTAGAAAGGAAACTGTTCTATTTTTAGAAGCCTAAGTTATTGCTATAAAGTTCTAAAGTGTATTATTAATAAACGCGTACATCATTCTGGGAAAAAAATTTACCGTTTTCCTAACAAGTCTGCAGATGCTTCCCCTGGTGTTTAGTTACACGTAATATTACAGAATACAGCAAGCGTCACGCTGAGCACAGCCTGGCGTCTGCTGGGTCGGCAAGTGTCCTCAGGCCCCACTGGACCGCTGGCGCGCCCCTCGCGGCTGCGCGTCACTCCTGCAGTGCTGTCGGCCCACCGGCCTCAGTGTTCCCCAAGGTCCTGTCGCTGCGCTACACTCTGCTCCAAGAGCCCAGCCCGCGCCTGGCATCTCTGCCCACCCACGTGAACTGTGGGGCAGTGAATGCACAGGGAAGACGTGGTCCCAGCAGGGCACCAACATCCCCCCACGCACGTTTCTGCAGCACACATACCAACGTGGTGAACATTCAGGGAGAAAAGAGACCAAAGTGTACGTGGCAAACACACGCACCTTTCCTTCTCGTCATTTAACTTCTGATACTGCTTAGCAGTCAAGTGTGACAAATGTAGTATTTTTTTAAAAAAATCAGATACCAGGAACACCTCAACTTATGCCAAATTCAGTTTTAAAAAATGCAGTGAGGGATTCAAGCCATCTTTTGTTACAACTTAAAGCACTATTTAGTAAGAATGCTATATTAACCATAAAAGAATAAAAACTCCATTTTATTTATTGAAATAATTACTGAAAATAATTATAAATTATAATAATTTATTGAAATAATATTCAACCCTGAATATTCACTGGAAGTACTGATGCTGAAGCTCCAATACTTTGGCCATCTGATGCCAACAGTCAACTCATTAGAAAAGACTCTGATGCTGGGAAAGATTGAGGGCAGGAGGAGAAGAGGGCAACAGAAGATGAGATGGTTGGACGGCATCACTGACTCGATGGACAGGAACTTGAGCAAACTCTGGGAGAGGGTGAAGGACAGGGGAGCCTGGTGTGCTGCAGTCCATGGGGTTGCACGGTCAGATAAGACTAAGTGAATAATAACTGAAATAATTAATTTCAGAGATTTTCCTATAAGATCTATTATTATTTATTCACATAAGAAATTTAGTTTTTCTATTGCCAGCCTGGGGGCTGCCATCTATGGGGTCGCACAGAGTCGGGCACGACTGAAGCGACTTAGCAGCAGCAGCGCTTAAAAGCTCCTTTAGAGTTAAGTTTTCTGTTGTTTTTAAAGTGATGA
Organism: Ovis aries; assembly: GCF_016772045.2. Lineage (NCBI taxonomy): Eukaryota > Metazoa > Chordata > Mammalia > Artiodactyla > Bovidae > Ovis > Ovis aries. The sequence goes on from NC_056073.1 coordinate 51,168,039, forward strand.
CATTGACATAGTTTAAAATGCAATCATAACTCAAAATTATTTTTCAAAATGGGAATGTTTATTAGTTTTCCTGATTCTTAGTTTTTATTATGAAAAATCTAAGCAATTTAAGAAGTTGTAAGCACCCCTGGAACACCTTTCCATCTGCAAGATAAGCCCGAAAACCACTTCAATACTTATTTCCTCAAGTACCTTTCATGCACACATTCATCAGACTATGCATTCAAATAAGTGGAGATAAACGTTTTACTTTATGAACTGTTTAATTACAGATGCTGGGTATTTTGATATCACTGTAGGTCAATACCTAAGTTGATATTTTTAAGTTTCATAATATCAAGATTCTATGATCTGAAAAACTTCAGAAAGGAAACAACCCAATGGTAAACATCAGGACTCAATGTACCACAGGTCCTAATGTGAGGTCACTGCTGGGGAGCCAGCTTCCAGTTCGCACTGAGAACTGGGAGACCTCAGACGTGCCGAGTCGTGAAAGCACACGCGGATAAGCAGGCGCGCACGACCGCCACGATGGCCCACGCTCGCAGGGAAAGAGCCAGAGCAGCCGCTCGCTCATCCCACCGCAGCGGCATCAGCCTCAGACTCAACAGGCCCTGTATTTTAACTTAAAAAAAAAAAAAAAAGAATAATCATCATATTATTTAAAACAGATTTAAACAGGTCATTTTAAATGTTATGGAAATTAAATAAAACCATAAGATCTATTTCTTAAGCATGTTCTGCTAAGAAATCTGCTTCATGAACTATAACATTTTTTAAAATACCTTGTAGAATTCCAAATAAAGTGTTTTTAAAGTGTTTTACTTGGCTAGTATAGATGTCATCAGAGTTAAAAATGTTTAAATTATTTAGTAGGTTAAATCTGCTTTTTAAAAAAATGGTTTCTTGGCAATACCTGGACAAGCTGGAAGCTGAACTATCAGGTTCACACAAGTCCAAAACACTTGGTCCAGCAGACGCAGTCAGCGTCCACACAGGTCTGTGACCGTCCCATGTGGGGGCTCGGGGACCACCAGTTTAACTGCGGGATAGAACTTCCAGCTAGACGGTCATTTCCAAGAATTCTAGGGATGTTTCCAATTTTTATAAAGAACAATCTGGAATGAGCTTTGTCCAGAACCAAGACACAAAATTAGACTACTTTCATAAGGGTAATAAACTTAAGTTTTATTTACGTAACAATCACAAACTACAGCTAAAGGAAGCAGCTTAAAATGAGGCACATTTAAGTGGCACTAGTGAAAAGACCAAGCTGGGGAGGGCAAGACTCAATAACTAAACATGGCACCCAGCTCCAGTCAACTTTCTCCTCCGCAAGGGATTTCTGGGCAGCCACAAAACAATGTCAACCAGCAGCTATACTGCAAAAGAAACAGGCGCCAACTCATACCCTCCAGTGTTTACCCATGGCGTCGCTGTTCAACTGCTAAGTCATGTCTGACTCTTTGCAACCCCATAGACTGCAGCACACCAGGCTCCCATCTGCCACCATCTCCTGGAGTTTGCTCAAACTTGTGTCCATGGCATCGGTGATGCCATCCAGCCATCTCATCCTCATTTCGTCCCCTTCTTCTCCTGCCCTCAGTCTTTCCCAGCATCAGGGTCTTTTTCCATTGAGTCGGCTCTTTGCATCAGATGACCAAAGTACCGGAGCTTCACCTTCAGCATCAGTCCTTCCAATGAATATTCAGGGTTGGTTTCCTTTAGGACTGACTGGTTTGATCTCCTCGCTGTCCAGTGGATTCTCAAGTCTTCTCTAGCAACACAATTTGAAAGCATCTGTTCTTTGGTGCTCAGCCTTCTTTACGGTCCAACTCTCACATCCATGCAGGACTAATGGAAAAACCATAGTTTCGAGTATACAGACCTTTGTCGGCAAAGTGACGTCCCCCATTTCTCAATATGCTGCGTAGGTTTGCCATAGCTCTCCTTCCAAGGAGCAGGTGTCTTTAATTCCCTAGGTGCCACTGTCTGCAGTGATTCTGGATCCCAAGGAAACAAAGTCTGTCCCTGCTCCCACTTTCTCCCTTCTGTTTGAGATGAAGTGTTGGGATTGGAGGCCATGATCTTAGTGTTTTGAATCTTGAGTTTCAGGCCAGATTTTCCATTCTCTTTCACCCTCATCAAGAGGCTCTGGTTCCTTCATAAATTACGAAATGAGTCAACAGAATGTCTGAGTCCAAATAAATTAAAGTGGGAAATCAGAATACATATTCAGAAGCACATCCTGAGATGCCTCCCTTCCTCGCCCGGAACGTATCTGCACACCCTCACAGAGTTGTTCACAACTGACCACACAATGGACACTGACGGTCTGCTCTCTATCCACGGGCGTAAGTTTACGGACAGCCTGTGGCTGTACGTCTGGAGCCTTGGCGATCCCCACCTTGCAGGGCATCTTCGTGCAGACAGGTGGCCCGCAGGTCCCAGGTGTGGCCAGGCAGAGAGCACAGGCTCCTCCAGGTGGAGGGAATTTGGATTTGGTTCCAAGAGCAGCAGGACCAGAAGAGGCTACGCTGAGCTGAGCCTGAAGAGGAATGCAGATGGCCACGCAAGGACAAGGAAGCGAGCCGGGCAGCTGCACTGGCGATCCCAGCAGGAAAAGCCAGCACTGAGCAGGTAAGACAGCTCCCCACTGCCGGGGTCTGTCTCAGGACCAAGAGAAAGACAGCACAGACAAGAGTTGATAAACTAACGCTTTTAACAAAAAGTCAGAAAACCAAATAATTCTTTCATTTCCATCCAGGTGACCCTGCACAGACCAGGGGTGCTTTCCTAACACCGTCACTATTTCCAACAATGACCTGGCACCTTGCCTCGCTGCCAACATAAAGACGCTTGTACTGGGAACACACAGCACCGGCCCTGCCCTTACCTATGAGGTCCGCTGGCCCCGTCCCCAGGTTTTCTCCTCTAATCGTGACCTTCGTCCACGGGATGCCTTCATTCGGAGAGATGCCTGTCACAAGAGGGGGCTGTCGGGATCGAGACATTGTGCTTGTTGACGAAACGAGGTCGCGCTACAGAAATGACCTATTAAAAGAAAAAGAAGAGTTAGTGCCGACTGAGACCAGCACGCACGAGAAAGGCCAGAGACGCACACAGGGCCACGCCCGGCCGCCTTCTGCACACACTGGTGCTGGATTTCAGCGGCCGGTTAGCCCACTGGCCACATCTCCTGAACACGAGTGACCCAGGACACAAGCTCATGTGGGGAGGGAAAGCAGGCACGTGGACTTCACATCAGGAAAGACAGAGGCCCCCTGAGCTCTGCACACCACCTCTGCACCCCAGACACATGCTGGAAGCGCCTCAAAGAGGAGGTTCTGACCTAAACAGATTCATGACAGTTAAAGAACGTCTCTGTTCTCATAGGTGTATGGAACTTTATTTTGTTTTCGTATTAGACTTAGCACAGCAACTTTTAAATGTGCTCAGATCAATACACTGACAGTTCCAACAGGCAGGCGGGAGCAGCGACCTGCCGTGCGCCCCCGCGCAGGGCAGCGGGCATGACGCTCCTGGGTCAGAGGCTCTGCCCTCTAGCCCTGGCGCTCCCCTGCAAGGCGCAGCACCGAGCGCACAGGGCGCCCCGCCGTGTCCAACTCTCGTGACCCCGTGGACCGTGGCCCGCCAGGCTCCTCTGTCCACGGGATCCGCCAGGCAAGAGCGCTGGAGTGGGTTGCCATAGCCTCCTCCAGGGGATCTTCCCCACCGAGGGATCGAACCCGGTCTGTCTCCTGCTTTGGCAGGCGGGCTCTTTACCACCAGCGCCACCTTGGCAGCCCGGTAAATGAAGAGAACTCTTTAAGGGCTGAAGACTTGAGATGCCCCAGAAGACGAGGGGAGGGTGGGCTCAGGGGAAGAGCAGGGGGGCGTGCTGGCTGCCTGTCTTCACGGGCAGTCTCGTGAGCTAGACTGTGGCCCCTGCCTTTGCCCAGGTGAGAAGTTCAGTCTCTGATGTGACCCAACAGAAAGGACAGGGCTCGGGGACATCAGGCATGGGGGGAGGAGGGTGCCCACCCTCTAGCCTAACTCCACCCTGTCCGGGCAACAAGAGCCACTCTGGGGAAGCTAAGGGGCCCTGAGAAGAGGGAACCAAAGACTTCAACAGGGAAGGTCCTCCCGAGAAGAAGGCCTCATGCAGCCACATCACCCAGAGAAAACCCAGACACAGACCAATTCTGCCCACGCACAGATGAGACAAACAGCTGTCACAGCCTTGTCCTAAAATACTCAAGGACAGAAAGAAAGTGTATGGTGGTCAGGGAAGATGCGAGAGGTGAAAGATCTAAGAAAGACCCAGAGGAAACAGAGATAAGGCTGGTGGTGTGGGCAGAAGTGTTTCCCCCAAACTTGTGCTGAAGTCTGTCTCTCTGTGTCTAACTGTGCACACTGTTTGTTGAACCCATGGTAGGCAAGGCACGAGCTAAGGAGCTGGAAGACGATGCAAGGAGCCGCAGGGACTGCAGACACGTTTCTTCTCTCCCGGCTGAGGCAGCAGCCGTTAGCAGCAGCCATCAAATAACTCCAAGTGCCTTCCAGGTGGCGCTTATATATGCTTACAGCACAGAAGCAGCGTGGGGCCAAGAGAGCGCCCCGCAGCGTGCACGCGCTGTGCGCAGGGCTGCACGCCATCTCAGCGTCCACAGTCGTATTCCACGAAACACGGGGCACGCGGGAGAGGCCACGGGGCGAGAGAGCCTGGCCGCGCCGTCTTGGCTCATCTGCTCTTTCTCTAGCAAGTCCAGAGGCAGGGCCTCAGAGAGTGACTGTGTTTAAGAGTCGGGACTCTACAGACCGTCCTCTTTAAAGTGAGGGAGACGCGGTCACGAGGTGGGCTCTGATCCCACAGGACCAGCGTCCTCACGGGAAGAGGCGCGAGGACACAGACACACCGAGCAGGGCCACATGACAACACGGGGGAAGGTGGCGCCCGCGAGCCCAGGGGGAAGGCCGCCGGAGAAGCCGGTCCTGTGACACCCTGATCTTGGACTTCTAGCCTCCAGATTGTGAGAAAATGATGTCTGTTGTTTCAGCCTACTGTACTTTGTTATGGCAGCCCCAGCAAATTAACACAGTGGCTGACACACCCTTCAAAAGTACTGTAAACTTTGACCCCAAATAAGTATCTGCAGAAGGAGAAAACTCTTACGCTTAAAAGAACAAGATGCCACCTTCAAAAGAGGCAAAAGAAACAAGATTTATATTGTCCTGTTAATGTAGGAACTGACTGTTGGTTTAACCAAAGTGGTAACAAGGCTGCAGATAGGCAGGTGTGTTTCTGGGAGAAGGAGGGAGTTTTAAACTTCATCCAGAAGTGACCATCAGGACACTGGCAGATTAGCCACGGGGCCTGGAAACACACAGGCGGTGCTGGCAGAGAGCTCAGCGAGTCTGGGGTGTGGGGGATAATGAGGAGGTGACGGGCCTCTGCCCCCGGGTTCTGGTGGGAGATGCAAAATCCAGGGAGTGTCTTCACTTTCCACAAGCCCTAGTACCATTTGCGCGTGCTCCTCGGGGCTGCCCAGTAACAGGGCTGCCAAACCAGCCCTGAGAGAGCAGCCCTGTGAGTGGAGGGCTGGGGTTCTGAGCCAAGTGCCTTCAGCTTGCTCCTCTGGAAAAAGCGAGGATGCTGGAGACGGGGTTCAGTCAGCCTGTGTGACTCACCCAACACGACTAAAACAGCAAAGCAGCAGCAGCAGAGGGTGTCGGGCCAGAGCACGCCACTGTCCCTCCATAAACCAGACCTGCAAGCCGAGGCTCTCTCCAACTCCCCTCCCTCGCCGTCGCGCCCCGTGAATCAAGTCCCCCTGCAGAGCGCTAGGCCGACTGCTCCTCTCCAGAGAGGCCAAAGCCAGCCAGCTCCTGCCTGGCCGCTCTGCCCCCACCAGCCCTCCCCTGCAATCCACCCTCAGCAAACACTGGTGTCAATTCTCCAACTTGTCAGACCTCCAATTAGAGGCCTAATAATCACCCCTGATTCAAAAACAGCCTCCAAGACACCCACCGCTCAGTGGTCTCCAGTGCCCACAACACGCTCAGCAGTTATTAAACCTGCGCAATCAGACCTGTCTACCCTACCCGGCACCTCATGCTCTCCGTCATCCACCTGACACTAGCTGCACAAGCCCCTCACTTCTCGCGAGCCAGCCTCCCTGATGTCATCTGCCTGATTCGACTGAATGGAACGGCTTTCCGAGTTTGTTAGATCCTTACCAATGTTTCAAAGTCAAGCTTACATGTTACGGTCTCGCGGTAACATCTACCCACTGCGCTCACTGTTCGCTGAACCTGGGGTGGGCAAGGTGCGCGGGGAGCTGGGGTAAGACTCGAGAAGCTGTAGCGACCGCAGACACGTTTGTTCTCCGCTGACTGGCGCAGCAGCCACAGCGTAGCCACAAGGCATTTTCAGGTGGCGCTTACATGCTCGCAGAGCAAAAGCAGCCCGCGGCCCAGCGTCCACGCGCAGCGCTATGAGTGATCTCAGCTGCTGCGTCACGACGCATTTACGAAACGAGGGGTGAGGGCCAGGGCTGTGGGGCGACAGAGCCTGACCACCACCCTCTTGGCTGATTGGCTCTCTCCCTCAGGTCACTTTCTCTAAGAAGTCTCCTGGATCCCTCCTTCCACAGAACTTCATCCTGCTGTGAAACAGAACTGAAATTAAAATACCTCTGGACTCAAAAAAATTCAGAAAAGCAAGCATGTGCGCACACACACACACACACACGCACACACAAAACAGCTAGGACAGACAATTCAGTTTACTCCCAAATTTCTAAATCCATGTGCGCGCACACACACACACACACACACGCACACACACACACACGCACACACACAAAACAGCTAGGACAGACAATTCAGTTTACTCCCAAATTTCTAAATCCATTTTGAAGGCATTTACAGAGGAGCATAATCTTACTTTTCACATCTCAAAGCTTGTCCAAGTAAAACAAAGTGGTGTCTGGTAATAACAGGTAATTATCCGGGCCACAATGGACAGCCTTGAATCACAAGCACAAAATCTATTTTCTTATTCATGACTGAAAAAGTACAGCTCTACTCCAGACACACACATCAAAGGCAGCTGAAAATCCAGCGTTCATTACATTGGTTCACATGCAAAGCTTAAGCTGGCATTCCCTTACCATGAAGCATCATCTACGTATCTTCAAGCGCGGACAGACCCTGACCTCAGCAAGATCAGTGAGCCACTTAGATTGCAAACACAAGAGTGTCCGCTGTCTACATTCCAACACCCTCAATGCACAGGACAGTGCCCACCCACAAGGTACACACTCCGTAATTATCTGTGGAATGAATCCTGGAAGATGTCTCTTTTCAACCCACCTCCAATTAGAAACATCTAGCGTTAAAACTAATGTTTTAAAATTTAAAATCAGAAATACATGAAATATATTACTATCATTCTCAAGAAAGACTCTAAGCCTCAAGAAAACAGAATTTAGGTTATGAACATTTTCAGTTCCATAACTCATGCTAAATTAACAAGGATACTTTCAAAGGGAAACTTTCATCTACGGTTGTCATTAAGTGCCTACGGATTTTCCTCACAAGGATTTTACAAACTCGATGAAGCAATAGTCTGAAACTCTGTCATAAGATCTTTCTTATATAAATACACTGAACAGAGGTTAGCAAAAGTCTGACTTTGCTGTCATAAGCCTCGTTCTTTAATTAAAGCGATGTCCAGCCTTTACAATACACAGCCATGCGAGAGCGAAAGAGGTGAGGAAGAGCAGTGACCATCTAAGACCACACGCCACAGGCTAACTCTATCTTTTGAAAGCAGAATGACAAAGGCAGGGGGTAAAGGAGCCATCGCTACTCACGTAAGGAGACTCAATACAGACACAGAATAAGCCGTTTTCAGGGCAACATCCTCACCCAAGCACACTAGTAATAAAGGATTCAGTGATACAAAGAGACAAGTGGCAAAGGCGGACAGCACGGGGCAGAACTTCACACACGCACAGGCGTGGGCAGGGGAGCCACACGTCACTACACACTGGCTCTCAGCCTCAGCTCCACACTTGGGGCCGATCAGGGCTACAGGTTTGCTAAAAAGGAATCATACAAAAATCTGCTGTGTTGCTAAGCAGAATGTTGTTTCTAAACATCTTTAGTTTCACAGCTCACGCCAAACTAGCAAGAGTGTTTTTAAAGGACAGCTTTCATCTACAGTGGTCTTTAAGTGCCTAGAAAGAAAATAACCCCATTTAAAATCACACCAAAAAGAATAAAATACTCAGGAAAAAACTTAACCGAGGAGGTGAAAGGCCAATACTCCAAAAACTATAAAGCATTCAGGAAGGAAATGGAAGATGATACAAAGAAATGGGAAGATATCCCATGTTCACAGACAGAATGAAATAATTTTATCAAAATGTCTGCACTACCCACAGCAAAATACAGATTTAAAGCCATTCCTGTCAAATTCCTATCCATGACATGCTTCACAGAACTAGAACAAACAATCCTACAATGTGTACGGAACCACAGAAGACTTCATATAGCCGAAGCACTCTTGAGAAAGCACAGAGATGGAGGAAGCACGCTCCAACTTGAGACTGTACTACAAAGCGACGATGCTGGCATGAAAACAGATATGCACATCCACAGAACAGAGTGCCCAGAAACACACAGTTATTCACGGCACAGGAGGCCAGACTACACAGCGAGGGAAACGGCCACTTCAGCAAATGCTGCTGAGAGAACTGGACACGCAAACAAGCAAACTGTGTTTCTCACACCATAAACAGAAACTCAGAATGGACCAAAGAGCGGTATGCAAGGAAGCCCAAGAACTGCACTCTTTCACACTGATTTCAGCAATGCTTTTTGTCTCTGTCTTCTCAGCAAGGGAAACGAAAGCAAAAACAAATACACGGAGCTACAGCAAACCAAAGGCCTCTGGCACAGCAAAGGAAACCATCATCGGAACAAAAATGCAACCTACTGAACATAAGATGTTTGCAAATAAAATGTCTAATACGGGCTACTACACAAAATATATTCACATAGCTCAGTATCAGACAACCTGAATAAAGGCTGCGGAGAGGGACCAACAGGCACTTTCCCAAAGAAGACACGCAGATGTGAAGAGGCGCGCAAAGATGTGAAGAGGCGCGCAAAGATGCTCGACGCCACCAACCGAAGTGCCGATCAAAGCCACAACAAGGGTCACCTCCCATCAGTCAAAGTGGCCACTCACAGGCAGAGGAGAGAGGAGCGCCGGCCAGGCCGGGTTGGTGGGGATGCGAGCTGCTGCTGCCACTGCGGAAAACAGCACAGAGGCTCCTCGAAAGAAACTAACAATAACTATCATACGATTCAGAGGGTCCACCCTGGGTCTGTATCTGAAGTAAACAAAAACAATAATTCAGAAAGATTCACGCCCCCTGCCGAAGTTTATGGCAGCTTTATTTACAACAGCCAAGATACGGAAACAGTCCAAGTGCCCATCAACAGAAGAACAGATATACAGATGCGGGGTGTGTGGGTGTGTGTAGATACACACACAGGTACACACACAGACACACACATTCGCACACACGGGAACACTGCTCAGCTATTACACAGAATAAAGTCTGCCATTTGCAACAACATGGACGGACCCACAGGATATCATGCTTAGAGGAAAAAGCCACACAAACAAAGACAAGCACTGTATCTTTTCACTTGTATGTGTGTGCTAAGGTACTTCAGTCGTGTCCGACTCTTGATGACCCCATGGACTGTAGCCCACCAGGCTCCTCTGCCCATAGGGTTCTCCAGGCAAGAACACTGGCGTGGGCTGCCATGCCCTTTCCAAGGGCATCTTCCCAACCCAGGAATCGAACCCCCATCTCTTATGCCTTCTGCACTGGCACACACACTCCGTACCAGTCTTGCCACTTGGGAAGCCCTGACTTATAAATAGGATTTAACAAAGAAAGCAAACGAATGAAAACCACAAAACAGAAACAGACTCACAGATACGGACACCAAACCGGCGGTCGCCAGTGGTGAGGGGGGAATGGGGTGAGTCTTACGGGGATGGGGAAGAAGAGCGAACCACCACGTGTAAATCAAAGGGTGCAAAGTACAGGCAGGAAATGCAGAACTGCGTTATAATAATGTTACCTGCGGCACCATCTATAAACACCGAGCCGCCACACCGTGCACCTGGCACCAATACAACCCGCCCAGTCGTGTCCGACTCTCTGCGACCCCATGGCCTGCAGCACGTCAGGCCTCCGTGTCCTTCACCAACTCCTGGAGTTTACTCAGACTCATGTCCGTCGAGTCAGTGACGCCATCCAACCATCTCATCCTCTGTCGTCCCCTCTCCTCCCACCTTCAATCTTGCCCAGCATCAGGGTCTTTTCAAATGAATGAGTTCTTCACATCAGGTGGCCAAAGTATTAGTTTCAGCTTCAGCATCAGTCCTTCCAATGAATATTCAAGACTGATTTCCTTTAGGATGGACTGGTTGGATCTCCTTGCAGTCCAAGGGACTCTCAAGAGTCTTCTCCAACACCACAGTTCAAAAGCATCAATTCTTTGGTACTCAGCTTTCTTTATAGTCCAACTCACATCCATACATGACTACTGGAAAAATCATAGCTTTGACTAGACGGACCTTCGTTGGCAAAGTAACGTCTCTGCCTTTTAATACACTGTCTAGGTTGGTCATAACTTTTCTTCCAAGGAGCAAGCGCCTTTTAATTTCATGGCTGCAGTCACCATCTGCAGTGATTTTGGAGCCAAAAAATAAAGTTTCTCACTGTTTCCACATTGATTTCCCATGAAGTGTTGGGACCGGATGCCATGATCTTCGTTTTCTGAATGTTGAGCTTTAAGTCACCTTTTCACTCTCCTCTTTCACTTTCATCAAGAGGCTCTTTAGTTCTTCGCTTTCTGCCATCGCGGTGGTCTCATCTGCATGTCTGATGTCACTGATATTTCTCCCGGCAATCTTGATTCCAGCTTGTGCTTCACCTAGCCCAGAGTTTTGCATGATGTAGTCTGCATGTAAGTTAAATAAGCAGAGTGATAATGTACAGCCTTGACATACCCCTTTCCCTATTTGGAACCGGTCTATTGTTCCATGTCCAGTTCTAACTGCTGCTTCCTGACCTGCGTGCAGGTTTCTCAGGAGGCAACTAATGCAACAGTGTAAGTCGATTATTTGCTGCTGTTTAGTTGCTGACTCATGTCCGACTCTTCTGTGACCCCATGGACTGCAGCCTGCCAGGCGCCTCTATTCTTGCCTGGGATTTCCCAGGAAAGAATACTGGAGTGGTCTGCCATTTCCTTCTCCAGGGGATCTTCCCAACCTGTGTCTCCTGCATCGGCAGGCAGGTTCTTTACCACTGAGCCACCAGGGTAGCCCAAGTCAATTATATTCAACTTAAAATTTTTGAAAATTTTAAACAGCAATAATTCTGACATGTCTCCAGACTCATGTTAATTTACCAAGAAGTTTTCAACTACCTGAACCTGAATGGGGATAAACAGGACTAGGAGGACCCTTACGGGGATTAGACAGACAATTCTCTCATCTCTTGTTATGTTGGTACGGTGTTGGTATGTTTACCCTGAAAAAAACATACACTTAAGAGTGATTTTTTTTTTCAGTAATGGAATTAAAAAGTCACTGTATCTTATGAATTGCTGGTCTAGTTTTTAGCGAATTATATTTAGTGGAACAATAAACACTACACTGACACATTTCTGGATATAAGGAAGCACTATAATACTACATTCTGTCAGTGACTTATTCTGTAGATAAACTGAAAGTTAGAACCTAAGTGTTCTCTTGCTTCTCAGCGCTGTTTCTCTAACATAAAGAACTGGAAGAAGCTGAAATAAATTCTAAACTTGATGCCTTTTTTTTTTTTTTTAATGTGAGGTTCTGGTTTACCACACAGTTATCATTTTGTGGTAAATAAATTCCTTCCTACCTATAAGAAAAAAGGCCATCATCCTAGGACAATAAGGGCATCTTCAAAAAGGGTTTAGACAGTCGCTTAAATTGTATCTTTTTAGGTAACAGATCACATGGTAATCTAGACATATTTTAATAAACCAAAAATATTCCAAGCTGTAGGTCTCTGAATGAAGCTCTGATAGAACAGCCTCAAAAACTGAACATCTATTAACAGTGTGGAGATCTGGGCTCTGGGCTCTGGGCTGGGCTCTGGCACCGACAGCTGCGAGCCCCTGGTTTCTTCCATGTGCTATCAAACAGTTTTCTCGTCTGCATATGAGGCGGTTGGATGAGATTACTCTTAAGCTCACTTTTTAGCTCTTGATTCTATGAAAGTCTTACTAATTAGGACAAAGGTTTTAAATTCAATTACTAATGTAGGACTATAGAAACTGTCCTTCCTAGCTTTTAACAATTAAGCTATAAAAGCATGTTGTTATTCATTTAAAAATTCTTGTACTTATTATAAAAATTTCTGTATATCAGAAGAATCTGAATTTTTAAGATCTTATATTTCAATGTTAGGGTATTTGATAGCCTAATTATTCCCTTCATTTCTGAAAGTTATATTGCAAAGACTCCAAAGTTATCTTTGCAATGTAACTTTATGTCTAGGCTGCAAAGCTTTTACAGACACTTCTAGAAATAAATTATTAGAAGAAAGGCACTGTAGTGGGCTTCCCGGTGGCTCAGACAGTAAAGAACCCACCTGCTACCGGAGCAGTCACGAGAGGCGTGAGGCGCAGGCACAGTCCCTGGGTTGGGGAGAGTCCCTGGAGAAAGGCCTAACAACTCACTCCAGTGTCCTTGCCTGGAGAATTCGAGGGACAGAGGAGCCTGCGGGCCACAGTCCATGGGGTCGCAAAAGAAGAGGACACAACTCAGCAACTGAACAACAGCAACAAAGCACAGCCACAGTCGCCACAGACTGAAGCGCACAGCTACTTGCTCAGAAACGAGCCACAGGCTTCTCATTTCCCCAGTTTCATTAAAGAAGAAACAGAGAATGAGATGAACAGACAGAGGGAGGGAAGGAGGGGGGATGGGATGGGTCATTTACATAGAAAGAGGGAATTTAACTACAGCGCAGAAAGTCTCATCTAATTAATAAACCAAAGGAAAATGTGGAAAAGGTACCAGAATCAAGCATGATATGTCATTTCTGTGTGATGGCACAATAAAAAAAAAATACAGATCGTATAATTTTCTGTGTTAAAGATCTGTTTTGTATTTTTTTATCTTTCATTTAAGGTCTATAAAAATGCCCACAAGGTCAAGGAATTTTAAAGCATTAAAAGTAGTTTTTAAAACAATCTTCACAAACAGCTTTGAAAATATTCACCAAGCACTTGAGTTTAACTCAGGAATCAGAAAGTAAACAGCTTCACAAAGCTTAAACTTTAACTCTGAAATGGTTATGCATTAATTTTAAGACACTACTTTTGAAAACAAGTTTAACTGTCCTATACTATAACCTGCAGAGAATCAGAATCCACTCAAACCGGAAGCAGCCTGGAGCAGCCAGACTTCACGGGACTGGCCTAGGTCTTGCGTTCCTGTGTTCTTTTCAAAACACCAGGATCGGAATTCAGAAATCAGCAAATAAAACACATTAACAAAGTATTTTATCACCAAATCTAGTAGGAAATTATTCATTACTGATGGAAATAGAGTTGTGGGAATTTACTGAGTATGCAAAAATAAAGGCTGCCAAGTTAGTGCTTATTGCCTAAGTTATTAACAAACGAACATTCAAAGAACATGAACCTCCCCTCTTCACAAGATTTTAACTCACTGTACTAGCCTTTTATGATCTCTTCTTCCTCTTAAACTAATAAAGCAATAAAAATTATTTTCTAAATAGAATACAGAATACCATGGGGAAAACAAGGGAATTTGGTTTGCATAAATTACCCATAAAACATCTTGGTGCACATCAACTTCACTGTTTCTTTGAATCCCTGTGTGAATAAGCGGCGCTGGGCCCCAGCTCTGCCCACCGTGAGCCAACACCAGCTTTGGGGTGCCCTGGAGTCTGCACCCAGCCCTGTCAGCCACGGGCCCCACCCACCAGTGGGCAGGCATCAGCTCAAGGGCCCCCAGGACCCTGCAGAAGATACTCAGGAACCTGCTCTACCCACCAGTGAGCCCACTGGGCCCGGTCTCCACCTATGTCTGCAAATACAAATCTACACTAGTTTCAGGCTCCTCAGTATTCCACTGTATGGATACATCATCAAAGTGGCATTTAGATGGCTTCCGATTTTTTGTTATTGGACCATAACAATGAACACTTGACCACAAAAGGTTTTTGCACATTTACCCAGCTATTAACAGTTCCTTTCAAAACATTCGAAGAGGGATTGCTGCCGAAGGGTGTGACATGAGTACCAAGCTGCCCTGCACACTATCAGCACACCCTCCCACCAGCAGTGGCGGGCGTCAGCAACCCGTCTCACCTGCAGCTATCTGACAGGCAAAGCGCAACCAAGAGCTTCAGCTCCCACTGTGCGCCACCCCATCTTCGTCACCTTTGCACCTTTTTATTAGGGTTAAGTCCCTTAATTATAGAACCTCTAGTGAGAATGCTCACTCTCTGTCTACACTGTCCAATCTTCCCGGTTATCACCGGTTTTCCACATTGCTCATGCTGCTCCTGAGGGCTTCCAGGTGGTGCAGTGATAAAGGGTCCACCTGCCAAGCAGGAGACGCAGGTTCGACCAATCCCTAGGTCAGGAAGATCCCCTGGAGAAGGAAATGGCAACGCACTCCAGTATTCCTGCCTGGGAAATCCCATGGACAGGGGAGCTACCAACAGTCCATGAGGTCGAAAGAGTCAGGTACGACTTGGCAACTAAGCAACAACAGTGCTCTTGGCCCTCCAGAAATCCTTGGTCTTTTAACAGCAAGCCCAGAGTCACGCGTTCAAAGTCGAGTCCTGGTATTTTAATGCTGTTTTACCTTTAAGATTATTTAACTCATTTGGAATCCATTCTGGAGTATTGAGACTAGCTGGCTGACCACAACAGCATCTCACCAGATGACCCAGTTTCCTCCACTGATCTGAAATGCCACTTTCACCACTGACGAAAGTTCTCATTTTGGGTCTGTTTCTGGACGTCTTTCACCCTGCTGACCTAATTTGCACCGATGACATAATTCTACATTATAATCAATTGTCTGATAGTACGATTAACCTTTAACAAGTTATCTTGGCCACAGCACACAGACACTGGTCCAGATGAACTCTAAACTATTTTATTTCATTATAAAACTAATCCTACCAGGATTCGGATGGCAAGTATCACCACCCTGAAACACTTCATTATTTTTTCGTCTGTGTCTACTGACTCAAGTTCCAGCAGAGAAGGGGTTTTGTCTGCCCCATATACTGCTGTACGTCCAGAATGCAGAACAGAGTGTCATACAAGGAATACTTAAGACACACTTGTTAAATGAACAAATGTATCAACTGCACAGCATTTCTGGGTAATTTCAGAACAGTTAGAATGTCTACAATGTTGAATCTTCCCACATACTCATTTTTTTTAATGACTATCAAGAAACTATTCAGCTCTGTTCACAGGAAAAGTTCATGTAATTAATCTGAAACCAACTTATTGAGTCTCTCTCAATTGAAATCATTTCCCAACAGATCTTTCATGTTGTCTCTGCAGGAAATCTTACTGCCTTCAAATACGGTAACAACTCTGGCCCTGAATCATCAGCACTTGCATCGTTTGTTTCAACTGCTTTACTGCGTTTGCTGGGATGTCCCAAACGGTGCCAACCACGGCATTCACAAGCAGGCCGACCACAGCAGGCAGCCCTCGAGAGCCACGCTCCTCCGTCCGTCTTACTGCATCGCCCCAGGAGAAGCCTTTCCACTTAGGTCTTTTCCCGAGTCACCCCCAAGAAGTTTTCACCTCACAAACATACTGCGAAACCTGCATCGCGTGTCTATGTCTATCTGCACATTATACACCAAGGTTTGAGAATTTCTGGTCCCTTCAAGAGCTAATTCTCCGTCACTGCGCCTGTTAGGAATACATGCTCTAGCATTTTACCACTAAGACGTCTGCTACTACTATCATGTGGTTATACTGCAGAAAATCTTTATTCTCATTTACTGAAAGTTACTTTTTTAAAGTAGAAACCGATTTTATCAAATATTTTTCCAGCATCTTTTACTCATTAATACAAGGAACTGAGATAATCTCCCTATCGATGGATTATCTCTGTCCTAAGAGTAAGCGTACTTGGCTCAGTTTTGCTAGTCCTTCAGGCATTCCTGGATTTAATTTGCTAATTTAGGAGCCCTGCATCTCCAATCTCATTCACCATTAGTCAGCAACTCCCTTCTCTTTTATTCCACTGTCTGCGGTAGTATCCAGAAGCATGCAGCAGTTTACAAGTGTCACTGAGAACTCACTCTGTCCAGAGTGCTATGCTGGCTTACAGAAAGAATCTGAAGTTTTTCATATTTGTCGTTTTATACACAGCATAGGAATTTTCTATTCCTTGTAGGTTTCTGTTACTGGCCTATAAAACCATCTCATTCTAGTAGCACACTGAGTATAATTATTGGGTGTGATTGGGTATTATTTGGGTATGATTATTTCCTTCATGATCATGAAGGTGAAAGTCGCTCATTTGTGTCCGACTCTTTGCAACCCCGTGGACTACACAGTCCACGGAATTCTCCAGGCTGGAATCCTGGAGTGGGGAGCCGTTCCCTTCTCCAGGGATCTTCCCAACCCAGGGATCGAACCCAGGTCTCCTGCACTGCCGGCGGATTCTGAACCAGCTGAGCCACCAGGGAAGCCTAACCCTAAGCTTGATCCTGGGTCTGTAGTTTATAAATCTTAATGATCCTGGGTCTACAGGTTATAAATCTTAAGACAATTTTAGTGTTTTTTTCAGAAAGGCAGTTATTTTGTTCTGATTTTCAAGTTGAATTTCACACTACTTCTCCCAGAGCCATGATTTTATTATGTCTTCCATTGCCTTGAGCATCTATAACATCTCTTCATGGCTAGACTCATCAACACTTTGTTTTAATGACCTTTTATCACAGTCCTGATGTAAGCTATCCATTCTATCTTCTTTTTCAGAAGCAACATTACTAATTCATTTCTGACAACTTCAGCATGTGTTAATTCCTCTTCCTTGTATTTTACTTTGCCTTTCTATCTGTCTGGACTGAACACTTACTTAATTTGTTCTAATCCAATATAATTCTCACTCTTGACCCCCACAGGTAAGGATGCTTTCCCTCTGGCTCACTTCAAGATGTCCGCTTTGTGATTCTCTGTGGCTTGAATGTAACATGATCAGATGCACACTTTCTAGCACTGATCCTGCCTGGCCTTCTCCAAGCTTCCTGGTTCTACGGATTCTTTAATACTGGAAGAGTCTCAGTCACTATTGTTTCACGACGTTCCACAGAGAGGCATTCATGCACAGGAGACTCACCCGCCTGCTACCTAGACCCTGCCGCCCATGTTCATCCCTCCACCCCTCCACCCTGTCCCCTAAACTGTATGCTAAATAAGAAAATAACAACAACAATCCTTTAAAGTGGCTTCTGACAGTGGTTTCTTATAAGGTCACAGCGAGAAAAGGGCCAACAGTAGCTGGAGGCAATCCACAGTGGTTTTCTCACTGTTCTGGTCGCAAAGCCCCTTAAACTCTTTTTAAAAAAGAGAGGGGGACCTCCCCCAAAGGACCTTTGGTTTATGTAAGTGATGGCAATTAATATTTACTTTATTAGAAATCTACACCTGTAGGGTGCTTCAGGGCTTCCCACTTGTTGCCAGTGGTAAAGAATCGGCCGGCCACTGCAGAAGACTAAGAGATGTGCGTTCAGTCCCTACGCTGGGAAGATCCCCTGGAGAAGGAAATGGCAAGCCATTCCAGTATTCCTGCCTGGAGAATCCCATGGACAGAGGAGCCCGGCGGGCCATAGTCCATGGATTGCAGAGAGTCAGACATGACGGAGCACACACACAACACAGGATGCTTAAGTGGCTTTTCACTTCTAGTGTGGAAAGCTACAGAAATAGCTCATAATGTCTGCACTCTAACTCCTTTTCTTTAAGCTAAGTGATTGGTCCAACTTTGCCAACAAAGGTCCGTCTAGTCAAAGCTATGGTTTTTCCAGCAGTCATGTACAGACGTGAGAGTTGGACTATACAGAAAGCTGAGCGCTGAAGAACTGAGGCTTTTGAACTGTGGTGCTGGAGAAGACTCCTAAGAGTCCCTTGGACAGCAAGGAGATCCAACCAGTCCATCCTGAAATCAGTCCTGAATATTCATTGGAAAGACTGATGCTGAAGCTGAAACTCCAATACTTTGGCCACCTGATGTGAAGAACTGACTCACTGGAAAAGACCTTGATGCTGGGAAAGACTGAAGGCAGGAGGAGAAGGGGATGACAGAGGATGAGATGGTTGGATGGCATCACTGACTCAATGGACATGAGTCTGAGTAAACTCCAGGAGTGGGTGATGGACAGGGAGGCCTAGCGTGCTGCAGGCCATGGGGTCGCAGAGTCAGATAAGACTGAGCGGCTGAACTGAACTCAAGTGATGCCACGAATTAGCTGACAGGGTGATACTCTAAATGTTCTGAAAAGAATGCAAGGCCAAGAGAACACTAAAAGTGGTTAAAAAAAGACATAGGTAGGCACACGCGCGCGCGCGCACACACACACATATTTAGCTAAATATTTGTCGTTTCAGAATACTTAGTGCCAGAAACTTTTTCTATAAATTTTAGATTATATATTTTTATATATACATATTACACGTACTTATATATTGTAACTTTTATAATACATGTATTTAGCAACTAAATACATAAACTTAGCGACTAAACAACCAAAAATACCTACACACACACACACACACACACGGATGTAGGTGTGCACACACACACACGTGACACAGTGCACAAAGCTTCCACGGGGCGGCTTCCTGACCGTATGTTCAGAGAAGCTGCAGCCTGCACAGCAGCCGCCCTTCCCGGGTGAGACCCTGTTGTGAAGAAAGAGCAAGACCTGCCCAGCTGGCAGCAGCTCCGCACAGAGAGCCTTGAGTTACTAGGGAAACCCCAGAGAGCCTCCAGGAACAGGTAAGCCTGGTCCTGACCTTGGAGGCCTGGGACCCCCAGGAGTGATGCTGGGCAAGCACCACGGCCCCTCCTGGCCCCTGGGGCCAGAGCCAACCTGCAGGTCCAGATGCAGGAAGCAGGCCGGCCACCTCAGCCAGCTGTGTTTGAAGAGTATCAGCTTCCTCAAAGAGGGCCTAGAAAGTCCTAGAAAAGGGCCCCAAAGCTGGCATGAAGTGACTGACTCTTGTTTCCTGCAATCAATCGAATGGAAATTCAAGCTCTGAGCTAGTAATTTATATGAGCACTTTCAACTCTTGCAAATAAAAAAAATATAATTCCTTTTTTAAAAAAATTAGATAATCTATACAGATAAATGTTACTATATAGTTTATATATATATATTGACTTTAGAATGTACAGAAAAAGTTCAGCATTCTAACATGCTGAGAGTTTGATTAGTAATGGTGAGACCTCAGAGATCAGCTTGTCCAGTCACAGGAGAGAGCAGCAGAGCTGAGATCCATCCAAAGCCAGGCTCAGGGCCACGCTATTCGACTCTCCGTGTGATTAAGTTTTTATTATGGAAATTTTAAACATACGTAAAAGAACAGAGCCCAGCATAAGGAACCTCCACATTCCCATTTTGTCCGTTTTCAACCACATCTCCTCAACATACGTTTATGCTGTTTTCAGTGAGCACTTTAAAGCAAATCCCAGGTACACCGTCTCACCCATAAACACTTCAGCGTGACTCTGTAAAGGGATACGCTAACTGTGCTTAAGAACTCCTGGGAGCATTAGGTTATCACTATCACCACGAACACAGAACCCCTCAAAAAAGGACACAAAGAGGAAATACAGCATTGCAGCACTTAAAAAAAAAAAAAAAAAAAAAAACTTCTGACATGGCTAACTTCTAAAATCTTCTGATTGTGGCTCAGATGGTAAAGAATCTGCCTGCAATACAGGAGACTTGGGTTCGACCCCTGGGTTGGAAAGATCCCCTAGAGACCTGCTCCAGTATTCTGGCCAAGAGAATCCCATGGACAGTATAGTCCATGGGTCACAAAGAGTCGGACACGACTGAGTGCCTTTCATTTCCAAGGGCAGAATGGAAAGCGAGCAAGGGACAGGAGGGAGGCTTTCCCTCTCAGATCATTCACCGAAGTTCAGGGTCAGCGTCAGCAGGAAAAGCAGACCAACCAGCCGCCTATGTGAGCTCCTCTGGCGAGCGCCAGTGGCCCAGCCTCCTCTCCTGACAGGCACTGGCGGCACTGACCCCATCCCAGCAAGACCGCCGGGAAGAGGAAGCGGCAGGAAGTGGAAACCCAACACCATCGACGGTCTACCTGTGCTCACTTAAACCGCGAGACGCTCAGCCTTCTCTGCGAGACTGTTCAGGAATGACCGAGGAATGCAACCGAGAAACTACTGCTCAATTGTTCACAATGAGCAAGTCAGGGAAAAAGACAGTGTCCTAAATGCAGACTGCTGCATGAAAACAAAGTTCCATTTGGTCCACGGCGACAGGCTCAGCACACGCACTCCCATATGGGGCCTGCTGTCTCTTTTTCTTGCTAGTCTTGACTTGTGGAATCTTTACTACGAATAAGTCAATATGACTGTTAACAGACAACTACAGTAAACGGGTATGCCAAAATCAATGCAGATTTTCAAAAAAGGTCAAGGAATCAACTGTCAGTTTAAATTGGTCACTTTTACTGAAACTGTTAAACATGACAAGATGTCACTTAACTCCCAGATTCCTTTACATGAGCAGAGCTGGATTAATTTGACCAAATTTTACAGAATGGCTTTCCCAATTTCTAAAAATGCATCAACTTTGTCACTTATCTTAAAACTTCTGCTTTAACTGCCTAGCTCTATCTCAAAAGAAACTTCCCCAAGGCCACAAATTTTGACACAGTGAAAGCAAAATCCCGCCGCACTCAGCAGCGCCGTGATTTCTGAGCCTGGGGATCAAACGGGGAGACGCCTCCGGAGGAGGCTGCAGCCCAGCTGTGAAGGATGACGCTGCTGCAGCGGAGCCGGCTTAGGAGGAACTCTGGGCACAGTCCCGGCATCTGAAGTAACATAAACAGTCGGGCTCCCTCCCATCCAGCCTGTTAGCAGCCTCTTGGCTGAGGGAGACCACACACTCGGACCACACAGCGCCAGCTCAACTCGCACGCAACGTCCACCAGCTGTCATTGCGGGGGAGGGGAGACGGAAGGAGGGGAAGGGACGGGAGGGGAGAGCAGGCGGGCGGAGGGGAGCGGGCGTCCACCAGGGACACTCCGGAGGGAGGGAGGGGAAGAGGGGCCGGGCGGGGCGGAGCGCAGCCGCCGTGAAGTGCGGTTTCCTGAGAAAACAAGCCGCCAGGCCCGGCGTGGCCTTGACCTGCACTCCCCCAACCAATTTAGTAGCTGATGAAGGATTAACAAAGCATCCATTTAACATCAATTAACCTCCTGTCCATCACAGGTCAAAAGAGAAAATTACCATTATAAAAGCCTTTCATTACGAAAAAGACAGATGCATTTTCCTATAATCTATAATAAATACTTAGATAAGGGCACATCCTTTTAGATCGATATCACCGTTTACTTTAACCTGCCTTCCTCTTTCCCTTTAATGAAACACACAACACGAATGGGAAGTGTTTCTGCAACAGAGATCAGAGCATTTTAATTCTGTACTTTTTCCGTATTTCACTGTGGAACAATCTTTAATTTTTCAAAAGACTTACTGGTAGAATAAAAGACAGTAAATGGTTTTGTACATAACTTCAGAGTAAATATACATAGAAAAAATAACAAGTAGTGGCATTAGGGGAGAAAAAGCAGAAAATGTAAGCATAAAAATAGGATTAAAAGGATTTAAATCAATTTTAAAGGATTAAATCAATTTTTTAAAACTATTTAGTATGGAAGAATTTTTATCTGAATAGCAGACAGGAAATGTGAACAAACCAAGGGATCAGGTGATCTTTCCCAATCAGGTACTGAAACAGAGAAGGGGGCAGGCACAAACTTTAGAAGAGAGGCTACAGCTGAGGACACGACATAAACATCCGGTCCCATCAGTTCATGGCAAAGAGATGGGGAAAAAATGGCAACAGTGACAGACTTCACGTTCAGGGACTCCAAAATGACTGCAGACAGTGACTGCACCCATGAAATTAAAAGACGTCTGATCCTTGGAAGAAAAACTATGAAAAACCTAGATAGTGCTTTAAAAAGCAGAGACATCACTTTGCAGACGAAGTCCACATAGTCAAAGCTATGGTTTTCCAGTAGTCCTATATGGATGTGAGAATTGGACCATGAAGAAGGCTGAGTGCCAAAGAACTGACACTTTTGAACTGTGTGGAGTTGGAGAAGACTCTTTAGAGGACAGCAAGGAGATCAAATCAGTCAATCCTCAAGGAAATAAACCCTGAATATTCACTGGAAGGACTGATGCTGAAACTCCAGTAATTTGGCCACCTGATGCGAAGAGCCAACTCATTGGAAAAGACCCTGATGCTGGAAAAGACTGAGGCCAGGAGGAGGAGGGAATGACGGAGGATGAGATGGTTAGATGGTATCATCGACTCAGTGGACATGAGTTTGAGCACACTCTGAGAGATGGTGAAGGACAGGGAGGGTGGCATGTTGGAGTCCACGGGGTCGCAAAGAGTCGGACACAACTGAGCAACTGAGCAACAAGAATGCAACAGAAGCTAGCATCATACCCCCCCTGCCTAATCACAGCACTTTACAAGCGGGTATGGTCCTGAACAATTCACAGAAGCCAGCCTTGACATGGGCAAGAGGCAGAGGGTCAGCTCTTCAGGGCTGCAGGACTCCTGAGAGCTACCCTGCGGCAGGCACACCCTAGGTTGGGCCGAGGACCTACACTGTGCAGCTTACATTCTAACAAAGATCCAGGCTTCCTGAGCCCCGCGATCCACCGTCCTTTCCATCCTGGCACCAAGCTGTAAGTGGGAAAGAGCAAGGACGGAACCACGAACACCAAAGCCGAAACTTAATGCAAACTGTATAGTCCACCCCAGTCTTAAATGCCACCGACAGTGTTAAAGGGTGTTAATGAAGCTTTTGAACAAACCCAGTACAATTTTCCAGGAAAAAAACAACAGCACACAAACAGCCTTATTAAGTCAGTTCCAAACTCCCTCTGCCTGAACTCCAGGCATTCCATAATCTAAAATGCACTCACCTCTCAGCTCTGGGCCTCTGTTCCTAGTAAGCCAGCCAGACACTCACGTGCCTTCTCTCCAGAGGGCCACATTCTCCCCCATTAGGGTCTGATTTCCATGCTGCTGCTGCTGCTAAGTCGCTTCAGTCGTGTCCGACTCTGCGTGACCCCATAGACGGCAGCCCACCAGACTCTCCCATCCCTGGGATTCTCCAGGCAAGAACACTGGAGTGGGTTACCATTTCCTTCTCCAATGCATGAAAGTGAAAAGTGAGAGTGAAGTCGCTCAGTTGTGTCCGACTCTTAAAACCCCATGGACTGCAGCCTACCAGGCTCCTCCGTCCATGGGATTTTCCAAGCGAGAGTACTGGAGTGGGGTGCCACTGCCTTCTCCGCTGATTTCCATGAAGCCTTCCCAATTCTTTCAACCCCGAAACATCCTCTCCCCTCTCCGAATTCCTACTGTATTTACACTGACTATCGCAGCTTAGTTCTTGACTATTTAATGGAGTAGACAAAAGTGTTCCCTTCTGAATCCAGACCGCTTTTATTTCTAACATGTGTCAGGCGTATGTTAAAATCGGGAGACACGAAAATGACTAAGACTAATCCCTGTCTGGCAAGAGCTTCTTCTTTTGACAGACATGTAAATAGCTGCAACCCCTGAGATAACACAGGACAGGACACGTGCTAAGTGGTTACAGGATCCACGGAGCTGGAAACTTTCAGAGCAGGAAACTCTGAGATAATCTGGTTTTCTATATTCTCGGGAACAAGAAAACTGAGGCCCAAAAAGACTGCTCAGCACCTCAGCCCACGCTACAAGGCGGGGAGGGGCAGCACACGGGCCAGGGCGCGGAGCTTCCACTCTGTGCTTTCCAGCCTGAAGCCTAAGGGCGCGGGCAGGCGTGTCCACAGCTCCACGGGGTGCAACTTCTTCACGTCACTGTGAGTCTGTCTGTTTGTATCAATAATTCTTTTAAGCTAACATAACAGTGTGGGAAGTCACGTGACTGTAACTCAATACTTCCACCATGCGGTCTTACCAGGGGACCACTCCAGGTGACTCAGGAACACCTTCCTGGGAACCTGAGAATAAGCAAGGCCCTAGCACACTGCTCACCAGAGTTACCAGCGTTACTTCCCATTCCAGTCAATCTAAAATCCTCTTAAATCCTAAATTTACGCCAACCTAAAACTGGCCTGAAACTCACCTACTCAGCAAACATGTAAGCTCCACTCTATGGAGGTGCTGATCTAGGAATCTGGGCTAGATGAGATGAGTAAACTAGAGAAAGGGTGGGAAGTAATGGAGACCCTAACTGTACAAGCAGCACTGCCTACATTGCCTAAAGGTGCCAGGCCTGACACTAGAAATTGTTCTAGATGTATTAAAGAGGTATTAAAGGACTGCCTGCGCAAAAATATTAAGTACTAATTTCATTTCCCACCAGGTTTATCCATAACAGGCTCTCAAATTTTCGTGGAATGAATGAAAATTTAACTTATCAGGTTAATATCTTTTAGAGAGGTAATTTTCAAAATGATATTCAGTTTAGGAAATTAAATACCTGAAAAGAAGAAAACATCATTTTCTGAAACTTCCAAGCATTGTTCCATGTTACACTGGGGGATTTTCTGTTTAAAACCACAAAATTTTTACTTAACCAGACAGAAAAGATTTCAGTACTAAGCACACATCATCCTCTTTCTATTGCCTCCCTGTGGGTCAGCAACTTTTAACACAGAGGTCCCTTAGGAAGCTTTCTGCTTCCAATCCCAGACACCCTGACACGAAGCCTGCCTAGAAAATAATTAAACCATTACTAGGCATTGGAAAAGGAATCCACACAACCTCAGCTAGAATTAGCTTTTCAAAACAGTACACCCAAATGAACTCGTTAAGCTTTTTTAAGTATTTTTTTTTAAATTTTCCTTATAAGTTTACTCAGACTAAAAAAAAAAAAGACACGTTTTCTCACACATATTAGAAGGAGCAGTCTTCAGCGATGTAAGAAAACCTTACTTCCATTCAAAGACAGCTGCTGCTTAGGAGAGCACACAAGAAGAGTTCGGGCCCAGGGCCTCACTGCAGGCTGTCACTGGCAGATAAACACTGAGTAACTGCACGATTTCAGGGTACTTACACAAGCATTCTGAGCTTCCGTCTCCCGGTCTGTAAAACGCTGATGATACCTTCAACCCAGAGAAACCCTGACCGGCACCGAGTTAAGTCTCAGTATAGATCTCCAGTGACGCAACCGAAGGTTGAAACAAGCAAAACCTGCCTCTGGGATTCGCTCTTCACCAATAAATACTCAAACTTTACAGAGTGACAGGTGAGCAGGTGCGCCAAGTGGCAGGAGAGGCCAACTGCAACCCATCCCCGAGCGTCAGCCCGCTCCAGGGGCGCTAGCAGAGAGGAGGGGCCGGACTCCGGGACGCCCGCAGCTGCCCAGGAAGCTGGGCCCGGCTCCAGGACCCTCTCGGTCCCCCGGTCAGCGGGGCTGGGGCTCGGGACGCCCGCAGCTGCCCAGGAAGCTGGGCCCGGCTCCAGGACCCTCTCGGTTCCCTGGTAGGCAGGGCTGGGGCTCGGGACGCCCGCAGCTGCACTCCAACAGTCCGGGCTGCAGAGCGACTGGGGCCTGACGGCGGCTGCCGGCGCCCTCGCCCGCCGCCCGCGCCCCCGGCAGCCTCTCCAAGGCCTCGGCCCCCACACCTACCTGCAGGCCCGCAGAACAGGACCCCGCGCCGCGGCGGCCCGCACCCGCACTTCCGCCGTCGGAGCGCCGAGGCCGTCGATCGGCCGCGCGACCGAGCGTCGAGCGCCCGATGAGCGGGCCTCGGGGGCGGGGCGGGGGCAGGGGTTGGGAGACGGGTGGGGGCCGGGCCGCGACCCCGGTCCCTCAGAAGCCGCGGACTGACCCGCGTCTGGCAGCAGCGACACGCAGCCCGCGAGGGCGCGGTGCTGGCGGCCAGGAGCCCTGAGCGCGGACACTCGGACGCGGCCGCCGGCCCCGGACTCGGAGAGACGGCGCTCGCCGGCCCGGCCAGAGGAAACCGGCTGCCTGACGGGGCGGCCGCCGCGGGCCGGCCGGAAGTGACGCGCCGCCCCGGACGCGGCGGGGCCGGAAGGGGGCGTGTTCTTCCGGCCGCCGGGCTCGGCGCGCGTCCGGGGCTGCGGTCCGGCGGGGCAGGCGGGGCGGCCGGGGCCTCTGCCGCTGCCTGCCCGGCCCTCCTCTCCACGCGGCCGCGCGGTCACTCCAGCGGGTGCCCCGGCAGATGGGCCCGGGTGTCGCCCCGGGCCCTGGGGGTGTCGCGGTGCTGACCGCGGCGGTGCAGCCGGGGAACCGGGCCCCCCTCCCCGGAGGTCAGGCAGCAGCTGGTGGCTGGCGGTTTCCTCGGAGCCGGATACGGGCCCGGGTTCGGGTTAGTCTCCCGTGACGGCAGGGCTCGAGCAGGCGCCGAGCGTCGCTCCTGGTGTCTGCTGGATCATCCCGAGAGTCCCGGGTGGCGCCTGGGACAGGCCTTTCAGAGGGAAAGCGCTGTGACAGAGGGGCCGGCGGCGCAGGACGCACTGCCCTGCCCCGCACCGCGCACCCAGAAGCCGCTCCCCCTGGGATGGGAGAACGGCCTCAAGGGCACGGCTGTGGCTCCAGCCGGGAACAGCGTCTTGCCGCGCTGGGTGCGGTGCTGTGGGCCGCACGGGCTCCTGTGAACCTCGTACCACACTGGTGCGGTGTCTCCAGCAGAGCCGTGGCTTCCGCGGCAGGGAAGGATGCTCTGCCAGGGCGTACGAAAGTCCCCTCGACCCTAAGAACTCTCCTCTGGGCTCCTCATACGGGCCACAGACAAATGCCCCTTCTCGTTAGGGGAAAATCGGGGCAGGGAGGGATACTTCTGGACTCAGGGCGCTCCCTGGGCATCTTTTCTGTGCCTGGTGATTCCAGCAAATGGGTAAAGCAGCACCCCTGGCCTGGCAGACATGGCAACAGTTCAGACCCCACAAGGACAAAGGTCTGATCTCATCGTCAAGCATGCAGCCTAGGCCGGCTGGTGGAGGGTGAGCGAAATCCAGAAAGAGTGATAAAAGGAGAAAGATGAATCCGGCCCCAGGACCAGCTGCGGCAGGAGCCCATAGCTCCACCTGTCAACACTCCTGGTGTGGGTGTGACATCAGTGTGAAGAGCCAAAGGACCACCTGAGCGCAGCAGGGTGCAGCAGCGCTCCCCAGAGCCCATGCACACCCCTCTGCTGCCCTCTGCTCTCACAGCTGCCCCTGTGCCTCGGGACTTTTCCCCTGGACACATGGCGGCTGAAAGCTGCTGCTGCTGCTGCTAAGTCACTTCAGTTGTGTCCGACTGTGTGACCCCATAGACGGCAGCCCACCAGACTCACCCATCCCTGGGATTCTCCAGGCAAGAACACTGGAGTGGGTTGCTATTTCCTTCTCCAATGCATGAAAGTGAAAAGTGAGAGTGAAGTCGCTCAGTTGTGTCCGACTCTGTGCAACCCCATGGACTGCAGCCTGCTAGGCTCCTCTGTCCATGAGATTTTCCAGAAAAAGAGTACTGGAGTGGGGTGCCATTGCCTTCTCCAGCGGCTGAAAACAGGCTGCAGCAAAAGACCAGCTGCCTGGCTCCCTGGGCGGCTGGGAAGCGGATCAGCATGTCCAGAGCTCCCCTCCTGGCTGGGGCCGGGTACCCAGGGGACCCCCTTCACCCACACCTCTTCTTGCTTCCTCCCCTTTCCCACTGACTCCTGGCCTCACTTCCCAAGTTAAATACTAGCCTGGAAACCATATCTCAGGGTCAGCTTCTGGGGAATCCAGCCAAGATAGTTGTCATCACAGAAAAAAAAGGAACCTATACTTAACTGCAATTTGAATATGTGTTGAACACCTGTTAGAGAAATACATCCTGAGAAAAAGGTAATAATTTTGAACAAACACTCTGGGTTGTGGGACTTGGTGTGACTCAGTTTTTCTCCCCCTCACCTCGGAGGAAGTGCTCCCTCCCGTGTGCAGTAATTCAGCTGCCCCAGGATCAGCCACCTTAAACACAGGCAGCTGGCACTACCTCCTCGTGGTGAAGCTGAACCTGTTTCTTGCTCCTTCTGTCTCCATGATGCGTCATGCCGAAGTCAGGCGATCCTGCCATTAAACTGGTTTGAATGACTTGAGGACTCACAGGTCTCTCCTGGATCAAAAAAAAGACAAGCAATACTGTATCCCTGAGACAACAATCAGAAGGAGAGAGAGTCTTTTACGAATGTAAAAATTACGGGTAGTGTTTCCCTTCTTTCTTCTTAGGCTTCTGGTCCACATTCTGGAGCCAGCTGGCAAGCGTTAGTGCCGTGCGTGCAGAAGCTGGCCGGAAATGAAAGCATTAAACCCCAAATCGCTGTAGTAGCTGTTGAAGCAATTAAATACCATTGTATAGCTTGTGTTTTCAATTCCACATCAGATTTCGTTTGACCTAGAGGAAAAAATAATTCTGAAGCATGGAATTCCTTTGGTTTCAGTCAGGAAACACTGATGTCACAGTTCGCGATTCTATAGGGTCGTGTTCTTTTTTTAACATAAAGAGCACCGGAAGTGTCTCCTGCTACACGCATGTCAGTTCGTAATGGACCACAGCCAGTACAGATTCTAATCCTCAGGCCAGTTGTGATCTGCCATAGCAGATCCTTTTTACCAAAGACGGACCGTCATTTGTTCTGATAACGCACAGCTTAACAAAGCCCCTTGCCGACAAATTCCTGTCTGTATTGTAGATACCACAGAGTCTTACACAGCAGGTGTCCAATCCAGCGGGCCAGCTGCCTTGTAATAGCACTAACCACAACCTAAATAAATGTTGGAAACTGAAAGTATCATGACAATACGTTATGATAGTGGCAGAGTTGGAGAGAAGTTCTGTTTCAAAACATGCCTAAGGCTCACTTAGAAGCAACAATGGTAAGCCGAGTGTGCTCTGTAAATCTTGACCATATGTGAATTGTGGAGATGTTTTATCGAGTACCACCCAACTTTGTCATTCTTTGGTGGAATCCTTTATGGTTTAAGACCACAAAGACGGTTTGAAACCCTCCAAGGTTGTAATGGTCATGAGGCTGTTTCGGCGATTCTTGGATTGGGTCTACTGGTTAAGGAGTCTTGCTACCCTGTACTCTTGCAAATGCCTTTGTGGCGCTTGATCTATCTGTCTCCAGCTTCAAAGCTCTGTAGCACAAAGGCCTCAAAGTAAATGTCCCTAGTTTTACTGCAAAGCAGAGCCCTTATATTTTTCTGCTTACCTTCTATTTGCATATTTTGTTAAGAAAACTGTAAATAAAGCTTGGTCTACACAAGGATATGGCGTAACTCCACGGCTGCCACCCAGCACAAAGACGCAGCTGTGTTTATTTCGGGCTCTCTCCTGGGTGTCTGTAGGTGGTCTGGAAGAGAACAGAGGAATTGTGGGAAGTCACTGACTGCTGTGGGGACGAGAGGTGTGCAGCCCTGCTAGGTCCTCCTGCTGCTGGGGATCTCCAGCTAGGAATTTAGACCTCTCTATGCTCTAACTGAAGGCCTTCCCTGAATATAAGGCTGCGTTTTAATTCATTTTAACCCGCTAGGCAGTGGGAGGCGGTTGGGGGCTGCTTTGCTTTGTAGGCTTTTGCGTGTGTGTGCTTTGTCTTCAGGCTTCCTGCCCGAAGGCCCTGTGTGCCTCGCCTCTGCCGGCGGCCACGGGAAGTGGCGCCGTGGTTCTAGCCGATCCCACTGACGCGACCCTGCCCCGATGAGCTGGGGCTCAGAGCCGCCGGCTGGCTGGGTGGCCCTTCTCTGCAGTGCAGGAATGTCACCATTTCGGTTCCACCCAGGCAGGGAGAGGTGTTGCCAGCCTCTCGGCTTTCATGTAGGATCCCAGTCCTCTGGACGCTTCTTCGTGAAGGCTTCCCACTTCTCAGGAGTTTCAGGAAAGCCTCATATGCACACATAGCCTGGCGTCAGATCTTATTCCTTTGATTAATATCTGAGTCTTCATTGCTCGGCTAACACCTTGTTTGCCACAAAGTTGATTAGAGATTTTAAACTCCCTGAAGGCAGTTTTCTCATCCTGTCTTCGGTAGGTTTCACCTACATTGTGAACTAAGCTGTCCCCTCTTGGGTAGTGAACATGAACTGGGGGGCTCGTCCGGGCCCCCAGCCCCCTCCCGCTGGGAGCTCTGCCCTCTGCAAGCAGCAGCCGGCCCCCAGCAGGGCGAAGCTCCCTCTGCACTTGGCGTAGCACAGAGGGGCAAGTACCCAAAAAGTCAAAAGCCAAGGGAATGTCCAACCCACTCTGCAGATAGCAGCCTGTACCTTTGTTCTTTCTGACTGGACCCCATAGCAAAAGTGATGACATAAAGTGTGGGCACCTGATTTGAGTAAGGACTTATTTTTGCGCACTTCCCTGTTAGCTCAGCTGGTAAAGAATCTGCCTGCAATGCAGGAGACCCCAGTTTGATTACTGGGTGGGGAAGATCCGCTGGAGAAAGGGAAGGCTACCCACCCTAGCGTTCTGGCCTGGAGAATCCCATGGACTGTGTAGACGGGGTCACGAAGAGGTGGACACGACTGAGCGAGCTTCACTTTCACTTTATTTTTGTGCTCCTGGTGGAGTTTGAGCAGAGACATACTAAAAATAAACAAATATCCACGGTCCCTGAAAAACCAGGAATTGACTATATTGCTGTTGGTTTAAATATTAATAGTGGGACTCCCTGGTGGCTCACATGGTAAAGAATCCACCTGCAATGCAGGAGACCTGGGTTCAATCCCTAGGTTGGGAAGACCTTCTGAAGAAGGGAATGGCAGCCCACTCCAGTATTGCTGCCTGGAGAGCCCCGTGGACAGGAGCCTGGTGGGCTACAGTCCACAGGGTTGCGAAGAGTCAGACACGACTGAGACACTAACACTTTCACTTTCATGGACAGGAAGGTAGATAGGGATAGAGGCTAATCACACTGAGAGTCCGAAACCCACATTCTGAGCCAGCCTTATGTGAACCCTGATCAGAGACATTCTCTGACCCCTTGAGAGTTCTGGTCATCTCATTTTTAAAATAAGGTGGTGGGTTGGAGACACTGAAAAGTCCTTTAAGCTCTCAAATCTCCTGACCCTTCTTCCAACAAGCAGCTGTTCCACAGTGAAGTTTGGCTGCACTGCAGGCCTTCCTCAGGCAACGCCATCTGACCGTATGTATAGGACAGGATGCGGGAGGAGTTAGTGGAGGTTTCCCAAAGAACTATGTGCCGATGGTAGTGGGTCGCATTAATTGTTCTTGGTATTCAATTAAAGGAATATTTTGTTCCTTAAATCTGCCGCCTATGAGGCAGTCCATTTTATTTTATTTATTTTTTTTTTTTTTTGAGGCAGTGCATTTTAAAACAGAACTCCTGGGTTACTTTCTCTGAACTTGAAGCCAGTCGTTGACCCTGCGCTGTCTGCCTGACTTTTGCCCCTCCATCCTGAATCACATGCACCCCTCCGAGCTGCCCGCAGCCCTGTGAGCTGATTGCATTGCTTCTCTCCCCCTGGCCCGGTGCTGAGTGGAACGCCAACAACAGGTTAGCTGTGAAGGGGAATAAGAGGAGAGCAGTGTACTGTAGACAGGAGGGGTGATTGTCAGCCTTGTGTTTTTACTGAATTCCTCCCTTTCCATAAAGTAATTCCTTCTAAGCTTGGCCTCGTGTGTTTGGACCCCAGGTGTGCGGGGCAGTGTTGATTCGCACTGTTGCGCTTTACATACACGCGCCATGCTGTGTACACACCCCGCTATCAGAGGCGCTCAGACGCGCAGACACACAGACACACTTCCCCCGTGCATATGCTGTCTTTCTAATACTCAAGAGCTTTTCAAACTGTAGACATGTGAGCCTCCCTAACAAAATTCTGTCTGAGAATTTGTGAAGACCGCGTCTCTAATGCTGTAATTGTATTTTATCCTATAAACGAATATGCTCTGCTTGCTGATTTCAGGGTGTGGAAGGAAACCAGCGGCTGCTGGCAGCCCGTTCACGCCATTCGAGCTTCGCTATGTTTAAATGTCACTCTCGCTGCTGTTAAGCGGCTTCTGTTTGTGAGCGTGTATTTGTCAGAACACATTTAGAAGGAGGTTTTTGTTCTGTGAATGAATAATTTTTGAACCAGAATTTATAAAACATACTTTCCTTGGTTACAATGCTGGCTTGGTCTGAAGTGCTAATTCTCTTTCGCTGTCTAACAGGAGAGCGACCAGCCATGGTGTGACAAGACACAATATGGATTAATAGAAAAAAGGTAAGCACCATCCAGTTCAATAGTGCTTTGCATAAACTTGCTGCTGTTGCTGATGCAGTTTCGCCACTGAGTCACGTCTGACGCTTTTCGAGCCCATGGACTGTAGCCCATCAGGTTCCTCTGTCCATAGGATTTCCCAGACAGGAATACTGGAATGGATTGCCATTTCCTTCTCTAAGAGATCTTCCCTGCCTGGGGATCGAACCACCTCTCCTGCACTGGCAGGCAGATTCTTTATCGATGAGCCTCCTAGGAGGCCTAGCTAGTGACTGACTTTAAATTTGGCAGCAGGTTTTCTGGTAATATAATTTCAGACCAGAAATTATGATGCAAAATGGAACATCCTCCAAATAAAGCGTGCAGTGCATTGCTGCACAGCCCTGTCTGGCCCTCCCGTGCCCTGCCCCCCCCCCCCCCGCCCGGGGTGTTGGCATACTTTAAGAGAAATGGAGACAAATTAATTCTTAAAGACTTGAGGATGTCTTCCTGAGGCAAGCTTTTTGAATTTTTAGTTTATCTCCTGTACTTACAGAATGTTCACGTGGCTTTCCTTGCTTGGTTTACACACCATCACGCTCTTTCCTTTAAAGATGTCTAATTTCCAGACTCACCAAATTGTATACATTAAACATGTGTGATTTTTGTGTTCAATTCTACCTCAATAGAGCTGGTAGTAATTTTTTAAAAAATGTCTAAGATATCTATGTTTAATAGATGCTAGAGGCAGTTGAATTCTAGAAAGCACTTTCAGAAGTTTATTTTCTGCACGAAACTGATCGTCCAACCAGTGATGCAGACGCTGTCTCCACACGAGCACTTGGCAGCCGTCCGAGCTCACTCCTCAGGTCAGCGAGCCTTGGCGCCGTGCCTCACAGTCTGGGTGCTGCGCTCCTCTCCTGCACACCCTTTCTTGGTTTCTGCGAATTAAGCTTATCTGCCATTAAAGACATTATAATTGTCACTTTTTGCAAGATTTATTTTTCAAAAGTAAAGTAAGAAAAATATATTTTGGATTGGTGGGAGGTGAGGATGATAAATGGAAAATCCTGCTTTTCGTCTTTGTATTTTTTGTGTGCAGGTCCTGTTTCATAAATATTTACAGTTCAGGCCAAAACAAAGTGATTGCCTGAGAGAATCTTTTGGGGGAAGACATTTAACAAATAAGAAAATAGCAGCTAAACACTGAAGAATCTGACTCCTGCTTGTTTTTCAAGCATACGCTAACATATTTAAATCAGCAAATTTTGATTGGAAACAAGTAAAGGACTGGGACATTGGTGAGATTTGAGTTGATAGTTATGTAAGCCATGTTAGGGGTGGAAATAACCCTGATAAACTTGCTGCTTTCAAAGCGAGTGACCTATACACTATTAACCTTTGAATTTTTTAAAGTAATCTTATTCGTATAGGAAGCAATATATATATCCACATTATATGCACACACAGCCACATTGTTGTGAACTCTATGGAGACGTAGAAATATAGGCCTTTGGTAAGCTTCATATGAGAATACATTTGCAATTAAATATACACTATTACCATTATTTTTGGAAAAGGACAATAACAAATCATTCAAACGTGCTTTGAAACTGTATGCCCATCCTGATTAGAAATCTAATAACTACATGTTAAACAGTTTTAAATTACTACAAATGTTATATATTTCATGACATTTTATGAACCTAAATTATTTAGAACACTGGCCTTGCTTATAAAATATAGGTTGCAGGTAACTCTTTTGTGGAATCAAAGCTATCTCCTTTACCCAGTGAGATTTCATATTGTCTTAGCATTTAAACAGCAACAGCAAATTAACTTATAACCTTTAGGAACTTTACATCTTTTAAAGTGGAAATTAGAATAGTTCTCTTTGTAGAAGCATTTTAATGAACTGCGCTTCTAAGAAGACTAGACAAGCAGCTGATTTAAAGATGAAAAAATTAAAAATAAAACATTTTAGTAACTATGGCATATGAATTTAGGCTGACTTAGCTTTTTAACATACCTGTAATAGCGGGCAGACAAGGGCCCTCAGCTGACGAGTGAGGATGGGGGATCAGATGGAGTGGGAACAGGGGCGTCCACATATGGGGACGCTCCTCCACGCTCCCCTCCCACTTCCATTTCTCAGCAGAGCAAACGCTTCTGAGAAAATGAAAAGAGTCTTAAGTGACTGCAGGGGCTTTGGCTTTCACCTTCTTTAGGCCACCTCGTTTATGCACACACATGTACACACGCACACCCACACGTGCGCACACACCCACACGCGTGCACACCTACATGTACACGTATGCACACGCATAAGCACACCCACACGTGTGCACACGTGTATATGTACACGGCCACATGTATGTATGCACACACACCCATATCCAGACACACACCCACAGAATGGAAAGCCGAGTTTGGAGGAATCGGCAGCTGAGAAGACTACAGGACAGTGGGGGGCTGCCCTGGGAGGCCCAATCCCACGGATGCCGGCGTGAGGACTGGGGTGCCGTGGGGGCTGCAGGCGTTGGATGTTCAGATTCCACTGTCTTAGCCTGGTTTAACCCACCTGCCTCATCCTGTCTCATCAATCACAGTTCAAATATTTATTTTCCTTGCATCTCTTTAATCTTTTCTGTGAATTGAGGCCTTCGGCAGAATTCTGTGTGTATGAAAAGAATGCTGACAGCGGTGTTCTAATTTTTAAAACATTCTGCGATTGACACCCTTCTCTTTTGTGGCTGCCTCCTCAGCACAGGGAGGTTGCAAACCGCGCTGTGCTTTCAGCAGCTCTTGAGCGCGTCGGAGGCCGTGTAACTGGAGAGCCACGCTTGGGAGGGTCTGGGCTCCAGCTCTCCGTCTTGCAGTGGGTGGGCAGCCCACGCTGCGGAGCCTTGGGCGGGCAGCCCTCGCTGCGGAGCCTTGGCCTGGAAGCCTGGTAGTGTCTTGTTCTCTTAGCATATTGCGCTGCAGTTTGCCTCTCTTACAGGATAGTGTTCAGAAGAACCAGCTTATTTTCTCAAGAGAAAGAAATCAGGACCAAACTGGGTTGTTTTGCCTTACGCTTTGGATAAACTGATCAGAATCAGGTGAGTTGTCAGTGTGTACAGTTGGATGTCAGGCGCAGAAAACGGCACACAGATCCAACAGGCCCGTTCTCCAGCAGTGTGCGTGCGCCTCGTTTGCTGTCCGAGTCGTTACGTTCCAAGAGGAAGCACAGACGAGACGTTCACAGTCAGGCTTTCAGTTTTCTCTTCTGCGCGACCCTCTTGGCCGCCTGTGCCCCCAGAGCCCACACTGCAGGTAACAGCCACCCCGTCATAGAAACCCTCAGCCCAGGCTGGGAGTTTTACCAGGAGTAGTTTAGACATTTTCAGAATTAATGTCTGCTGGGCAGTTCCTAAATTCCGCTGTGAGCTATGTCAACGCACAAGTTGTAAAGTATACTCAGCGTCGTACAGCCCGACCTCAGGGAGCAGCAGCAGCTCTCTCCAGACACGGGGCAGGGCTGGTCACAAGCAGGGGTTTGGTTCTCGTTTCTCCTGTGAAGTACATTTCATTTTTAAAATATTTTGCCATTTCACATCTAGGGAAGAAATCATCAGCCGTGCTAAAATTCATCGTTAACTCCAGCAAAGTGGAAACGATAGTGGGAAATATTAGAAGTGGGAAATATTAGAACTAACTTAAATATATAAGTTAGTTTTGAGACTCTGTACACACAGTGGAGCGACACCTTCCCCCGAGTCTGTTCTGACTCAGCGCAGAAGGCGAGTCTCCTAATGCCCTGCATCTGACGGCATTTATTTTCTTTAAAGGCCTGATTTGCCCAACAAGACAGACACGAGAAGAGGCCACTACTGGGAGAAGCGATATGAATGTGGATGGTGTGATTTCTTTTTAACATTTTATTAAAACAAGTGAAATGAAAAGAAAAACTCCTAAAAATTTATCTGAATTTACCAAATTAGTGAAGTTCTGCCAGCCTGTTTTCTAAGCTGTTCAGAAGGTCAAAAGAGCTACACTGGATTAAACGTTTGGCACGGCCATCCAGGGTCAAGTGTCTTCTTTATTTAAACTGTAATATTTTCCTATTTTCATGCTTGGTTCCATTACTATGTCTATATTTTTAATAAACATAGACTTACTTTCCTTTAGTACCTTTTCTTAAAGCACGTACTTTAATGTGCTTTTTAAACAAGCAAGCCTTAGAGAATTATTGTGAACCTCAATTACATATGTTGAAAAAGACTTTTGTAGTTTATGAAGAGCTGTGTAAACATCAAGTGTTACCGTTATTACAGGCACAGCATTTCTTATAGAGTGACTTTCAAATACATAATCAGTAGCACATGAAAAACCATAATTATGTTGTTCAGCTCACATCTGTACATTCAGAATCAGAACTTCAGCAATATTTGCATAGTCCAAGCAGACATTTTCCTCTTTTAGCACCTTTAATTTTAAGACAAAGTATATATGGAAAAGGAATTCTATTTAAGAATTATAGTGACGTTTTAACAAGTTTGATCACCTGAGCAGCCAGACACCTTTATGAATTTATTTTCATGTGAAGATATGTGCCATCGTCATTGATTTTTTTGACAGTTTAGCACTATTTCTCATTTTTTTAAAAAGTAACTCAGAATAGCAATTTAATGTTATTGTTTGATTAAGATGAACAGATGAAAACTTTTATTTCCCATATCAGTTGTCCAAACTAATTAGAACAAATATGTTTGAAGATTTTACTTTCAGATCGCAGCCTTGGCAGTTTTGCTCCACAGAAAGGTCTTATTAACTTCCCGTTTGAGGTGAATTGACACGTGACGAGTGTGCCCATCAGTTACGCCAGGGGCAGAAACACGTAGAGACCATGGGAAGGCAGCTCTCCCGACTAAGGAAGCGGCCTAGACCAGCCCCGCATAAGACTCAAAATGGGAGATTTTTCCACCCTCAACTGGCATTCTTTCAGGGAGTCAAATTAAAGTACTTGTCTTTGTTAACTAATTTACTTAACATGTATATTTGTTTTTAACTATTCTAAATTATGATTTTAAAATATTTCATGCAAAATGTATCAGATGTTAAAAATTCACTCTGCACACTCATTTCAGAAATAAAAGACGCACACATTCAGGATGAAATGGAAAGTCAGTTTTAAGGTGTAAATTCTCTAAGCCATGTGTATAATTCAATTTTTGCCAACATTGTGTTTTTATACAACTTCATTGAAGTAGATTCCCCTTTGAATATTAGGCAATACAAAATTTACAGCAGTGGTAGATTATTAGAACAACATGGGATAACATCTTGATAAAATTAAAAATTCCACTGTTAGCCTTCATATTCCTAAAGAGAAATGCCCATGCCAGCCAGGCTGTGATCTTTAAGAAACTCTAGTGCTGCCATGAAGCCTTACATGCATGAGTCCAACAGAGGATTTGAGCCAAAGCATCTTATGAAGATTCAGACACAGACAGTCAATTGTTGAATTTTACCAAAGAGTTCTGAATTTTACCTTCTATTTATTGTTCATCTTCTCTGGTAACTGAGTCCATCACTGGGTTTTCTTTCTTTCTTCCTTTTTTTTTTTTTAAAGGAGAAAGCCAACTTGTCTTTTTAGTTTCCTGAAAAAAACAGGCATTTCTGATGGTTTACATTTAGTTGCAATTTATAAACGCTGTCCTGCAAAGCCAAATGGGGCACAGTCATCTTTTGCTGACGGGGACTGGCTTTTCATCTCATTGTCCTAGTTTGAAATGGAAACACTGAACTGCTGAGAAAATGCCATGAAAATATAACCTACTGCATTCCAGGAAAATAAATAAGCAAGGCCACCCAAATTTTCAATTAGAGCTGTGCAGAATGCAGGAAGTGGCAGGAGATCCGTCCCAGCGCCCCAGGCAAGGTCGCGGACGCGGTGCAGGAGGCTGGAAGGGGCTGCAGGGCCGTGTAGAGATGGCCTGCCTCCAAGGAAAACTGCAGCCCACTGGGGGCGCTGAGGCTGGGGCTGCCGGCGGCCTCCCACCCTGCCCGGGAGCTGCCAGGCTGCACAGCTTGTGGGTGTAGCGGTGGAGGAACACTTGAAAGTTCTGCTGCGTTATGTATTAAATCCCAAGCTTCCTGAACATGCTCACTGTCCCTCACATACGGAGTAGTAGCCGCTGGAAACAGACATGCTGCAGACACTCGGTAAAAATTAGAACATGCTCGTGAGTCACGGTGTCAGGCAGGTGGGTGGCCTCGCCGTGGTGGCACAGCCTGCAGCCCGTGGGTGTATCGTGAGCCGGGGATCTGGGGCCCTTCCTGCCCCAAAGCGAGGGCCGGCTTCTTCTGAGGACAGGTGTCTGAGGGGTAGACAGTCACGCTGCAGAACTTCCTTTCCTTAAGTGTGTTTCTGAGATGCTCAGTCGCTGGTTTAAAAGTAGGAGAGCTGGAAGACAGCAGACTCTTCAGGGCTGTGTGTCTGTACCTGACTCACGTTCCCTCGCTGGCGTTCTCTTTCACTTCTCAGGTTTCACTACGGCATTTGGAGTTTTGCAGCTCATCATGTTGAAGTTAGTTAAAGAAAAAGGGTTGTTTTCCAGCCACACGATGTTGGTTGAGCTCCAAAGCAGCCCCTGATATTTTGATGGGTTTTATCTGTGCTGTGCGTCTACTTGTATTTAATTTCAATCCACACTAAAGCCTTGGGTCACCTTCACACTACCCTGATGGAAAGTCAATCTACGCACTGGATTTACTCTTACGACAAGGAGTGAAATAATAACTGAGGCATTACTGTGGACTACAATTGTTAAAACAAGGCGGGAACTCACAGGTGGGCCAGGGCTGGTGGAAGACTATGCCCGGCTCTGCAGCTGAGGATAAAGCATGAAACCCACAAGATGCTTTGTCATTGTTGAAGCGAGGATACCGTGCACTTATTGTAAACACAGGAGAGCTTCTAAACACCGATTATTCACCACCTTACAAACACAGAGTCAAGGAGGCCTGAGCAGTGGCTCTCTTTCTTCCTGGAGAGTTCCTTCTTGTTGGAAACATTTTCTTGGCAAATCAGCTATTTTGTTAGGGTCGAAAGGCTATCATTTCCTTTTCACAGTGAAGCCACGAATGCCCATTTCACACAATGCTGCAGCTTTTCCTACACGATAACTGAAAGCTTATGGTTTGCTGGTGTGCTCCCAGTTTTCCTACACAAAATAAGAAACAGGGGAAGAAAAGAAACCTCTTTCCATTTGCAATAGTTTCTCTCTCTATGTATGTATATATATATGCCTTCACATTTGGTAAGTGAAGCAGTTTCCAGCCCTGGGGAGATCTGGGGTCCAGCCCTGCGGGGAGGGAGCTGCTCTCGGGGGTCCCCGTGAGCCGGGCACCCCAGGCCCCCGGCTGCCGCCTCCCTGTGTCTTCTCCCTCTTCTCTCCCGTCTTTGCCGTGACCGAGGCTATCGAGGAAGCCACCTGAGGGATTCCCACTGAAGTGTGTTATTGGTTGCTGCTGCTGCTGCTAAGTTGCTTCAGTCGTGTCCGACTCTGTGCGACCCCAGAGATGGCAGCCCACCAGGCTCTCCTGTCCCTGGGATTCTCCAGACAAGAACACTGGAGTGGGTTGCCATTTCCTTCTCCAATGAGTGAAAGTGAAAAGTGAAAGTGAAGTCACTCAGTCGTGTCCGACTCTGTGCAACCCTGTGGACTGCAGCCCACCAGGCTCCTCCATCCATGGGATTTTCCAGGCAAGAGGAATGGAGTGGGGTGCCATCGCCTTCTCTGGCGTTATTCGTTAGGTTGAGCTTATTTATTCAGCAAATGTTCTCACGCGCCACACTTGGTGTGAAATACAGAAATGACATTGGTGTTTGCCCTTTGGATAAGACACTGAAACAGATAACCAAGTGGCAAGTCTTCAGGCTCGACTCAAGACCGCGTGGACTGAGCCTCTGATTTTATGGATCAAGAAGTGGAGGCCTAGAACCTGACAGCCGGGACAGTGGCTGTTTTCAGTAAAACTCTGCAGGAGCCTGCTGGGCTAGTTTCTTTGAGTGGCTTTGGTGGCTTGTCTTTCTCACCGGTCATGGCGGGGGGAAGTCTTCCCTTCCCTGCGGTGCCCCGTCCCCCAGGCCTGGTCTCCCCAGGCCTGTTTCCCCAGGGGAGCTGCGGCAGCAGTGGAGGGATGGCCATCACCGGCGCTTCCCCTTCTTCCCCTCTTGGAGGACGTCTGCCTCGTTCTGGATGAAGACGGCTTCTTCAGTCCGGGTCCTGGGAGAAGGACTGGGTGGAGCAGAGCCTCAGCCAGGATGGGGACCCCAAGAGCCAGAGAGAAGCGCTGCCATCGTCAGCTCTGAGGGTCCAGGATTGTTACGGCAGCAAAGCTCTGCTCAGGCGACGTGGTGTTGCTGCAAAGGCGCTGCTTCACTGCGATCGGGATTCTCTGCGTCACTGTCCCAGTCTTTTGCACTAAGTTCAAACAGTGGGCTTATGGAGGGCAGAGGCCCACACCCCCGTCTTCAGAGACCTCATCTGACCAAATGCCAGAAGCATCAGCTAGGCGCCACGAGAGGAGGGTCTTTAGAAGGAAGGAGGCAGGAGAGCTCTCTGCCTTTGGTGCCTGCAGGCCGTCTCCACCAGGGCCGTGTGGCCCGCAGGCGAACGCCAGAGAAGGCTGCCATGTCGGGCAGAGGATGGTCTGTTGCTAGGGCAGCAGGAGAGCCTGCACAGAGCACCCTCCTGGAGGAGGCGGCCTTTCTGCCGGGCTCTGAGGAATGAGCGGGAACTCGCACTCCAAGCTCATGGGTTCACCGTGCTGAACCCAGGCCCAGGAGGAAGGCCTGAATCCTTCCAGAGTGAGCCTTAAACTCGAAGAATCCGTATTTACTACATCAGGGCAAGTGTGTGTTTGTTTAGACGGGAGACAAGGAGCAAAATGCAATCTGTCTCTCCCAGAAATTGCTGGCAGTTTGGCTCAAGTCCTGCATTCACACGGTTCCTCTGCTCTCACTCCTGTGTGTCCACCCAGTGCCAGGCGCTCAGCACAGGGCAGTGTCTGGCTAAGCCGCGCTCCTGAACCCGGGCGCTCAGTGAAGGGCAACCAGTCCAACTTGCCGGCCTTCCTCACGTAAACATAACATAGGAAATAGTCACACTTTAAGAAGCGAAGAAAATCCAGGGCTGTGCTTAACATGTAGAAAAAAACCAGAGACGTCAAGATTTGCCCAACATTTACGACTTTTCCTGAGCAGCAAGTCACGTGTCTTCTTTCCATGAAGATCGGAATTCACAGCTAAGCTGTATATATTCCTATTTTATGTGGAACTGTATGTGCCTTTACAATTTCATCAATGACTAAAATTAAAAAAAAAAAAAACCTTAAAAAAGCAATGTCTGATTGTCCTTAGAAATTGACTGACACACTGTGGCTTTTTTTCAGCTCAGTGTTTTTTTTTTTTTTTTTTCAAACTGGTTTTATTTTCTTTTATTTATTTTTTTAAACAAATTTTTATTTTTACTTTATTTCAGCTCAGTGTTTTAAAATGATGTTCCCCCCAAAAAAATAAATAAATAAAATGATGTTCCCCCAAATCTGAATTTCTTGTCCTGTCTCAGCTCCCGGAGGAGCTGAGAATGTCCCTGAGTCCAGAGATAGAGGCTTGGCGTGCAGGGCAGGCAGTTCTTGCAGGAACGTGCTTGTCCGAGTGCATCTGTCTGCTGGTCAGTGGGCAGCTGGTGGGAACTGCCAGGTTGGGTCAACATGGAAAGAACCACAAAGACTGTCTAGTCCAATACAGATTTCCAAAAGGTAACAAATTTCTTAGCAGAAAAATGACCAGACCAGAACGATTTATATAAATAAAATAGTCACCATATAAGTCAGAGTGCATTGCTGCCCTCCTCACTGGAGGCGGTGCAGACAAACATGCAGAGATGGGAATGGGCCTCAGGACCCGAGACACATGTGAAGCCCTGGTTCTGCCTGGCGGTGCTCTGGGTACATGAGCCCTCCACTCATCAGCCATGGAGACCATGTCTTCTGATTCCAGCATCGTGGTGTCTGGCACAAGGCAGTTGCTCCTTCTTTTCCATCTAAGTAATTATTCACCACGTACGTGGTAACTATGAGATACTCATCAGGTTCCTTCTTGCGTGAGAGGTGGGCTCAGGGCGCTGCCCGGGACTTCCCTTTTCCTGCCCTTCAACCCCCTCCCCCGCCTCCTGCTGAAAGACAAACCCAAACCAGAGCCTATTCAGAGGTCATGGCAGAGGGCCACCTCCAGGGGAGCAGGCCACTCTGGGTTTGAATTTGTCACCATTTTCCTTAGAGGGAGTGAGAGGAAAAATGAATTTAATTTAGTATTAAAAATAAACATTTCTGGGTACTGGAAACGATTGTGGGGTTTAAGAGCTGTTATCATTAATCAGTCAAGCGTGTTTACCCGGAGTCCTGACGGCTATGAAACTGAGCCGCTTGCCTGAGCCCATCAACAGAGACGCCCCCGCAGCTGGGATGGAGGGACACGTGTGTCCACAGCCACCACCCTGTGCCCACCGACTTGGGACGGGGCCAGCAGCGGAGTGCCTTCCAGGGCTGGAAGTGGGGTGGAGGCGGGCTGGGAGAGTGGACCGGAGCATCGCAGACCCCCTGCATCTGCAGCCAAAGCCTGTTCTTGAGGTTGTGTGTGAACAGTTTCCCCGCTGCAGTTTTGAGAGGCAGCATCTCCTGTGGGCTCTCTTTCCTGGGTGTGAAGTTGTGGGAATTATCTCCATCAGCTGATCCTCTCACGGAGAAGAAAGCACGGCTCTCGTGGGGGTGGGGCAAAGTTGCTCAGGTGCAGACTTGCAGCATCCGCGGTCCGACAGGTGGGAGGTCTGCGATGGGAGCATAGCTGGGACCTTGTCCTGTGATCGTGCTTCTTCCATCTACAGAAGGAACTTTCCTAAGAAACCAGGGCACAAAGGAAGCCCAGAGCAGAACATGTAAAGCCTTAAAAGCGAGCAGGTTTCCTGCTGAGAACAGGATTTGCCTCTAATAGGCATATATGTATTAGTGGGTATTATTACCACCATTAAGAGTGAGTTCAGGGTGGTGATGGAGACGCCTGGAGGGGACCATCAGGAATCCTGCTTGAAGGTATTGTGTAGAAGAAGGCTAGGCCGGGAGTGGCCGGACAAGGGCGGAGCTAAAGACACAGATGTGATCTTGAAAGCAAGGGTCCTGAGGACGATCGAGAGCACGGAGCAGCTGGGGAAATGGAGGTGCCAGGAGAGGTGCAGGAGGGCCCATCGGGCTGGAGGGTGATGGAGCTTCAAGCAGAGGCGTGCTTGGCTGTGTTTATTCTGCCGCAGCAGTCAGTACAGTGGAGTGTGGTACATGGCGGTCTTGGAGACTGGGGCTGAAGGGGCTTCCATGAGGTCAGAGGTGGCCTGTGTATGCTTCGCAGGAGGAGTAGAGGAGGTGCAGGGGCCCCTGGGGTCAGCACCCTGGTTCCATCACTCATGTTGTCCCACCTGGGGTGTGCAAGCTCCAATCTTCAAACCCTCAGCCTTCAGCTGGCACTTCTGTAGGGACCATGGTGTTCTCAGCACTTCCCAATATTTCCAAGAAGAATTGAGAGGCAGCGGTGATAGTTCAAGCACTTAAAGAGTGAAGACGCTAGACACATTTATCCAAATGACACAGAAACTTGCTCGAAGAGGTTTGCAGGTGTTGTTTGGAAGCTGAGGGATCCTATGTTCTAAAGCTAATCTATAGATTATGCTCTTCAAGTAACAGAAGGTTTTCTTGCCCTTTAAAATGACCATACGTCCTAATTTTTCCAGTAGTCATGTATAGATGTGAGAGTTGGACTATAAAGAAAGCTGAGCACTGAAGAACTGATGCTTTTGAACTGTGGTGTTGGAGAAGACTCTTGAGCGTCCCTTGGACTGCAAGGAGATCCAACGAGTCCATCCTAAAGGAAATGAGTCCTGAATATTCATTTGAAGGACTGATGCTGAAGTTGAAACTTCAATACTTTGGCCACCTGATGTGACGAACTGACTCATTGGAGAAGACCTTGATGCTGGGAAAGACTGAAGGCAGGAGGAGAAGGGGACGACAGAGGATGAGATGGCTGGATGGCATCACTGACTCGATGGACATGAGTTTGAGTAAACTCCAGGAGCTGGTGATGGACAGGGAAGCCTGGCATGCTGC
Source organism: Ovis aries (assembly GCF_016772045.2). Classification (NCBI taxonomy): domain Eukaryota; kingdom Metazoa; phylum Chordata; class Mammalia; order Artiodactyla; family Bovidae; genus Ovis; species Ovis aries. The sequence goes on from NC_056073.1 coordinate 51,212,858, forward strand.
AGTCCATGGGATTGCAAAGAGTCAGACACGACTAAGCTGAACTGAACTGAATGTCCTTAATATATAAAATAAAAGACATCTGTAATAGCAATGAAGAATATCAGGGAGCTCATATCATTTTGGAAATCATTATAAATGCTTCTTAATCTAAATGAGTCTTCTTCCTGTTATGGACTGAATCATGTTCCCCACAAATTCATGTTGAAGCCTCACCCCAGTGTGGTGGTATTTGGAGATGGACCTTTCAGGAGGCAATTAAGGTTAGAGGAGGTCACTGGTGGGGCCCTAAATCCCAAGGACTGCTGTCCATACACAGACGCACAGTGTGAGACGTGGCCTCCAGCAGGCCCAGGAGAGAGGGGGCGCCAGGAGGAAGCGGGACGCCTGGTCTCGCCCTGCCTCAGAGCGGGGTGCGCACGCGGCTCGCTGGCGCAGCGTCCGCCGCAGCCCCGCCGCTGGGGGCCCTGCCCGCCTCTCACCGAGCCGCCAGCTCTACCGCTGCCACCCGTCCAGCTATCCCTCTCCTCTCGTCATCCTGGGGCCGTGCCTCAGGCACTCAGCTCTTTCCTAGACTGTTGGGATCGCCTCCGTGTCTGTCTCCGCTCATCCTTCGTTTGCCTCTGGGACCAGAGCCGGGAGGAGAGCAGGAGTGGGAGGCCCGCCTGGTGCCCGGGACGCGGGGCCGAGGTGGGGATGGCCGCAGGCCCAGGCCCCGGACGCAGAGGCTCCGGCGGGGCACCGCCCATCGGCTCCTTCGTTGTTCGGTTCACTAGTCAGGCCGCGTCTCGAGCGCCTGACACCCACACCCGGTGGTGGCTGAGCAGGAAGAGACCCTTGGCCGGGATGAGCGTTCGTTCCACTGGCGGAGCCCCCCCCAGCAACTGGCAGGAGGATGCGAGGGGGGAGGCGCCTGGAGGCCGAGAAGGTGATGCAGCGCGGGCGGGGTTGTGTGTGGGGGGCAGGTGTGAGGGGGGTGGGGGGCGTGTGTGGGCGGGTGTGAGGGGGCGGGTGTGAGGGGCGAGTGTGAGTGGTGGATGTGAGGGGTTGGGTGTGAGGGGCAGGTGTGAGGGGTCAGGTGTGAGGGGTCGAGTGTGAGGGGCGGGTGTGAGGGGCGGGTGTGAGGGGTGGGTGTGGGGGGCATGTGTGTGGGCATGTGAGGGGTGGGTGTGAGGGGCAGGTGTGAGGGGGCAGGTGTGAGGGGTCAGGTATGAGGGGGCGGGTGTGAGGGGCATGTGAGGGGTGGGTGTGAGGGCAGGTGTGAGGGGGCAGGTGTGAGGGGTCAGGTGTGAGGGGCGGGTGTGAGGGGCGGGTGTGAGGGGCATGTGTGTGGGCATGTGAGGGCAGGTGTGAGGGGTGGGTGTGAGGGGCAGGTGTGAGGGGCAGGTGTGAGGGGTCAGGTGTGAGGGGTGGGTGTGAGGGGCGGGTGTGAGGGGGCGGGTGTGAGGGGCGGGTGTGAGGGGCATGTGTGTGGGCATGTGAGGGGTGGGTGTGGGGGGCATGTGTGGGGGCATGTGTGTGGGCATGTGAGGGGTGGGTGTGAGGGGCAGGTGTGAGGGGGCAGGTGTGAGGGGTCAGGTATGAGGGGGCGGGTGTGAGGGGCATGTGAGGGGTGGGTGTGAGGGCAGGTGTGAGGGGGCAGGTGTGAGGGGTCAGGTGTGAGGGGCGGGTGTGAGGGGCGGGTGTGAGGGGTGGGTGTGGGGGGCATGTGTGTGGGCATGTGAGGGGTGGGTGTGAGGGGCAGGTGTGAGGGGGCAGGTGTGAGGGGTCAGGTATGAGGGGCGGGTGTGAGGGGCATGTGAGGGGTGGGTGTGAGGGCAGGTGTGAGGGGGCAGGTGTGAGGGGTCAGGTGTGAGGGGCGGGTGTGAGGGGCGGGTGTGAGGGGCATGTGTGTGGGCATGTGAGGGGCGGGTGTGAGGGGTGGGTGTGAGGGGCAGGTGTGAGGGGGCAGGTGTGAGGGGTCAGGTGTGAGGGGCGGGTGTGAGGGGCGGGTGTGAGGGGCGGGTGTGAGGGGCGGGTGTGAGGGGCATGTGTGTGGGCATGTGAGGGGTGGGTGTGGGGGGCATGTGTGGGGGCATGTGTGTGGGCATGTGAGGGGTGGGTGTGAGGGGCAGGTGTGAGGGGTCAGGTGTGAGGGGCAGGTGTGAGGGGCGGGAGCAGAGGTCTGGCGGGTGCTGGATGACCCAGCATCTTACTGGCCTCGGGGACTGCGTTTCCTTCCGTTTGCAGTGGGCAGCAGGTAGAGGTTCATGACTTGGGGGCTTAGTGGGGCCCAGACCCCCTTAGGAAGTAGGAAGGGCATCGAAGGAGCCCTGGATGTGGCCAGACGAAGCAGCACAAGCTAGCGCGCACCGAGGAGAGAAGGGGGCGGGGGAGGAAGGGGCCAGGGCAGCTGAGTGGACAGCTGTGCTCAGGGGCCGGGCTGTGGGAAGAGGCTTCATCCCAGGGTGGTCTGGACGGAGGGATTTGGCGCTTAAACAACGGTGCCAAAGAAACTGAAGTCAGGCAGGTTGATTCCTCCAGGTCCATTCTTCTTTGTCAGGATTGCTTTGGCTTTTCGAGATTTTTTTGTATTTCCATACAAATTGTGAAATTATTTGTTTTAGTTCTCTGAAAAATACCATTGGTAGCTTGATAGGGATTGCATTGAATCTATAGATAGCTTTGTGTAGTATACTCATTTTCACTATATTGATCTTGATTTGAGAGAATAGCATTGAAACATGTATATTATCATATGTGAAATAGATCGCCAGTCCAGGTTTGATGCATGAGACAGGGCGCTCAGGGCTGGTGCACTGGGATGACCCTGAGGGATGGGATGGGGAGGGAGGGAGATGGGAGGGGGCTTCAGGATGGGGGACACATGTACACCCATGGCTGATTCATGTCAATGTATGGCAAAAACCACCACAAAATTGTAAAGTAATTAGCCTCCGATTAAAATGAATAAAATTTTAAAAATTAAATGAATTAAATATAAAACAATTTAAATAAGGGGAAAAAAAGAAACTGAAGTCAGAGAATTGCAGTTTCTCCTAATTTTAAATGTTCTAAACCTTTGCAAAGATATACAGTTTCTGTCTTCCTAATTTTTGTAGAGCAGACAATTCATAATTAAAGAATTAACTTTTGTCTTTCTGTGCTTTGAATATTAAACACTGTCCCTGATAGGATGTCTAAGTATTAACATTAAAATTATAATATTAAGGACTAGTTTAAAGAATGGTTAAGCAAATGCTGCACCAGAGTTTGCCACAAAGTAAAACCCTGTCCCTATATTTCCAGTGCAGTCAGGAAAAGGTGCTTTTGTCTCAGAGGGGTCAGGCATTAGCTGTGGAGCTGTCTGGGGACTTGAAAGTCCACCTTAAGTTCTGTCTGCGGAGTTCTGAGACGCCCTGTTCCCTGGCTCTGAAGGAGCTGCCAGCAGAGGGAGCCTAAGGGTTCTGGGAGGACAGGCTGCACACAGCCTTGCGCAGACCTTCCTCCCGCAGCCGCCTCTCGCTCTGGCCACTGTCTGCTAGCTGGTCGACTTGGTGGTAATGCCACAGCTGAAGCTGGGAAAGTAAAATTTCTCTTTATTCGAATATTTCTCCTGTAAAAGCACATTTGTTAACAAAGTTTCAGTATTTTCCAAAGTTTGCAAAGACACATCCTTTCCTAATGTCTGTAGAGATGTGAAAATGGGATCCAAATCCAAAGGGAAACAATGACATATTCTGAAATAAACCCTCTGCTGTATTATGCTCTTAACTGGCCTTAATGGGACTAAAAATGTAGGCGTCAGCTGCTATTTCTTTGTGGAATTGAAACCTAGGAGACCCCTTCCCCTTTTGAGCAGTCCGCTCCCTGACTTTAAACAGTCAGTAGGTCCCCAGCCCTGAATATTTATTGGAAGGACTGATGCCAAAGCTGAAGCTCTAATATTTTGGGCACCTGATGGGAAGAGCCGACTCACTGGAAAAGACCCTGATGCTGGGAAAGATTGAAGGTGGGAGGAGAAGGGGACGACAGAGGATGAGATGGTTGGATGGCATCACTGACTCAATGGACATGAGTTTGAGCAAGCTCTGGGAGATGGTGAAGGACAGGGAGGCCTGGCGTGCTGCAGTCCATGGGGTCGCAAAGAGTTGGACACATCTGAGCAACTGAACTGAGCAATTGAAGTTCCCAGCCAGGGAATGAACTTTCCCCTTGATGTTTTTCTGGTTCCTTGTGATGGTGTGCAGAATGCTCTGCGGCTCTGTTTACCTCTGCCTGCCGTCCCCAGACCTTTGTGGTTTCCTCTACAGCTGTGGGTCTTTCTCATGTGAAACCACAGGTCAGTCCAGAACCACAGAACTGATCCTCACACTTGGCATTCTAGCCACTGTCCTGCAGGGTTTTCGGAGCCACAGGTGGCTCCAAGCCTACACCCAGATCATAGAAAGTGAAAGTGAAGTCGCTCAGTCGTGTCCGACTCTTCATGACCCTATGGGCTGTAGCCCACCAGGCTCCTCTGTCCATGGGTTTCTCCAGGCAAGAATACTGGAGTGGGTTGCCATTTCCTTCTCCAGGGGGTCTTCCTGACCCAGGGATTGAACCCAGGTGTCCCGCATTGCAGGCAGATGCTTTTAACCTCTGAGCCGCCAGGGAAGCTGAAGAGCATCTCAGGCCCTCTGTGCCTACAGCCAGATCGTAGATGAAGAGCGTCTCAGGCCCTCTGTGCCTACAGCCAGATCGTAGATGAAGAGCGTCTCAGGCCCTCTGTGCCTACAGCCAGATCGTAGATGAAGAGTGTCTCAGGCCCTCTGTGCCTACAGCCAGATCGTAGATGAAGAGCGTCTCAGGCCCTCTGTGCCTACAGCCAGATCGTAGATGAAGAGCGTCTCAGGCCCTCTGTGCCTACAGCCAGATCGTAGATGAAGAGCGTCTGATACTTAGACGGTCGCTGTCTCTCTAGTGGCCCCGGGCCAGCCTTTCTCAGGTGGGCGCCCCCTCAGATGGAGCCCTCTGTGACTGGAGACGCTGTGGGAAAGAGGGTGCCACAGCCCCAGCGCTAGCCCCCATTCTTGTCTCTGCAACAGGAAAGTGCCCTTCGCAGGGTCTCAGACTGAGTTCATCACCAGAAACCCCCAAGGGCTGTGCCCCACCCTCAGAGTTTTCAAGCTGGTGTGTCTGTGAAGGGTCGTTAAGGAAAGGTTGTTAAGGTAAGGCTTCATTCAAGAGGGCACTTCTGCTGAGCCGGTGCCCAGTTGGATCTCAGCAGAACTCAGCTCCATCCGCACAGCCGGCTCTGCACCCTCTGCCCGCCTCCCCTTTCTCTCTCTCGCTCAGCCCTCTCTGCACCCAAGTCTTCTCAGGCTCTGCCCTGGGGAAAAGTCCACACTAGGACGCAGACTACTCAATATCACTCAGATGCAGAGGAAGTAGAGTGCAAAAGTGGCTCAAAGCCCTGAGAAGCGCCGCAGTGCTTAAAGGACTGAGGGCGGAGCTGCAACGGCGGAGCAGGCATTCTCTCCTCCTTCCAAGGGAGAAAAACGGAGAGCAATTGCTCTAAATTCTGCGGAAGGCTCTCTGTCGCCGCTTTTCCCATGGCAGGCTCACACCCCAAACCCTGCTCCTTGGGCTCAGACTCACCTCACAGCCTAGCTCCCGAGCAGCGACTTCTGATGAGCCGAACCCTCGACCCTGCACTGCCTTCGACAGCAACATCGCCCGCAGCGGCCTCCTCCTGGAAACGTGCCCTGCTCCGGACACAGGCTCCGCGGTCTCTGCACCTCGTTCTTCCTCACGCTGCTCACTTCCTAAAGTGCGGCTCTTCTGTCGCTTTGTCTGATAAATAAAAGTTGCTCCCTCCACCCCACGTTCCACTTATTCGGGCTACTTATTCTAGAATGTAAGCTAAGAAGCAACCATTTGAAAATAAATTTCCTTGATTCATACTATTTTCATTGATGTGGGGATAGAAATATGGTTGGAACACCTAGAAGATTTATGCTTGACCCCAGGCCTGCAGAACTCGTAACATCGCAGGTACGGAGCGATTAATGTGCCAACTGGTGCGATTTGCCATCTGTGAACCATGTGTAAATAGTGGTCTGTTTGACACCTAGTAAACTTCAAAGAAGATGGTCTATCGTGCAATCCTGTGTAAGAGAATATGGTGATGAGTACGTAATCATGAGAATGATGGGAAAAATTGAAACTCCAGAATAAGATTTAGATGCCTGAATAAACATAATATGGTTCTTCTGAGATGTATTTTATATGATAAGTGAATGCATCTTCAATAGTTATTTTTATATGAGAAGATTGGAAAACATTTTAGCAAAATACTGCCAAGCAGGGTGTCATTTGTGGGCCAGAGGTGCCTAGAGTTGATGAGGCATCAAAATACGGGTGTTTTAAAGATTAAAGGGAACAGTCTCAACCTGGAGCTGAAAGAAGAGCTTGCCCCTGTGACCTTATGCGCGTCGACTGAACCCATAACGTGCAGACTGAGAGCTCACTGTTTTATTGGAGCACGTTAGATCCCCAGGATCTGCTCTGATATTAAATGCTTGTTCACAGTAAGCAGAAGCGGCCCGTCTTCCCTAGCAATAGCTGATCTGCGTGGGAAGAGGGCTGCTCTCCCCGCGGGAACACGGTCGCCCGTCAGTCGCTGGGCTGTGCCTGCCTCCTCTCCCCTGACCCACCTCTCTTCACACTCAGATGTTTGCACCATGAACTGCACAGGTCACTCTTCGTAAACATCGTGCTTTTCTCTTTAGCTCATGACTGAGCTCCTCAGCCAAGCGCTTTACGGTCGTGCAGGAGAGGGAATGTCACATAAAATGGAAAGGGTTGTGAAAACAGGCAGTTCCCATCTCTCCCCAGACTCGGAGATCTCTGGACAACCTCCCAGGAGGGGAGCGCCACGGCATATTCCAATTTTATAGCACGAGGCTCAGGATATTGAGCGAAACACAGTTATGACATGATTGGAAACGAAACGCTTTTCTGAAAGCCTTTAAATGTCGGGCGGCGCTAAGATGAGTTCTACTGCACTCACGATGATTCTCTTTGCTCCTCTTCCTCCCGGGTGGGCCTGCGGCAGGGTGGAACAAAGGGCAGCGTTCATACATTCGAAGCTATTGTCATTTTTCTTGTCAAAGATGGCGTTGTCGGAGGCAGAGTGTATGAAATTTCCTTCCTGCTGAGCAGACCACGTGGAAAAACGCTTATTTTATTTTTTCTTATAGGAATAAAATTGCAGTCTTTCAACAGAACATGTTGATTGTGCCATCTGGCACATAATTTCCATGTTTAAATTAAGCTGAGAAATCAATTCAGTGTTGAAAGATATTATCCGTTTAACATTTTTTCACCTCCAAGCAATTTGAGAAAGTAGGGCAAAAATAAGTTGTTTTCATTGCTAAGTATGTGAATGATATAGGTCTTGAGTATTTTCTTCCACACAGAGGGAAATTATAATTTAAAAGTGGATCACAGTGACCCTTGGGGTTTCTTGTCCTGCAGTTGAGCCAAAGCTCTACTGTGTTTCTGGAGCCCAGCAGGGGGTTCTGGTGACTGGGGGCGGGTGGGGGTGTGTGTGGCAGTTTCAAGAAGTGGATGTGTAATTATCCAGTTAGTGCACGGGCCTGTCCTGGGACTGGTTCATTTTGTTCAGACTTTTCTTAGTTAAGCAGTTTGTAAGTCTAGGTTGTTGTCAATACTAAAGCTCAATAAACAGAGTATAACACACAGATTAGGGCTGTTACTGAAGCTGAGCAACTAACAGGTGGTGGAAACTCAAAATAAATGGAGTGAAACAGTCACTTTCTGCTGGGGATCCAAGTTGTGGCATCAGGATCTCCCGGTCATTGCCCAGCACCCAAGAGCTTCCCACCAGCCTCTGAAGCTGCAGGACCTTTGCCCACGCCCTGAGTGGTAGGTTGGGCAGCCCAGACATTCACCACAAACTGCTAGCAGAAGGGAGGTTTGAAAATAAAGGCCTAGATTATATGTGGTAGATGGGGAAAAGGTAACAACTGGTTAGATTTCTGCTTTCATTTCTTTGATTTTAAAAAGTCAATTCTAAAATAATAGTTCTCATTTTGCTATTTAGATGAAGAGCAATTTTTTTAATTAAGAAAGAAAGAATGGGAAGCTCGCATTTATGCAGGAGGAAGAGCTACACAGCTTTAATGTTCTGGGGTCACCCTGTCCCTAAGGCTCTGATGCCCACCCGTTGGTCACGGCCAGAGCTCCCCTGTCCGCTGCCGGAGGCGCCAGAAGATTTGAGTGTTTTCACACCAAACAAAGCTTATGGAGCTGCTGCAGCAGGCAGATGGGGTTTTTCAGATAGTTAGGTTCTAGTTCCAGTTCAGCAATTCAGTTCATCCCATGAACCGCAGCATGCCAGGCCTCCCTGTCCATCACCAACACCCGGAGTCTACCCAAACTCATGTCCATTGAGTCGGAGATGCTATCCAACCATCTCATCCTCTGTCGTCCCCTTCTCCTCCTGCCCTCAATCTTTCCCAGCATCAGGGTCTTTTCAAATGAGTCAGCTCTTTGCATCAGGTGGCCAAAGTACCAGAGTTTCAGCTTCAGCATCAGTCCTTCCAAAGAATATTCAGGACTGATCTCCTTTAGGATGGACTGGTTTGATCTCCTTGCTGTCCAAGGGACTCTCAAGAGTCTTCTCCAGCACCACAGTTCAAAAGCATCAATTCTTCAGTGCTCAGCTTTCTTACAGTCCAACTCTCACATCCATACATGACCACTGGAAAAACCATAGCCTTGACTAGATGGACCTTTGTTGGCAAAGTACTGTCTCTGCTTTTGAATATGCTATCTAGGTTGGTCATAACTTTCCTCCGAAGGAGTAAGCGTCTTTTAATTTCATGGCTGCAGTCACCATCTGCAGTGATTTTGGAGCCCCAAAAAATAAAGTCCAACATTGTTTCCACTGTTTCCCCATCTATTTGCCATGAAGCGATGGGACCGGATGCCATGATCTTCGTTTTCTGAATGTTGAGCTTTAAGCCAACTTTTGCACTCTCCTCTTTCACTTTCATCAAGAGGCTTTTTAGTTCCTCTTCACTTTGTGCCATAAGGGTGGTGTTATCTGCATATCGGAGGTTATTGATATTTCTCCTGGCAATCTTAATTCCAGCTTGTGCTTCTTCCAGCCCAGTGTTTCTCATGATGTACTCTGCACATAAGCGAAATAAGCAGGGTGACAATATACAGCCTTGACGTACTCCTTTTCCTATTTGGAACCAGGCTGTTTTTCCATGTCCAGTTCTAACTGCTGCTTCCTGACGTGCATACAGATTTCTCAAGAGGCAGGTCAGGTGGTCTGGTATTCCCATCTCTCTCAGAATTTTCCAGAGTTTATTGTGATCCACACAGTCAAAGGCTTTGGCATAGTCAATAAAGCAGAAATAGATGGTTTTTTTTTTTTTTTTCTGGAACTCTCTTGCTTTTTCCCTGATCCAGTGGATGTTGGCAATTTGATCTCTGGTTCCTCTGCCTTTTCTAAAACCAGCTTGAACATCTGGAAGCTCACGGTTCACGTGTTGCTGAAGCCTGGCAATAGATTCAGTCATTTTGGAAAGTAGCTGCTGAAACTTTCGCCACAGGAGCTGTTCACAGTAGTAACAGTGAAGGTGGCCACGGCACTGCTTCCTGCGCCCGTGATGTCCTGGGACTGAGGCTGTGACTGAGCAGCTGGGCAGGCAGACGCGCGCGCGCGCCGGGGAGACCTGCAGGGCCGCCAGCGCCTGCACTCGGAAAGCTCTCTCATTTGTTTCCAGATTGAAAATCGTAGGGAATTTCTTGCATTAAAAACAAGGGCAGCATGTCTGGGAGTCTGGCTGGGGGCATTCTTGGGTGACTGTCCATGTGCTGCTGATCCTGAGACATGAGGACTGAGGAGCCCCTTCCCGACTGTGGCTGCCAGTAAGGATTCGGGCCGCTTCCCTTTCCTCCAGACCCAGGCTGTACTTTTCTCCTAGACACTGTCATGGGGACTGGGCACCATCCTCCTGAGATGGAGAAATGGAGACAGAGAGACGAGGAGAGACACAGAGATGAGAGAGAGACTAGGAGAGACATGAAGATGGAGAGACAGAAAGACTGAGAGACACAGAGCTGGAGAGAGAAACTAGAGACACAGAGACAGAGAGGCGGAGAGAGACACAGATGGAGATTCAGAGAGGGAGGAGAGAGAGGGGCCCAGACAAGAAGCTGGAGGAGACGCAGCACGTTGGCAGGGACAGCCGTGGCCCAGCTCTCTGGCTAGAAGACTCCGGCTGAGTCCATAGCCAGAGGGATGCGCACAGTGGCGACCTGGGAAAGAGCTGCTCTGATCGACGCCTTAGCTTTCGGAGGCTTGCCGCAGTGGATCGAGTCCCACCACGGAAGGAGGGAAGCTGGGATGGACCCCAGAAAGCACAGAGCCCCCGCTGCCTGGGAGCCGTGGGGCCAGACTGCCTGCCTCTCCTCGTCCGGCCCCTTGACTCCAGGAGCCACCAGGGGGCTTCTCCAATTTTTCTGTTTGTTCAAGAAATTAATTTAAAAGTAGATTAAGTTGACTATTAAGTTCAGATTCATCTGGTTCACCCCTGGGCTGTGCTTCACGCCCAGCAACGTCTCCCAGCTTGCTTGACTGTTTTGGGAACTCCTGCCAAAACCTCCCAGTTACAAAAAGTGATCGAAATGATTGACCTCATTTTCAAGGCTGGGCAAAGGCGTGAGCAAGAATCTCTAATAAAATGCAGGCTCTCATACAGCTTGAACTTCCTACCTCTGCAATATGAAATGCACATTTTATACACAATTTCCACGGCCGTTTACAGGTGTTAGATCAGAAGCAGGAGTCAGGGCAGACGGGACAATCGAATAAAACAGCCACACGGTTCAAGCAAAGTGTGTTTCCTTTTTATATTATCTGGGCATCTGCAAAGTTTCATGCAAATCAATCTTAATTTACCACGTGTTTTGGCTTTTTCATAAAATATTCTGACTGTGGTATTTCTACATTTTAGCTGTAAAATTCTCCATAACTGGGGGCACTTATTACATTTTTAATATGTGAAGCGATTCAGCTAGTACAAGAATTCAGGAGAAGTACTTATGCCAGGTAGAGAAATCAGCTTCTCAGCGGTTCCCAGGAGACTGCTAACACCTGTGTGTTGTTCGGGGCGGGCGGGGGGGGGGGCGCGGGGGCAGTGTTGGAAGGCGATACCCCTCGTGACTACCTGCTTTTTTCCTCCCACGATCGAGGTTGCCTGTGGCCCCGGCTGTCACACTGAGTGAGCACTTTGCAAGTGCTCTCAGGTAAGTTTGGGCTGAACCAAAGAGTCGTGTGGGTCACTGAGCCGGGGCTTGGCTGTCCTGAAGTCCACCGGTTCACGATCATTTTGGAGGGTGGTGAGGAGAGGCCACCACCGTTTAGGGTTTGAAGAGAATCAAGTATGAAGCGAGGAGGTTATTCTCAGACAGGGGTGGATTAGGCCAGTCCAGTAAGCGTCATGTTAGGAGGACACAGCAAAGCCTGGCACCTGGGGGCACTTAGGGAGAGTCTGAGGGCTTCCCAGGTGGCACCAGTGGCAGAGAACCCGCCTCCCGAAGGCGGGAGGGGTAACAGACGCGGGTCCCATCCCCGGGTCAGGAAGGTGCCCTGGAGGAGGCAGTGTTCCTGCCTGGAGAATCCCACGGACAGAGGAGCCTGGCGGGCTGCAGTTCTGGGGCCGTAAAGAGTCAGACGTGACTGAGCGACTGGGGACGCGCACGCATAGGGACAGGCTGAACAGCAGGAGGCTCCTCAGCTGCAGCCAGAAGGACTGGGGGCCAGGGAGCCCGGAAGGCCCCTCAGGGGGCTCCTTGAGCGTGTGAGTGTGCGCTTGTCTTCACGGGAGGACCCGAGCTGCAGACTGCCCGCTCGTCTCACGCAGGGTCCCGCTCCCGGAGGGCGGCGAACATCCCGGGATTTCTGCTCTTGTGCTGACCTGTGACGAGGGCTGGTCAGGGAGGGGGTCTGGATTTAGCATGCTCAAACTCATTTCTTTTCCACATTCCAAGAGGATTTCTTCCCTGAAAAAGAAGGGACACAGGAAAGAAAGTTCCAGTGTTTTTATTCAAACATAATCCTTAATATCCTTTCTGGGCACTCCCCAAAAGGACTGTTGTTTTTAAAAGGAAAATATCAGTTAAGACGAACCATGTCACTCTGGGACCTTTAAAAAGCCAGTGGGCCTCTCTGCTGGACCACACTCGACGCAGAGATCACAATCTACCCCTTTCTTGAAAATCTCCGAAGTGTTTTGAAACGGTTAGTAATAATAAACGAGACAAGGGAAGCCAGGTGGCCGGCCGGGAGGAGCCGCTCCTCCGTGAGGCAGGTGTCCGAGCCGTGTGTTCTGAGCCGCGGCGTCTTGTCCCTTTCAGAACGCGTTCTGTTTTCGCTCTGGCGGCCGGGGCACCTGGGTTAGCTTCATGCTGCTGCGTGGGCTCTCGGAGCAGGCGGTGCTGGTCGGCCAGCTGCCGTCTCACCTGCGGGAACAAGGAGCAAATGCCTCTGGGAACTTGGAAGCGTGGAGTCATTTGGAACACACCCCACATTGGCGGTGAATCAGTGTTGCTTCTGTTTATAAACTACCCGATTTTAAAATGAGTGAACAATAAAACCTCGGCTCTTCTTGAGGGTGGAAACAGTGACAAGTGGAAAGGCTCCTTCAGCCCCGCCCTGACCCTGACCCTGGCCCTGACCCTGACCCTGGCCCTGACCCTGACCCTGACCCTGGCCCTGACCCTGGCCCTGACCCTGACCCTGGCCACCGCTCCCGTGCTGTTGGCTGTGATCACCTTGGGAAGAGGCAGGGCCGGGCCCCGTGATGCTCGTGGACACTGGGCGTTCCTGGCTCGCTGTCTGGCAGGACTACCCTGGGCAGGGCAGTACCTGTCCCGCAGATGCCTCTAGGGACCCCAGGAGGAAGCTCTTGGCATCCTTGATCTCCAGATGAAGCAGGGGAGCCTGCTCAAGGGGTGCCAGGCAGGAGCTCGGGCAGCGGCTGAACCACGGGCGGCGGAGGAAGCCGCGCCAATCTCCGCTACTCTGCATGCGGTGCATCACTGCCGGTTCATGGCTGAGCCTGAAGAGCAGGGGCCGCCCCGTGTTGCCAGCGGGAGCTGTCGCTCGGGGCTCCTGGTCACCACGCAGGCCTCAGCTCTCCCGTCCTGATCCTAACCGCCATCATCATTCCTTGGTGAACATGCACCACGGAAAATGCCAGCAGAAGCAGCAGAAGAGAAGAGAAAGGAATGCGGTGTGGAAAGCGCCCGAGACGCGGCCACGGACGGCCGCTGCGCCTGCTCCCGGCCCTGGGCTCCGGCTCTGGGGGGCTGCCCTGGAGTTACTGGGCGGGGGGGGGGGTTGGCAACATCTGCTGATGTCAGGGAGCTTTCTCTAATGTTCACCTGATTCAACAGGTGGGCAAAGCGGGGTGTGAGTGCTAAAGAGTGTCCCCTGCTCTACGATCCTGGTGCAGCTGTGAGGCTCAGAGGCCACCTGACGGCCTCGGAGTCAGACACCCTGGGCGCCCCGAAGGCCCTCGGTGCTTCTACCTGAAGCAGGTGAGCTTGGGCGGCCCCCTTCTATCCGCTCACTTGAGGACACTCCCTGCTGTCTGCTGAGTTCTGGGCTCTCTTCTGGTGCTGGAGACACAGCAGGAACAAAACGGAACTCCCTGCGGGTGCAGGGCTTACACTCCAGCAGGGAACGCGGACAACAAAACCCGTGAGGAGTGTGAAGGCGTCAGCCGCGACGGGGACCGTGAAGGAGCACGTGCCGAGGACCTCAAGCCAACACGGTGAGCAGAGACAAAAAAGCTCCTGTGTGACAAAGGGTCAGTCCCACAAGAGGCCGTGATGTCTTAAAGGTTTGTGCACACAACACGGGACTCCCAGACAGGCGAAGCAGGTGTTGACAGACGTGGGGAGAGGCGCGGCCGCTGCGGACCAGGGCGCAGGCGTCCAGCCGCAAGACGGGCAAGGTCTGGAGGCCTTGTGTGCAGACGGTGACTGCTCCATGATACATACAGACGTTTGCTGAGAGAACAGGACCTGAATCTTCTCACCAAAGAAGAAGATAAGGAGGAGGCCTGGGGCCGGGGGGCTGGGGAGGGGCTCACATAAAGTGAGGACATTGAGGGAAGACGCACAGACCTGGACGTGGGCGCCAGGCTGGAGCTGTCTGTGTGGGAGGACCAGCACAGGTGCCCAGGCTGGAGTGCCCCCGTGGGTGTGGGGTGAGCAGGAGGCGGAGCGGCTGGTCCTGCCTTTGAGAGCTGCATGCAGGGCCATTTGCTCTTGGCTTGCAGCTGTCCTCAGGATGCTAGGTCTGAAGGCTATGGGTATGCTTCAATTGAATCTAATTAAAATTGCAAATCACAACATCTACTTTAATTTCTTCAAGTACTTAAGAGAGAAAATATTAACTTTACTATTTCAACAGCTGGCATCTTCTATAAGTGGTTTGTGGGCTGTCAGAAACAACTCTCCATTAATAAAACATTATTTGGTTATAATATAAATTAAGGAAATCACTTTAAAAATATAACACAAAGTTTTTGAACTTGGAATGAACGTTGGCCTCCTCAGTGTTGTTGTGTGGGAAGCTGGACCCATATTCTGGTGAGCAGCCATTCCTTGAAATGAGTACTTTACGTCTCCTATTTGGGGTTATTTTCAAGTATTGGAAAATTAAAATAAAACCCCATTTGTGGCCATTGCTTGGGGTATCTGAATTTGGTTTTTAGAAACTTGCACGTCATTCTTAGCGATCCTGGTGATTCTGAAGGGTCACCTGTTAGGGTATGACGGCAAAGCGAGGAGACAGGCAGCTTCAGCATCAGACAAGGCCCGGCTCAGTGCGTCTCTGATTCCCCAAGAGCAGGGCACTGGTGATGAAGCAGAGAGGCAAGTCATTGCGAAACTGTCGTGAAAGCAAGTCCTCTGGAGTGACTGTAGATACACAGATATTAACATGTTACCTGCGCTTTTTGTGGGCAACAAAGGTCATTTTCTAAATTGAAATTGCCCTTGATATTTCGACATGGGTTTGACTTCAGTAAAGGTATTCCACATCGAGCTAAAACAACCTGATGGAAAGAATGCGTGGGTAATTTGGGGAATAAAAATACAGTGAGCCCTTGGGTGCCAGCACTAAGGTGAGGGGGAGCAGAGTGCAGCAGGCCTCCTCTTCTCCTGTGTCCCCCTCCCTCCTGGCTGGAAGCATGCCCCTCCTCCAGCTGTTTTCTAGTGTCTCAGCGAATCTTCCAGCAGTGCAGGTCCTGGCTTTGTCCCTCTATTCCTGGGGGCAGTCCACGGAAGCTTAAACTTGAGGCATCCGGGACAAGGGCAGACCCGAAGGCCCTCCCGCAGGCTCCAGAGCCTGCCTCCGCCTGGGGACCAGGGCCCGGCTCTCGGCAGGGGGGCAGGCGTCCTCCGGCACCCGGCACCTCCGCTGCACCGCCTGCTCCCTCAGGGTCTGGTTTCTGTGGACATGCAGTCCTCCAGGCTGCCACTGGCCTGCCACTGTAGGAACAGCTAGCTCTGAAAGATGGTCTTGTAGCACTTTTGGCTTCCTTTACTCAGTGAACACTTTTTGGATGATATGACGCCAACAATTTCATGACAAAGGGGAAAAGCCGGCTTCCAGGCGCTGCCGTCAGCTGAGTGTTCTGTAACGAGGGAAAGCAGTCATTTTTAAAGAAGAACGCTAGAATATAGCAAGGGAAATAAGCGCAAGGAGAAGTTAAGTGCCACTAAAGTCTAATAATTTCAAAAGTAATATGTTCCTTCCTAGGACTTATTTAACGACAGCATCAAAGCCAGATGCCTATTTCCTTGGTTTTCCTGATGCACCAAATCAGAAAGCGTCTAGGAGAGTTTTTAGTGGGAAAGCACTGTACTCGTAAGTCAATTTTTCACCTCACATCAGAACTCTAGCAGTGTTTAAATGTGTCACCGGCGTACGAAGCTTCACTGATGGAGAACATGCTTTTATGTGGGAGGAGATTTAACCCTGGGAAAGTGGGTCAATTCCCATAATTCTACCCTGATGTTTGAAGCTCTGGCCGAAGGGCATTAAATACTGCTATCAATTAGAATTCATTTGACAAGATGTCGGACAGTCAAGCTAAGTTCTTGATTTAAAATTGTGATTTGCAAAGAGCGACCCAGTGAAGCACTTGCCTCCACGTCAGCACTCAGCACCCAGATGAGGGGAGGAGGGTGGTACAGCCTCAGGCTTGCCCAGCGGGAAGTGCTGGGCAGCTTTAACATGGATCGCTGGCCTTCTGCTTTCATTAATTAACTCCTTATCTAAATAGTAGTTGGACTGTTCTTATGACTCCCGCATTTAATTTTTAGTGAACTCCTTTATATCTTGAACACTTGTTTCAACATTTTTTCATCCTTCTTCATCTGAAGCCTGGCTCTCCCTCTGTGCCTCCCCCGCAGACCCTTCCATGAAGGGGGCTGGCCCTTCTCTGCAGGCTCTTTCTTTCTCTAGATCCCGCCTGCTTGCGTTTCAGAGAACTGTCCTGGAATCTCTCCTTCCATGTGCACCTCACTCACCCTGTCTCCAGCGTCTGCACTGTCAGAACCGACACCTTGGACACCCTCTTGACAACTAGACCACTTGTCTTCCTCCCTGACCTCTTGTTTCTGAACTCAACTGGGTCCCCTGCCCGGCAAAGCCGATCTACCGACTTGGGGTTGTGCTGAAGGGAAGCCCGGTTTACTGAAGGCTCCCAGCAAGGAGAACGGGCAGCTCAGGCTTGGAAGGCCGGGAAGTGGTGGTGGTTGTCAGGGAAGGCATTCTGCAGCAGGAGGAGGGGGAGGGCTTCGGGAAGCGCGATCGGCTTGTGGACCCTCCGGATTGGTGGGGTGACAGGGTGGAGTTTTGGGACGCCGCATCCTCAACCTTCTGGTCCTAACCTGTCGGGGTCCGTGTGCTTGCTTCCATCAGGGCGAATCTGGTTTCTATAAAACCACTTAGGGATGCATGTCAGACAGCGTCTCCTGCTCCCTTCAGTGGGGAGCCGAGGTTCTGGACTCTGGGGCTCTGCTGTTTAACTTGTCCTCTGTTCCCTTGTCCACCAGGCATTCATGTTTTCTTCAGTATTAACTCCTAAGTCATGCATCTGGGGCTCCAGGGAGGCCTGGAGCAAGGCCCTTGAGTTCAAGAGACAGGGGCCCTGGGGTGGGGGCTGTTAAACCCAAGAGGGTCCTCAAGGGTCCTGTTCCATGGCTGCTGCCAAGCCTCAGCCCCACTGGGGCGTCTTCCCACTTCTCAGCCTCCTACGCCCCCAGCTTGCATCTGCACACCACTCCATGGGATGGACTCGCAGTGTCTTACCCATGTCCCCTGGGGTCCCCCAAGTGTGGCTTCTCCCCAGCACCTCCCACCAGCCCTCAGGAACAGGGAAGGAAGGCATTTGAGTGCAAGGGTCCTCCGTCTACACCTTGGAGGTGATGTGTGAGAAGGCATCTAGCTGTCCACTCCAGACTGTGCGCTTCGTGGAATGCACCCCTGGACAAATCGGGCTGCTTGTGAAGAGCTGGAGTGCATAGGTTCCACAGGGGTGAGACGCGCCTGTGGACTTGGTGGGGGCTGGCCTTCCCTCTCGCCTCAGCCAGGACCCACCTGCCAGCCCGGACCCACCTCGTCATGCACGTTAGCCGTAGAGACGACCAAAGACAGAGCCAAGTTCTTGGATTTGGGAGCCTGGATTTGCTCGTGTGGAGGGTGACTACTACCTGAGACCTCAGAATCCCGTCCACAGACAACAGAAGGGTGTTCCCAGGAGTTGTGTCAACTGTAGATGAGCTCGAGGCTATGAGGTTTTGGTACCGTGTCCAAAGGGCCTGCTGGGCCAGGTGAGTGGCGAGGATGTTCCCACACACCCAAAGCCTCAGTTTGGCTGATGTGAATGTTATTTAGATTCCGTGTAGTTAATGCAGATCTCTTCCTTCTCGTGACGACTCCATTTCTAAAGGTTGTTCTCAGGGCATGAAAGTCAAACTACGTCCTGTATACAATTAAGTTTTGCTTTTAAATGCATTTTGTCGTATGATGAATTTTTGAAAATGTATGCTTCACATGTGAACAAGAGGGCAATGATCGTTCAGGACATTCAGTGCTGAATCCGTACGTCCAGCCCCACTGCAGAGCTTATGTTCCACACTTTGCTGATTGTCCTAAACTTTCTAAAATAAGCCTGTATTACTTTTAGAGATGCAGAATAATTCTATATAAACTACATATTCACACAGTTTGGATGGGTAACCGTTCCCTCCTGCAGGTGATCTTCCCCACCCAGGGATGGAACCTAGGTCTCCAGTATTGCAGGCGGATTCTTTACCAGCTGAGCCTCAAGAGAAGCCCAAGAATATTGGAGTGGGTAGCCTATCCTTTTTCCAGGGGATCTTCCCGACCCAGAAATCAAACCAGAGCCGCCTGCATTGCAGGCAGATTCTCTACCAGCTGAGCCACCAGGGAAGCCCCTATCTTAGACATATTACGTATGTACATGTGCATACACATATACATGATGCGTATCTCCGCTCTGGTGGCCCTTCCTGAGTTCTAGTCCCATCTGCTGGAATTCAGCGATGCGGTTTTTTTGGTGGTTGTCGGTTTTTTTAGGCATCAGCAAGGAGCTTGCAGGATCTTAGCTCCCACCCGGGACTGAACCTGCGGCCTTGGCAGTGAGTGTGCAGCGTCCTAGCCACTGGACCGCCAGGAAAGCCCCTCAGATGCCGTGTTTCACAAGCGCCTAAGACCATCCGGTCTCAGATCAAACTCCTACCTCGCATCTGGGATGAGCCCCTCCATGGAGGCGGCGATCTGAACCACCTTCACCACCATCCTCTTCCACCTAACAGGGGGCCTGGCCTGGAATTTTCAGAACTTCTCCTCCCACTTGGTCTTTCTTTACTGTCCCTCCGACCCACCTCCACAACGTCATAGGGCGATCATTCTAAAACACAGACTAGCCAGACACCTCTGCCACTTGGACAAAAGTCACACTCCCCAGCGTGCCCCGGGACTCCATTGCCTGACTCAGGCCAAGGTAAGGTCATCCCCGTCTACTCCCAGAGGTCCTGCTCCAGCCTGCCGGACCGCAGCAGTCACCCTCACCTGCCTGGCTAACTCAGCCGTGCTGCGTGTCCACCCACCACCGGCCACCCACGTGTCTTTCCAGACTGAACGTAGCCTCCTACTCGGAGCCGTTAGATCCACCCATTTTCCACCGCAAACGCCCTGTGGTTTTTATCGCCCGTCCTGTGATGGACTTGGAGCCTTTGTCAATTCCCTCCGCGTTTCCGGGCCTGTGTGCATAGCTAGCAGAGATCATGCGATCAGGGGCCTGTTCTGGGACTGCAGGGCTGGGGTCTTCCTGTTTATTTCAGGCCATCCCAGCAGCCGTGCTGGGGCGCAGACTGGCCGGGACTCGGTCTCTCGGCCTCAAGGTCAAGCCTTGGCTGTGCAGGAATAGGCTTAAGTGAGCAAAGCAAACAGCACCCCGAGACGCTGGCCGCCGGGGGCTTTCCCGAGAGCCACTCTGGGCGCTCAAAAGGAGCAAACGCCTCCAGACTCGGGCTTGGATTAAAGGAGTTGGTTTGTCAACTGGTGCTTTGCTGTGTAGACGCAGCTGGTGTTAGGCCTTTGCATGGGATTGTATTTGACTTATTCTGACATCTAAATCTACTTTTTGACAGGGAAACCTAAAAGAAAAAAATCTGCCTTGAATTTTGAAATGGAAACCACGGCACAGATTCCTTGTGAGACAGGGCTGCATTCAACTCGTGTCTTCCACAGGAATCGGAACTGTGTCTTTAAAGGAAGGAGGCGTTCTGGGGGACAGCGGAGCCACGTTTCTGTCAAGCTCTGTTACCCAGTGGGAATGGGAACAGAGAGGAGAGGAGTGTGCCAGGGCGAAGGGGCGGCCCGCCGCGACCCTCTTCCTGTGGCCTAATTATAGCGGCTTTGTGGAGGGCTAGTCACATAACAGATACGGTGAGAGATTCTCGAACTAGAACGCTCTGCGTGGGGAACGAGGCCTGCGGCAAACTGACGTTCCACCTGGAGACTAGCTTCCCTCTGCTGCGGTGCGCTAGTCCTAAGAAGCCTGTTGCACGAAGCGTTACAGTCTGGCGACGTTGTAAAGATCGGTGGTCGTATTGTCTATTTTAGAATCATCTTTCCCTTTTTTGCCATCACCAAGCAGCTGTCCCAGCATCTGCAAAGCAGCTGTTTCATGGCTAAATGGACCCCAGCTCCAGCAGCCACCAGCTCACTACTGATACACCCCGACCATCTCCATGATAAGTGAGAAAGTCCTCATGTTTAGGTGTGTTCTGACGTGGATCACACCCGGAGAATCTGGGGCAGAAATGGGAAAAGAACAGAAATGTCCACGCTTTTCGCTTGTTTCAATGTCGCATGTAAGGTTACTGCCAGAAGGCTCATTCAACTCTCTTGAGCAAAAGCCTTCATTCAAAAATGTCAATATCATTTAATAGCAAAAGCAGTATAATTACTCTATTCAATAAACAGCTAACAATTCGCAGACATTTTCAGCTAAAAGAGAACTTACCAGAGTGTACCTTTTAGCAATTTAGTAGTTAATTAGTAAAAAAAAAAAAAAAAAAAAATTTAACAACATCTGGTGAACAGTCTCTAATTTCTGAAGCTTTGGAATGAAAATCCGCTGCACAAATTCATTGCTATGAACAGTCTGCCGGTTGTTTACCTTTATGCCAATCTCATTCCCTACCAGGAAAATATATTTCAAATGTGTTTCTGCATTAAAAACCGGAGCATAACAAAACGCAATTTCAGATTTCTGGGCATGACATGAATGCCGTGCCGTTCACCAGCTGCCGCACGTGGGTTAGAACGCCGTCACGGCCTCGGCCATGAAGTCGGCCGCGTGGGACAGGAAAAGGGGGGACGGTCGTCCGTCCGCTTCCAATTGCCGCCTCCTCTCCACTGGCCGAGCGCAGGAGCCGGAGGCGGGAGGCGCTGGGCGCCCACCTCACGGTCCTCTCCGTGTCCTCTCCTCCGTGAGAGCGGGGTTGGCCTCAATGACCTTAGGGACACGTGCGGGCGTGTCTACATCCGCGGAGGCGCCGGCCTTGCCAGACTGCGGGTGCTGCCGCCGTAACCTCCAGGCCTGCCGCTGGCAGCGCCCACAGCCTGAAGTACTTACGCTGTTCTGCAGTTTAATGACTTGCCGAGGCCCGTCTCTTTTAAAATTTTTAAGAAGGTTTTACGGCTGAGTTAATTTACATGCCTGGTTTACCCAGACAATATCGGGCTACATTTTGCTTTGAAATGCATGACATTGGTCACTGACATGTATCGGGGTCAAAACTCGATCTTATTAGAGTGACACCTTGAACTGATTAGAGCTCTTTCTTCTAAGAAACACACAGCGTGTACACATTCACAGCCTGTGTCCTCAGAGAAGCCACTTGAATTTTCCAGGATAAAGTATAGCTTCAGTTTATCGGTGAGAAAATAAAGAGGAAGGAGCCAAGTTAATCAGAAAGGTGAGGCTCACTGGGAGGTGCTCTTTCGTGGTGAGAAGGTCAGGCTCTAAGTCTCAGGATGGGCTGAGGAGAGGCTGACCGCCCGTCGGCTCTCAGGGCTGAACGGGACACCCGTTCTTCCAGGGACCTGGCTTCCCCATCTCAAGTGGAGCTAAAGTTCGGTTCGTTTTTGTAGCTTCTGTAGAGCTGTAGACTCAGAGTTGCAGTGGATACTAGGTAGAGGATTTGTATAAAAACCTTTTGGAAAAAGCCCAGTTTAGACCCTGCCCGGGGAAAGGTCTCCTAAGAAAGAAGACCTGGGCGTGTGTGTCTGGGGGTGCGATCCGCAGCTGCCGCCCTGGGAGATGAGACCCACCCCGGGGAAGGGGGATGTCACTGCGAGGCTCTGAGTGGGCTCTGCAAAGTGGATTTGGGGAGGAATTGTCACCGGTCTTGTAGGGAAAGAGGAGGTGGGACCTGAGGTCGTTCTCAGGGAAGGAAACCCAGGGAAAGGAGGACGCTGCTCAATGGGAACCTCATTACCCTCCCTTCTGGCTGTGTGCAGCTGGGACCCTCATCCATGTGCCTGGGGTTCTGTGTGGACAGCCCAGTGTCACCTGCAGGGGTCTGGCTGGACTGCAGCGCAGCTGGGGAGAGGGGCTGGCCCGTGGGGTTTCGGGAAGGTTGTGCCAGGGGCTTCCTCCCATCCAGGTGACAAGCGAGTCGGGGAGGACCATCTGACCAGAACCCGGCAGGTTACCTGCGTGGTATATCCCGTCGCTGCGGTGGTGTGCCTCACTGTACTAATTAGATCTCTTCTGATCGCTTGATCTGTCCTGGGCTGAGACATGTGAAATAAAGGTTTCTGAGAATAATGCACTTCTGTATATTTCTTCTTACAGCAATTATTAGTTTGATTTATGAACGGGGGTATTATATTATTTGGTTTATAGAATTTAATGCATTTACCTTCCTTGGCTTAATACTTTTGCTCTAAAATCAGCCTTAAATAATATTAAAAACAAAGTTTTTGGTTTGTATTTGCCTAAAATCTTTCACCATCATTTATTTTAATGGTTAGATTGCTTGCTTGCTCAGTTGCTTGTCATATCTAACTCTTTTGCAACCCATGGACTGTAGCCACCAGGCTCCTCTGCCCATGGGGACTCTCCAGGCAGGAACACTAGAATGGGTCGCTATGCCCTCCTCCCAGGGGTCTTTCTGACCCAGGGATCGAACCTGTTTGTCTCTTGCTTGGCAGGGGGATTCTCTACCACTGTGCTATGTGGGAGAGTCTATGGTTAGATTACATATGACATAACGTTGGGTTTTGCTTTGTGGTACAACTCATAAGTCTATTCTATTATTAAGCATGTTTTGCCTGTTGTATTTGTTAATCTGATTCTTATACCAATTGCTACATGCTACGATTATTAACATTACACCTTTTCAGTTCAGTTCATTTCAGTCGCTCAGTCGTGTCCGACTCTTTGCGACCCCATGAATCACAGCATGCCAGGCCTCCCTGTCCATCACCAACTCCCGGAGTTCACTCAGACTCATGTCCATCGAGTCAGTGATGCCATCCAGACATCTCATCCTCAGTCGTCCCCTTCTCCTCCTGCCCCCAATCCCTCCCAGCATCAGGGTCTTTTCCAATGAGTCAACTCTTCGCATGAGGTGGCCAAAGTACTAGAGTTTCAGCTTTAGCATCATTCCTTCCAATGAACACCCAGGACTGATCTCCTTTAGGATGGACTGGTTGGATCTCCTTGCAGTCCAAGGAACTCTCAAGAGTCTTCTCCAACACCACAGTTCAAAAGCATCAATTCTTCAGCACTCAGCTTTCTTCACAGTCCAACTCTCACATCCATACATGACCACTGGAAAAACCATAGCCTTGACTAGATGGATCTTTGTTGGCAAAGTAATGTCTCTGCTTTTCAATATGCTATCTAGGTTGGTCATAACTTTCTTTCCAAGGAGTAAGCATCTTTTAATTTCATGGCTGCAATCACCATCTGCAGTGATTTTGGAGCCCCCCAAAATAAAGTCTGACACTGTTTCCACTGTTTTCCCATCTGTTTCCCATGAAGTGATGGGACCAGATGCCATGATCTTCGTTTTCTGAATGTTGAGCTTTAGGCCAACTTTTTCACTCTCCTCTTTCACTTTCATCAAGAGGCTTTTGAGTTCCTCTTCACTTTCTGCCACAAGGGTGGTGTCATCTGCATATCTGAGGTTATTGATATTTATCCCGGCAATCTTGATTCTAGCTTGTGCTTCCTCCAGCCCAGCGTTTCTCATGATGTACTCTGCATAGAAGTTAAATAAGCAGGGTGACAATATACCTTTTATCTTATTTAAATGTTTCATAATATGGTTTGTTTTATTTCCTTTTTCACTATTTCTTCTGATAACTTGGATGGGTTAAATTTTTGTTCTAATGATCAACTTTATAAGTTTCCCCTTCTTTAGACAATATCCTTTGTCTTCCTTCTATTAACAGTATTATGATTGATGTATTTTCCCTTCTCACCTTTTTATTCCCCCATCACGCAATTTTATTTTATTCTTATGTTATCTTATATCTTTAAACATACTTTTATTACCAGATTCATCGGCTCCAAGTGGCATCACAGTCTGTCCAGAGTAAAAGATGTGGACGAAACCAGCAAATGCATGCTTTATTTGCACTTTCTTCTTTTTCCTTCTCACGCCATTTGTGGATTGTCTCCACGGACAAGATTCATGGGTTCACTGTTCTCGACCCACGTTCAAGCTCCTGCTCCTGCCATTTGATGGACTCGGTGCTCACTGCAAGCTTTCGGCCAGAGTCCACCCTTCAGTGACTTCCTTAGTTCAGGGTCGTGGGAACTGAGTTCCTTCACGTTCTGCGCTTCTGCAGTTGACTTTTTATGTGAGAGCTCAGTCGGCGTGACGCTCTCAGGCCTTCTCCCGTGTCACTGAGCCATCACAGGCATCGTCACCTGTCTCCTGAGTCACTTCTGACTTTGGGAGAAGTTGAGGCCGGCCTGGCAGTTTCTTCACAGAGAGACTCATCTAACATGTGCTTCTCGTCCATTTACTTGGGACACTCAAAGAGTGCTTTCCCGAATTCCAGCCACTTTCCTATGGTTGTTCCTTAATGCTGACACTCTTCGTGTGCTTTTTGGGGGGACTTCTTAATTGTTAAACTCAAAGCTAATTGTATTACTTCTGAGCACTCCTGAAATATAAGTATATTTAAATTATAAAATAATTTAAATAAACACAAAGTATAGAGAATAATAGAAAAAAAGTCTCCGTAACTACCCCACACTATCAAGTCTTAAGCTTTACACCTTTTTTAAACCAAGATTTGTAGGAAAAGTGTGAAAAGATTCCTCTATCCTGGGTCTGTTGCTACAGTTAAGTCGGTTTGCTAAAGTGAGTCTGAACTTGTTAGCCTTGAAATCCATCGGCTTCATTTTTAGAGAGCGTATAAAGCAGCAGCACTCCTCGGAATCTTTGATAGGTGGTGGTGACTTAGGGTGTTTGTAGCCTGATAGCCTTGATGATGGCTTTGTGGTCATCACGTGATCTGCCATATGACGGGACTCTCTGGCTGCAAGACAACTGCAGGAAGGGCAGACTTTGCAGTCGTCAGAGGAGCCTTCATGCCCACATCTAGATGTCACCTCAGACACAGGACGTGTTTGAAGCGTGGTCCTCGCCCTCAAGAAGCAAGTGCGCGAAGCATACGTCCATGAGCGAGCAACCAATGGTGCGGACCAGCCTGCGGTGAGGCCGTGATGGAAGAGGGCAGGTGCTCATGGCAGAGACGTGGTGCCCCGGGTGTGGGAGCCACGAAACATTCCCCTCCTCCCTGACTCAAGCTGCCCCGCCGCGATCCTGGAGACTGGGCGCAGCCTGCCTCCCACGGCACAGGGCAGCTCGGGTTGCCAGGGCAATTAAGGCTGCTAACTGGCTGGCCCTGAGGAAGGGGATGATCTTGGCTTGTCTCGGGGGACCCGGGGTCACCAGAAGTGTCCCTAGAAGTGGGTTCGGTGGCAGGAAAAGTGAGTCAGGGGAGACGTGACCACGGAAGGTCAGAGAGATGGACACGGCCAGCTCTGAAGATGAGGAGGCATCCTGAGCCCCGGATGTGGGGCCTCGAGGAGCTGGAAAGAAGACGGAGTCTCTCGCAGAAGCCCAGCAGGGCCTCAGCCCGGTCAAACGTGCGATGTGAGCCCGAGGAGCCTGCGTCGACTCCATCCCCACCGATGGCGAGAGAACTGCGCTGGCACCAGCCCCAGCGGCGGCCCTCAGTCACCAAAGTGGCCCGGAGACCGGGGCATCGCGCCTGGGGGGAGAGAGGGGGGCGGCACAAGAGAGGGTCCGGGGTGGGGGCTTCCCCCTGGTAACACAGGCGGCCGTGGGCTGGAGCCGGATCTGGAAGGACCTCAAGTCCTGGGCCTGGTCAAGAGTCAGTGACGCATTTGTGCAGCCATGAAACTCTTGGTTTTGTCTTTTACAAGGAGAAGTGGTGCTTCCAAGTAAAGCAGAGCCTGGGGGTCTTTGGGAAGGGCAGAGGCGTGCTTCGGTTTTGATGGCCTCTGCAGAGGCTCTCTGCTCTGCTGGAATTCCCAGGATGAAGACTCTGCATGCCAGCTTGCAGGGGCGGGTGTGGGGCAGGGGGCTGCCCACGCCGCTTTCCTGGGAGGCCCCCGATCACCAGCTGGCTGGTGCATTCTGGCCTCTTCACCACGTGTCCACGTGAGGGCGGCCCACTCCAAAGCTGACTCCTGTTGTTCTGCCGACAGTTGCTGCCTTGGGTCCCCTCTGTCTCTAGGTCCTGTCGTCGGTCTGAAAAACCAGCTGCACAATTAGCCAAGCTGATGGGAGAGGAACTGGACGTGGGGACAGCAGGATATGAAAGAAAGGCTGGATCAACTCTCCGCCCTCTTCTTCGCCTACTGTGCCGGCTCAGGGCCAGCCCCTGCCCACTGTGCCCAGCCCGTGGGCCCCCAACTGCCGCCACTCAGCGTAAGCTGGGAAATCTCTGGGTAAGTACAGTGATTTAACTGTGAATACCTGTGCGGAAAACCTGCCACATGTCCCTGGCTTATTTGTGAAGTCCTTTTGCCGGGGCTCCTCCCAGCTGATTGGATTTTTCCTGAGGTCTCCGTGGCACCAGAGCACGGAGACCAGGGCGTTATTACACTGTTGAATTCTGTTAGTATATTATACCAGGCCTCGAAACTTGATGGAATTTACCTGCTCTGTTTGGTACTTGCCTGAGACAGGCGGCCCTTTTGGCCCCCTGCCTTGACTAGAAAGCCAGTCTGCCCACCTCCGAAGTTTCCAGGGTCCTACCCATATCTGGCTGATACGATGAGACTTGTTTGCACTT
Organism: Ovis aries; assembly: GCF_016772045.2. Taxonomy (NCBI): domain Eukaryota; kingdom Metazoa; phylum Chordata; class Mammalia; order Artiodactyla; family Bovidae; genus Ovis; species Ovis aries. The sequence continues at coordinate 51,239,826 of NC_056073.1, forward strand.
TTGCACTCGTAGGTGACGCTGAGGTAAGGCCTTGGGGACGCCGGGGCGAGGTGAGTGTGAATTGCACTTTGCACACAGAGCACACTTGGGGGCCGTGGGGCTGCTCTAGGCTGGAAGACTGTCCTTCCAGAAGCCACATCCCCCTGGGATCTCAGAACGTGATGCTGTTTGGAAACAGGGTCTTTGCAGGTGTTCGTAGTTAGGATGTGGTCACACCTGAGCAGGGCGGAGGCCGGGTGGCCAGCTCCAGAATCGCGGGAGGAGGAACGTACTGCTGCCGTCTGAAGTCGTCTGGTGAGTGCTTGTTCTTGTGGCCGTTTGTTTCCTCAAGTCCACGTCTCCGTGAAGAGGCAGGAAGCAGCGAGAGAAAGGGGAGATCACCATGCTTTTTCCGGTCTGGGTGGCGTGTGCCCCCCAAGAGCCGGTGACAGGCGACATGAAGTGTGAGGGGTGAGACAGTCCAGATGGTCACTGGGGCCGCATACCATCCAGCTGGCTGCAGTCCAGGCCGCCGGGCAAGGAGCCAAAGGCCAGCCTTCCGGCCCGCCCGCCCTGGGAGCTCCCGAGATGCTGAGAAACGAGCGTCTTCTCTGGTCATTGAAGAACAACAAGCTCCTTGTGGCGTTTTAGCCTCTAATTTCCCTCTTGTTGCTCTCTGACACTGACCACCTGGGTCGAGGTTTCCCTGGGGATTCACACACCTGAGCTTGCTCTCAGGCCGGAGTGTTTACTGCGGGCAAAACGCAGCTTCCTGTTTCAGAGAAAGACTTAAAAAGGATTTTAAATGGGCTTCCAAGATTCCTTGAATAGCAAACAGCTTTTAAAAGACAATGCTTTAATGGGGGTGTGGGTAACCAGTTCAAAACCAAAAGGATTGAATATCCCTTTAAATGTATATGGGCTTAAAATGCAAGAAGGGAACAGATTTGGCAACGTTTCTTCTGGATTTTTACAGAATTCAAAATGCTTGAAAAAATTTTCCACGTGTGACCAAACACAACTGCAAAAAATTTAGAAATGATCCAGAGAGACAGCAAAAGTGATGGTGGAAGTCCAAGCAGCTCATGGGCGGCTTTGCCTGAGAGGAAGGGTCCTGTCTCCTGGGCCCCCTCCAGGCGGGGAGGGTGCCTAGTGGGGGCTCTCAGCCCTGTGGAGCCATCTGGGGCTCTCATTCGGACAGTGGACGGTGGGTCTTCATGGAAACAGTGGATTCTGTGAATCAGAATCAGCGCATTCACTCGGCAGATGAGCAAAGCCTGGTGCCGGGCCATCCAACGGAGAACTTCACCTTGACCTGCCTAGTGAAGTGGTGCTGAGGAAGCCCAAGCGCTAGCTGTGCTTTGTAAGCCCAGGAGCCGCCTTCTGGGTGGAACCCGCGTGGTCAGCAGCAGGCCAGTCCTGCCTGGTCCATCGGCCTCTGGGCGTGCAGCCGTCTCTCCTGGGCACCCTGGGTCTTGACCTCACGAGTTACCACACTGGTTTCAGGGCAGAGAAGGAGGATGCAGACCCAGTCAGTTCTGCAAAGCCCCAGCCTCTGCTGAGCGCAAGAGGGTGGCGGGAGAACCTCCCAGAGCTCCAGGGAGGGGGGCCGGTGGGGCCTGCTGGTCTCCGTTTGGGCCCCAGAAGCAGATGCTGGCGTGAGGGTTGAGGACCACCTGGATGTGTTTAGGGTGACCCCAGAGCCAGGGCAGAATCACAGAAGAGGGGAGGCCAGCCATGGGCACCAGCTAGTCCCACCAGGACTCCCCGGGCACGGCACAGACGGCCTGAAGCTGGTCCACCCCCACGCGGAGACGGCAGCCGTGCCCGGCCTCCCCCTCCAGGCGGGACCAGTGGGAAAGCGGCAGGTTCTGGCAGCAGCTTCTTGGCAAGCGCAGAGGACCAGTCGGGACCTCTGTGACACCTGCTGTTGTGATCACTAGGTGAAGGTGTGCGTAGCAAGTGGCGGAGTTCAGAGGAGGGGGGGCCTTCCTGGGACGCGGTGAGGGGCGACCTTTACAGACAGTCAGGAAGGTTGGGGGGTTGGTCTCGGGGCTCCTCCTGAGAGCCTGAGCTGGTGAAGGAAGTCTGATGAGCAGCAGGGCACGGGGCCCGGTCCCTCGTGGACTGTGTCGATAGGGGGACTTTGGGCAGAGACACACGAGAAAGGACTAGGTGTGGAGGCCCTCCTGTGTGCCCCCCAGCACCATCCTCGCGTCTCCCAGGGCAGAGGGTTTTCACACGCATGTGCCCGCATGTGAGTGTTGGCTCCCGTGACTGACGGGTGCACCCGGCTGAGGAAACGGACGGTTGGTGCTTCCCGGTAGGAGTTGCGGGAGCAATCATGTTAAGCCACTTAAGCTGGCGTTGAAAGTGAAAGTGTTGGTCACCCAGTCGTGTCTGACTCTTTCCTGCCAACCGAGCTATCGGGGAAGCCCCAGGGGGCATCAGGCAGTTAATAAATTGTAATGTTGCCTATTTACAATCCAACCAGGTAACATAGCCCAGATCGTGTAACACAGCCCATCAGAGATGAAAGGTGAATGTGCTTTCACCCTCAGTGGCTTTGTGATGCTTGTTCTAAACTGAGATTAGAATTAAAGAAAGTGAAAAGTGTGAAAGTGAAAGCGTTAGTCGCACAGCTGTGTCCGACTCTGCGACCCCGTGGACTCTAGCCCACCAGGCTCCTCTGTCCATGGGATTCTCCGGGCTAGAACACTGGAGTGGGTTGCCATTCCCTTCTCCAGGAGACCTTCCCAACTGAGGAATCGAACCCGGGTCTCCCTCACTGCAAGCAGATTCTTTACCGTCTGAGCCACCAGGGAAGCAAGGCACCAACTGTGTGTCCCTGGTAGCTCAGCTGGTAAGGAACATGCCTACAGTGCAGGAGACCCCGGGTTGACTCCTGTGTCGGGAAGATCCCCGGAGAAGGGACAGGCTACCCGCTCCAGTGTTCTCGGGCTTCCCTGGTGGCTCAGCTGGTAAAGAATCCGCTTGCAGTTGGGAGACCTGGTTTCAGCTTCTGGGTTGGGAAGGTCCCCTGGAGGAGGGCATGGCAACCCATTCCAGTGTTCTGGTCTAGAGAATCCCCAAGGACAGAGGGGCCTGCTGGGCTACAGTCCATGGGGTCGCAGAGAGCTGGACACGACTGAGCACTGGGTATAGGGCTTGTCTCTTCATCAGAAGCATCAAATCAGCATTATCTGCCAGCTAATTAATATCCCAGGGATGGTTTGGGGCAGTGAGCAGTGGGGTGCCCAAGAGCCCCCTCCCAAGGACCTGGGGACCACGTCTCCTCTGTTGGGTGCCCCATGTGACCGGCACCCTGGGCCCACATCCCTGGAGCTTCTGGGGCAGGGGCCTCAGTGCTGTGAGCAGAACTGCCGCCTGTAGAGCCTTGTGCCTTTCAGGAACTTGGTGCCTAAATGCCCGAAAGAGGTTCCCCGGGATGGTGATGCTGGTGCAGAGTAGAGACTCAGGGTGTGTGTGGAATAAGTGAGGTGATGGAGAGCAGGGCTGAGAGGTGCCGGGCCTGCTTGATGGATCGCTGACCGACCCAGGCCTTCAGGAACCTCTCACCTTCCAGAACCGCAGTCCCCGGGGGCGGTGTCCACCCAGCTTTTGTTGAAGTTTCTTTTCTCTGACGAAGGTTCAGAGAGACTCTGGCCCTGCCCTTGCCTAACCAACCTCTTTCTGTAGATCGATATGTAAGCTCATGTCTTTAGTTTTTATTGGGCAGTAATTCTGCGACCCATATGTAATTCATTAGCATGTAAAATGCTCTGCTATTTGAGCCAAAATAATATCCAGGCTGTCTGAAAAGTCTGGCAACAGAGGATAAACTTATTTCAAATAGTTTATTAGTTACATTTTCAAATAATATACTTAATATGTTTCCCCTCAACCTCCAGACACCTTTTAGGTAAAGTAACTAAATTTAAAATAAGAAGTTTGATCTTTAGCCTGAAAAAATACAATAAATATACTATTTCCCCCATGTTTCCAGAATATTTGGAGTGTACTTATTGCAATTTTGTTTCAGATTAACAATAGGATCATTGCTTTAAATTTAGAGGTACTTCATCTGAAAAGCTGTCTGGAGGTCGAAGAAAAACATGTTGAAGATATCTTTTTCATAATGTAAATAACATGTTTAAAAGTAAGATTTTCATGTGTTTGCGGAATTTTTGTACATCATGTAATTGATAAGCGTCTCGGGAAGTTTATTTTAAATTCTTTGTTATGGATTAGTTAAAAGAGACCAAGTGCTTCAACATTTATTTTCAAGTGTCTACTGTTAATATGTTCAGAAATAAAACATAAAGATTGAGATTTTCGCTTGATCCAAATTTTACACTCTGCAAAAAATATTTTAAAAGGAGAAAAGAATAAATTCGAAGCAGGAAATAAGGCAAAGTGCCCAGCATTCTCCATCAACAATGTGTCTGTGTTAGAGCTCCACAGGCTCTATAAACCCTTACGGGGTCTTCATGGGTGGGGTCTGCAGGGGTGGAATGAGAGTTCTTTCAACTGATGCTCACAGGCCGAGTCTTCACGTCTGAGCAAAGCCATCTTGGTAGAAGAAGGGGGCAGACTGTTTCATTGTCAGCCTGGGTCAGGTGACCTTGGGATCCCTGGGTCGCTTGGAGTGGTGAACAAATCTGTTTTGTTCCCAGAAGTGTTCACATCCAAGTTCAAGGTTGACAGGAGAAGCTCAGACTCACTCTGCATCACGACATGAGTCAGGCGAGACCCGCGCCCAGAGCCCCTTCGGATGAGTTTGTATGTAAGTCCGTCCCAGGGACCCAGGACCAGGGAGGGCTGTGTTCACAGGGTTCATGGGCATCAGCCACAGACCTGAACCTGCCGTGGTTGACAAACTTGAAATCCCAGCAAAAAGGAGGAAGGAGAGAGATTCAGTAGAAATGGTAAGAGCCCACTAAGATGTTCTAGAAGAAATCTGCTTCCAAAACAAACTGGGTTTATTAATGGAAGCCCTGATCACGGACCTAACCCTCCCCAGCACCCTCCGAGGCCCGGAGCAGAGCTGGGCAGACCGGCTCCCAGGTTCACTGTGTAGCCACACCTCTTTACAGCTTTTTGAACTAGTGCTTACTGGCTTGAAATGTAATATATCTTATGCTCCAATTTTCTTCTAGTTCTGTCTACATATGCCTCAGGGGGAAAATGCTTGCAAATCCCCCTGACCTTTTAATAAATCACTGCTGATTTTCTCTGCACCTAGCATTGCTGCCTGTGGACTGAGGTTCTCTTTGGGGGCATATTGGAGACCCGCCTCGGTCGGGGGTGGAGGGGCCGTGACAGCAGTGGGACTGTAAGGGGCCCGTCCGTCCGTGTAGACCCGGAACTGGCGGTCAACAAGCTCAGGGCCTGACTCTCTCAAGGCGTGTGCAGGCTGACCCTCACCTTGATGCAGAGCTCTACAGCCTCATGGCAACGGCCGGCGTCACGCACTATGTGGCGTGTGACCGAGTGGAGCCCCGCCTCCTGGGGTTACGGAGGTGGGAGCCCACTGTGGCCACAGGACCCCCTCCGTCCCCATCATACAGATAGGCCTATGTGACCAGCGCAGACTCTGAAAGTACAGTTTACATACTCAGCCGCCGGCAGAACCGTTCAGGACCCGTAACAGGCAACCATCGGTCTTGGATGAGACCGTTTCTGGTGAGCCTGCTGGGCATCACGGGGACCCCAAGCCGTGGCGTCCATGGGCGGTGGGAACGGACCATCTACTGGTGAGAAAAGGAGAACCAGGCAGGGAAGGTGGGGCTTGAGCTTGGCCTTGAAATGGACAGTGCTGTCCTGTTTTCAAAGCTGAAGAGTGGGAGAGACCTCGTTACAGCTAAGCGTGGCACGTGGGTGTGGCCGGCGTCTGGGTGCGGTGGGGAGGAGGGGGCCGCAGGAGGAGTCGGGTGCGGAGCCGGGAAGGCGGTCTGGCCGCGGGCTGAGCGCTCAGGGCCGGGGGCCCGCGGACCCTGTGATGGGACCCCGAGCGCCCAGCCACAGCGCCTCTGTCCGTCTCTGCGGCCCCTCACCCCAGGCCTTCCTCCAGAGCGCGACGCTGTCTGTACTGGATCCGTGTAATTATTTCTGTGAAACTGCAGTCAGAACTCTGTCTCTTAAACTCGCATTTCTAATAAATTCCGGCGGTTTGTTCTCGCCCCTTCTCTCTGGGCCCGGCGGCGCTTGGCGTGGGCCGTGTCCCCTGCACCGGCTGTCCCTGCCGGCCCGGTGTCTGCTGCGGCGGCGTCACCGACGCCGCCCCCCCCCAGGCCACAGGGAGTCTCCGGCCGACAGACACGCCCGACAGTTTCCCTCAGCTCTCGTTTCTCCTTGATTCCCCAGAGACGACTAGATGTGGTCCACGTACGCCTCCCAGAAGGGGCTGCACCCAAGCGCCAGTGAAAGGTGCCGGGAAGGTGCTTCCCGGGCACGAGCAGGTGGCCGCAAGGCCCTCAGGAGGCACCCGCGTCTCACCTGCAGGAAGCCTCAGGTCCTCCTGCACCGCCCGCCACCCCAGCCTGTTCCCCGGAGATGCGGGAGCGGCAGCTGGCAGTCACAGCCTGGCAGTAACTCCAGCAAGCGACCCCAGGAAGGCCTGAGAGAAGCAGGCCTGGAATCGATTTGTAGCTTTTCCTGACTCCACTCTGCCTGACGGGCACTTTAACAGAAGATCTGCCCTGGGGGGCGGGCGGCCCTGCTCCCCGGGGGCTGTGGGCCCGCGGAGAAATCTGGGTGTCTCTGGGCTCCAGGCCCACCCAGGCTGAAATTAAGACCACAGTCCGCGTCTGATAAGACTTTCCCTCTCCACAGCTGCGCTCGGCCATCACGCAGGGCTGAGCCTGTTCTCTCTCTGAGGGACGCGGGCCTGCTCTCCCACCCCTGACGCCCAAGGGATTTATGAAAAGACACCTGCGAGGCAATGCCGCGCCATCCAAATAGCGAGGCCGTTTCTGCTTCCCTTTTGTTCAGGCTGATGCCCGTCCTCTTCTGTCCCGCCGTTGGTGTGCCCTTGAGCTGGCTTTTCTCGTGCGTGTCTTCTTTCGTTTAGCACAGGAAATTGAAGTGCTTCAGGCTTTTCGTTCTCACATAAAAGCTTGGCGGCTTTTTCTCTCAATATTGGAAAAGTCAAGGTGCCATGTGGGTCGCCCACACACGGGTGGGGCTGGAAGGGGTCTGGGGCCCTGTCAGTTGCCTCCCCTCCCTCCCCTCCCCTCCCCCCTCTCCTGCCTCGGACTTGTTTGTCCATCTTCGAGGTCTTTAAAGTGAAAGTTGGTCAGTTGTGTCCGACTCTTTGCAAACCGCATGGACTATATGGTCCATGGAATTCTCCAGGCCAGAATACTGGAGTGGATAGCTGTTCCCTTCTCCAGGGGATCTTCCCAACCCAGAAACTGAACCCAGGTCTCCCGTATTGCAGGTGGATTCTTTGCCAGCTGAGCCAGCAGGGAAGCCCAAGAATCCTGGAGTGTGTGGCCTATCCCTTCTCCAGGGGATCTTCCCGACCCAGAAACTGAACCGAGATCTCCTGCATTGTAGGCAGACTCTTTACCAGCTGAGCTACCAGGGAAGCCCCAAGGTCCGTAAAGTCCCCTGTAAACTCCCATCCGTTACCCACTCTCCCTGGAGGCGTCTGATTCCAGAATTACTCACTGATGGGAACTAGGTTAGCAGTCTATTGTGTGGACCAACTGGCAGGGAAGCTCTTGGAACCACAGCTGCGTCAGGGGTCGAGGGTGCTGCACGCAGACCTCAGCAGGCGGCCGTGTGGTGAAGACTGAGACCCAGTTTCCTTCTGATTTAACGGGAACAGGTCAAAGGGCCCCCGAACAGTACACAACCCAGCTCAAAGTCGCTCTCAGAAGACTCTGAAAGGAGGACGAAGACATGGGGTGCTGTGGGACGGGGTCTTCATCCTGACCCTGTCTCGATTTTGATTAGCTGTGGATGTGAGACCAAAGAGAGGCTTCCCCTGTGAGCGGAAGTTCTGAGGAGTGGCAGACGCCCTCTGTCTCGGCACGCTCAGCTCCCCAGACCCGGGCGCCAGGCTCTCCACCTCTTGTCCTTCGGCCCCGCCTGCTGCACCGCTGTGAACTGTGGCCTTGTGGGGAGCAGGGCACAGCGCTTTATACCGGGCAAGTCCACCAACGACGGAAAGCTGTCGAGCCATCGATCAGCCGACCAGTACTGAGTTCCCCGAAGTCTGTGTAGAGAGGTCTGACAACTTACCTGAAACCAGGGTGAGGCAGGGAGGGACTGCAGAAGGAACAGGAGCTCACGGAAGGCAAGGGAATTCTAAAATGACAGCTGCGAGGAGACTTAGAAACAGTCCTCTCCCAACTCCTGTCCTCTCTGCATCTTGCCTTACCAGCAATCCTACAGTCTTTGCTGAAAGATTTTCAGTGCTCAAACCTGCGACCTAGCAGTGCCTTCTTTATCCTCGGCCAGAGTACATCAGAGAAACGCTGGGCTGGGTGAAGCACAAGCTGGAATCAAGATTGCCGGGAGAAATATCAACAACTTCAGATATGGAGATAACGCCACCCTTACAGCCGAAAGTGAAGAACTAAAGAGCCTCCTGATCAAAGTGAAACAGGAGAGTGAAAAAGTTGGCTTGAAGCTCAACATTCAGAAAACGAAGATCATGGCATCCGGTCCCATCACTTCATGGGAAATAGATGGGGAAACAGTGGAAACAGTGACAGACTTTATTCTGGGGGCTCCAAAATCACTGCAGATGATGACTGCAGCTGTGAAATGAAAAGACACTTGCTCCTTGGAAGAAAAGTTATGACCAACCTAGACAGCATATTAAAAAGTAGACATTATTTTGCCAACAAATATCCATCTAGTCAAGGCTATGGTTTTCCAGTGGTCATGTATGGATGTGAGTTGGACTATAAAGAAAGCTGAGTGCCAAAGAATTGATGCTTTTGAACTGTGGTGCTGGAGAAGACTCTTGAGAGTCCCTTGGACAGCAAGGAGATCCAACCAGTTCATCTGAAAGGAAACCAGTCCTGAATATTTGCTGGAAGGACTGATGCTGAAGCTGAAACTCCAGTACTTTGGCCACCTGATGCGGAGAGCTGACTCACTGGAGAGACCCCGAGGCTGGGAGGGGTGCGAGGGTCTAACGGGGCTGGAGCTCTAAAAGGAGAAGTTGCTCAACACGGCAGAAAGGGAAAGGGAAGCAGCAGGGCTGGGTGGTTAGCAGACTCAGACCCCCTTCCGCGCTCTTGGCAACGAGACAACCGTGGGTGCACAGCCAGCGCTGGAGAACCAGCTGGTGCCGGTCGCTAATTCTAGGAGGGTCTCTTAGGTAGCTCTTCCAAGGGAGGTCTGTGCCAGTCTTCATATGTTTTTCGTCAGCTGTGATTGGCGTCACGCTCAGTTGCTCAGTCGTGTCTGACTCTTTGTGACCCCGTGGACTGTAGCCCTCCAGGCTCCTCCGTCCATGGGATTTCCCAGGCAAGAATACTGGAGTGGGTTGCCATTTCCTTCTCCAGGGGATCTTCCCTCCCCAGGGGTGGAACCTGTGTCTCCAATGCCTCCTGCATTGCAGGAATATTCTTTCCTGCTGAGCCCCCTGGGTCATCAATGTAGCTTTAAATCCTGGTCTCCGTGGGAGGAGAAGTGTGCTCACCTGCCCGGTCAGTTGTACAGAAGCCTGTGAGTGTGTGCTCTCCCGTGGACTGTCAGCCTGTTACAGACAACATCCTCCTCCTTCTCACCCACAATGAGGGGGGGGGGGCGGTGGAGACATGCGCACCCTATCCCTCCGGGATTGGGTCTCTGTGCTATAGATCTGAAAATAGTTGACGCCCATGATCTGGGGACACCTCCGATCTCGCCATCTAGTGATGTGATACATTTGTGGCAGAGAAGCTTAGAACCGGCAGAACTGGCAGTTTCAAGCTGGGTGAGCGGGAGTTTGCCTTGAGCCTTCTCTTCTGAGCACTGGGCAGAGGGAGTCTTGGTTATTCAGCGTGTTCACCAGAATTTTCTTTAGAGTATCCAGGGCCCTAGACCCCAGCTATATTCTGCTTAGGAAAGGTGACTTTTCTTTGTAAAACGGCACTTAGAAATCATTTTGCTGCTTTTAGCAAAATTTAAAGGAATTAATTAGATCAGTTTTCATATGCATTGAAAGGCTCCTTTACTCATGGAATTCCCCAGGCAAGGAAACTGGAGTGGGTTGCTATCCTCTTCTCCAGGAGCTCTTCCTGACCCAGACAGCAAACCAGGGTCTCTTGCACTGTAGGCAAATTCTTTACCGTCTGAGCCGCCAGGGAAACCCAAATACGTGTATACCTGTGGCTCTTTATTGTGTTCATAGGAAGCACATCAGTGTTCAACATCAGCGTGAGTTTGTGACGTGCACACTGGTCTGGGATGTGTCATGAGAAGTGATGATAGGTTCTGAGTTTAATCTAGGCAGTGGACTCTCCCACAGATCAGCAGCGGCTTTGGTCAGATGCCTCCTTAACACTGGACATTCCTGAGTGCCTTTCGTGACGGTGGCTTCACCCGTCCCTTGACTGGGCTGCTCTGCTGGGGAGGGTCTGTGTGGGGTGGGGCGTGGCGTGGGAGCCCAGGATGACCGTGACGTCCGCTCTGAGGAGGCAGTGAGGGGTCTGCTAGAGCAGGGTGGGGTTGCCAGGCGGGCGGGCCCCTCTCCAGCCCTTTCTGCCTCCTTCTTGCCTACTTACTTGTCTGTTGGGGAGAAGGGGTGTCCTGTCGTCTGTCTGGGAAGCCCCAGACGCTGTCAGGCCCCAGTCCTCTGGTGCAGAGAGCAAAACTGAGAGAGGAAGACTTGGAGGTTACATCTTTACATTTTGTTGGGAAATTAAAAAATGGTTTCTTCACAGGTTTGATGGCACATAGGGCTTTGTACCCATGTTCGTGAGAGATACATTCAAGATAATCCTGGGAGGTCTTTAGGGAACATCACAGTCACTTGTCACTGGTTCAGAAGAAGATGCCAGTGTCCACTGTGCAGATGGAGCTGGGACCCTGGTCACTGGCAAACCTCCCGTCGCCCCTGGCCCTGCCTGCAGACAGGACACGCCCGTCACTGCCGCCTGCTTCTGGGTCCCCATATGGACTTAGGTCTGAGACACAGAAGCAGGTATGAGCAGGCTGGTGAGAGATGAGCTACAACCAGACACCCTGAAGCAAAAACAGGAGCTCCTAGCGGTGTGGAGGCGCTCAGGACCTCTCGGGGTCGTCGGTGAATTCTGTCGGGGGCTTTACCGGGGTCACCAGAGGCCAGAACAGCACGTCTGTCTCCGGGAGGCGCTCCCCCTTTGCGTGCCCTGCGGCCGGGCTTCTGGTCCGCAGCGTCGCCCGCCCGGGAGCCCGCTGCTGGCACAGCTGCTTCTGCCATGCTGCCTTTGTCTTGGTCCTCAGTCTCTGCGTCCTCAGCAGAATGCGTGTTTTGCTGCACTGAAACTCCAGCCGCTTCCTCAGTACACACCAGTGTGTCCAAGGGCCACAGAGGACTCCCCGGGCTCATCACAGCCTGTGGAGCCTGAAGGGTGGCCGGCTGCTTTCCGAGGAAAGAGCTCCTGCGGCACAGCTCCTCCCCTCCCACAGCCCTCAGAGCTAGACGCCACCATCTAGCATCCCCAGCCTGGACAGGAAAGCACCCTCTGATTGTCAGGACTTTTCTTTAGGTGGGAAGGATGGTTAAGCTAGTTTCTGACCAAATGCGAAATAAATTGATTGAAAAAAAATACTTAAGAGTTTCTCTTTGACTTTTTGACAAAAGTGAAAGCAAAGACGCAAAAGCACGGAAATATTTGTTTAAAAGAGAACCCACAGGAAATGAGAGAAGCTAATATTCTTTGTAGGCTTGAAATATATGAGAAACGAGGCTGTTTTATTTAAGAGGGGACAGGCTGGATCAGTTTTGTGGGCAGTGCTACGTAATAAAGAAGGCCAGGGGACCCACCCAGCATTATTTTCTATATTAAAGTGTGTGCATTTTGCCACAAGCAAGAGGAACTGATGGTAGTGAGTAGGGAAACATGCTTTAAATGTGGCAGCACACACACACACATGCACACACATACACACACACACACTCACACACACACACAGGTCCCCCTGGCAGCCCTGAAATGCCCTGATCTCCTCTGGGATGTCGCTGGAGCCACCGCTTGGCCCCTTCCTCCCCAGTGACAGCTGCTGACTGAGGTCCCTGGTGCAGAGCGCAGGAATGGGCTCCAGAGCCGGTCTGCTTTGTCAGCCTTCAGAAAAGAAAGCTTTATGTCCAAATGCGGATCCAACGCGAAATCCCCTCTTCCTGTACGTTGCACATATACAAAACTTGGTATTTTTCAAAGGACATAATTTATTATCCATATCTTATTTATACATTAAAATATTTTATTAAAAACTTAAAGTATAGTAAACCCAATGCACATCCTATAACTCAAAATTTATTTATTTACACATAAACTGATTAAAAGTTTCTTTGCCTCAGGCGGTACATGGCTATGTTTTAAAATTTCCATAAGACAGAATCAAGTACTTGCTGTGAACTTACCCAGGACTCACAAATAACAGTGAAGCAGCGGAAATCCTCCTAAATGCAGCATCTGCTCCCAAAGGAATTCTTGATGTATTTCTTCTTTGTTTTAAAACCAGGAGAGAAATTCAGAGTGATGTGTATTAAACAGAGCATTCACTTCTGAAAGTTCCTTAAAGTTTCTGCAAGGTTGGAGATGACGGTTTTGAAAAAATGGCTAAAGGCCTAATGACATTGCTAACTGTGGAATCTGAAGCACTAGTCCTAGGATTATGCCGTTTTATTAGCAAATCAGAAATAATTGTGATGTTTACAAAGCTAGAGTGCTAAACATTACATGATGAAGGCCACAGAAAGTGGTTTGTAAATTTTATTTTCTTTCAATGTTTATTCAAATTTCAAAAAACTTCAATCCTTAAGGTTAAAAAAGTTCAGTAAATATTAAAGTTTCAATTTTAAAACCACTTAAAAATTTAGAAATTCTGAAAGAGCAATAGACACTGCTAACTAACTAAAAATAGCTTCACACGGGGCTCTGAGCCTTCAGCTGGGTCGCTCAGTCGTGTCCACGTTGCCGACCGCGACTTATTTAACATAAGGTGCTCTTATTTACGCATGTTTTGAATTTTTATGCTTCCTCCTTTTTAATCAGTAGTCTTCACACATGGTTTTCCTAAAATCTTCATCTCTCCAGGGTCTTATTCTTTTAAACAGTGAAGCAGGAGCTTTCCAGTTTATATTCTTGTTAGGATTGAAACGAAATTCTGTAAGATTCAGCATTGTCCCTGTGAAAGATAAAAAGGAAAGGTGGCATTTTGGGGCGAGGTTTTGATAAGAGCTTTAGGACTAACTGAAAGCTTCATAATTTCTAGGGAAAGGATAGGAAACGTCCATCTTATGCCAGTTAATGGTGCTGTGCAGCCTCGCGGGAAGGCGGGCCGCGCCGGCAGGGGGCGGCAGAGCCCGGGGCCCCCAGAGCCCGGGGCCCCCCAGAGCCGGGCTCCCCGCCGGGAGACCGCGTGTGCCCGCCCTGCGGAGCCCCAATCATTGACAGAGAGGGTGTCGAGGTCTGAGGACGTTTCTGGCTGTGAATTGTTTTAAAATGGCTTTAACTAGTTGAAAGGACTTTGTCTTGTTTGGTTCCGCTTACGTGAAGTGTCCTCACCGGGCGAAAGGGCTGGGGTGGGTCCAGAGGGGGTTAGGGGCGCAGGGTCCAGAGGGGGTTAGGGGCGCAGGGTCCAGAGGGGGTTAGGGGCGCAGGGTCCAGAGGGGGTTAGGGGCGCAGGGTCCAGAGGGGGTTAGGGGCGCAGGGTCCAGAGGGGGTTAGGGGCGCAGGGTCCAGAGGGGGTTAGGGGCGCAGGGTCCAGAGGGGGTTAGGGGCACAGGGTCCAGAGGGGGTTAGGGGGCGCAGGGTCCAGAGGGGGTTAGGGCGCAGGGTCCAGAGGGGGTTAGGGGCGCAGGGTCCAGAGGGGGTTAGGGTGGGGCGGGGTCCAGAGGGGGTTAGGGGCGCAGGGTCCAGAGGGGGTTAGGGGCGCAGGGTCCAGAGGGGGTTAGGGGCGCAGGGTCCAGAGGGGGTTAGGGGCGCAGGGTCCTGGGTTAGGGGTGCAGGGTCCAGAGGGGGTTAGGGGCGCAGGGTCCAGAGGGGGTTAGGGGCGCAGGGTCCTGGGGTTAGGGGCGCAGGGTCCAGAGGGGGTTAGGGGCGCAGGGTCCAGAGGGGGTTAGGGGCGCAGGGTCCAGAGGGGGTTAGGGGCGCAGGGTCCAGAGGGGGTTAGGGGCGCAGGGTCCAGAGGGGTTAGGGGCGCAGGGTCCAGAGGGGTTAGGGGCGCAGGGTCCAGAGGGGGTTAGGGGCGCAGGGTCCTGGGTTAGGGGTGCAGGGTCCAGAGGGGGTTAGGGGCGCAGGGTCCAGAGGGGGTTAGGGGTGCAGGGTCCTGGGTTAGGGGCGCAGGGTCCAGAGGGGGTTAGGGGCGCAGGGTCCAGAGGGGGTTAGGGGCGCAGGGTCCTGGGTTAGGGGCGCAGGGTCCAGAGGGGGTTAGGGGCGCAGGGTCCAGAGGGGGTTAGGGGCGCAGGGTCCTGGGGTTAGGGGTGCAGGGTCCAGAGGGGGTTAGGGGCGCAGGGTCCAGAGGGGGTTAGGGGCGCAGGGTCCTGGGTTAGGGGGCGCAGGGTCCAGAGGGGGTTAGGGGCGCAGGGTCCTGGGGTTAGGGGTGCAGGGTCCAGAGGGGGTTAGGGGCGCAGGGTCCTGGGGTTAGGGGTGGGGCGGGGTCCTGGGTTAGGGGGCGCAGAGTCCAGAGGGGGTTAGGGGTGTGCAGGGTCCTGGGTTAGGGGTGCAGAGTCCAGAGGGGGTTAGGGGTGTGCAGGGTCCTGGGTTAGGGGCGCAGGGTCCAGAGGGGGTTAGGGGCGCAGGGTCCTGGGTTAGGGGCGCAGGGTCCAGAGGGGGTTAGGGGCGCAGGGTCCTGGGGTTAGGGGCGCAGGGTCCAGAGGGGGTTAGGGGTGTGCAGGGTCCTGGGGTTAGGGGCGCAGGGTCCAGAGGGGGTTAGGGGCGCAGGGTCCTGGGTTAGGGTGGGGCGGGGTCCAGAGGGGGTTAGGGGCGCAGGGTCCAGAGGGGTTAGGGGCGCAGGGTCCTGGGTTAGGGGCGCAGGGTCCAGAGGGGTTAGGGGCGCAGGGTCCAGAGGGGGTTAGGGGTGCAGGGTCCAGAGGGGGTTAGGGGCGCAGGGTCCTGGGTTAGGGGTGCAGGGTCCAGAGGGGGTTAGGGGCGCAGGGTCCTGGGTTAGGGTGGGGTGGGGTGGGGTGGGGTGGGGGTGGGCCAGGGTTCGCTGGGGTGGGGGGTAGGGGGTGACTGTGGGGGAATGGGGGTGTGGGCATGGGATGGGCCCGGATGCGGTGGGGTGGAGGGGGAGGTGGGGAGAGGGGTGTGTGTGGGGGCTGTGTGGAAGGGGTTTGGGGTGGGGTGTGTGTGTGTCGGTGTGTCTGTGTGGTGTGTGTATGGTGTATGTGTGCGGGCTGTGTGGTGTGTGTGTGTGTGTGTGTGGTGTATGTGCGGGGTCTTTGTGTGTGGTATGTGTGGTGTGTGTGTGTTGTGTGTGTGCTATGTGTGTATGCTGTGTGTGTGCTGTGTGTGTGTGTGTGTGTGGTGTGTGTGTGGTGTGTGTGTGCTATGTGTGTGTGTGGTGTGTGTGTGGTGTGTGTGGGGTGTGTGTGTGTGTGTGTGTGTGTGGGTGTGTGGGGTGTGTGTGTGTGGTGTGTGTGGGGGGGGTGTGTGTGGGTGTGTGTGGTGTGTGTGGGGTGTGTGTGTGCTGTGTGTGTGTGGTGTGTGTGTGCTGTGTGCATGTGGGTGTGTGGGTGTGTGGGGTGTGTGTGTGGTGTGTGTGTGTTGTGTGTGTGCTATGTGTGTATGCTGTGTGTGGTGTGTGTGTGTGGGGTGTGTGTGCATGCTGTGTGTGGGGTGTGTGTATGGTGTGTGTGGGGTGTGTGTGTGTGTGGGGGGTGTGTGTGTGTGCTATGTGTGTGTGTGGTGTGTATGGTGTGTGTGGGGTGTGTGTGGGTGTGTGGGGTGTGTGTGCATGCTGTGTGTGGGGTGTGTGTGTATGGTGTGTGTGGGGGGTGTGTGTGTGGGGGTGTGTGTGTGTGTGTGTGGGGGTGTGTGTGTGTGCTGTGTGTGGGGTGTGTGCATGCTGTGTGTGGGGTGTGTGGGGTGTGTGTGGGGTGTGTGGTGTGTGTGTGTGTGTGTGTGTGTGTGTGTGTGTGTGTGTGTGTGTGGTGTGTGTGTGGGGTGTGTGGTGTGTGTGGGGTGTGTGTGTGTGCTGTGTGTGGGGTGTGTGTGTGTGTGTGGTGTGTGTGTGTGTGTGGGGTGTGTGTGTGGGGTGTGTGTGGGGTGTGTGGGGGTGGGGGGGGGGGGTGTGGGGTGTGTGTGTGGGGGTGTGTGTGGGTGTGTGGGGTGTGTGTGCATGCTGTGTGTGGGGTGTGTGTATGGTGTGTGTGGTGTGTGTGGGGTGTGTGTGTTATGTGTGTGTGTGGGTGTGTGGGGTGTGTGTGTGTGCTATGTGTGTGTGTGGTGTGTGTGTGGTGTGTGTGTGGGGTGTGTGTGGGTGTGTGGGGTGTGTGTGCATGCTGTGTGTGGGGTGTGTGTGTATGGTGTGTGTGGTGTGTGTGTGTGGGGTGTGTGTGCATGCTGTGTGTGGGGTGTGTGTATGGTGTGTGTGTGGGGTGTGTGTGGGGTGTGTGGGGTGTGTGTGTGTGCGGTGTGTGTGTGTGCTGTCTGTGTGTGTGTGTGTGCTGTGGTTGTGTGCTGTGTGCGTGTGCTGTGTGTGTGTGCTGCGCGTGTGTGCTGTGCGTGTGAGGTGTGTGTGTATCGGGGGTTTGGGGGGCCGGGGTTCCCGGGGGAGGAGCTGCCGGTTGCCTGGATGCGGGCGGGAGCAGTGTTGTGGGGGAGGAAACATCCTCTAATTGTGGAGGTGGATTTACGAGTCTAAAATAGGACAAGTCGTTTAAGTCTACGCTTTAAGTGAATGGATTACATGGTGTAAGAATTGTGTCTTTACAAAACTGTTGCTTGAAACTCGTGGCATTGAAACATCTTCGCGTGGAGCGCGTCTCTGGCGAGTATTTATCAGGTATACGCACCTTGGCGACTGGACTCTCCGCGGGGCCCGCCGTCCGCGCGGGCGCCGCATCCGCTCGCGCTCTGCGGTCTCCGCGCTGCGCGCGCCGGGCTGCCGGGCTGCCGGGCAGACGGGCTGGAAGCCGAGGGGGCTTTGCGACCCTCCGAGACTTCTGTGCAGCGCTCGCACATCCGAGGGAGGGCGCAGGAACGGTTTTATTGTCCAGCGTTTGCTGAGCCCACTTTGGAAGCAGATGTTTGAATCTTTTGTTCAATTACTAGGGTTTGGACGTCTGAATAAAACATTACTTATATTTTAAAGTTTTAATAAAATTAGTTTTTTATTAAAATATTTAATTAAAATCATAAGAATTTCCAAAATTGGAATTTTATGTGTAATAAATGATATAGCAGGCACTCAGATTCATATATATTTCATGAATATACGTCTAACTGCACTGCCTGACTTTTTAACTCAGCGTTTTTTAAACTCAGAAAACTGGTGATATGTATTTTTCAGACATAGGAAAATTTTTGGAGAAATGTGTTTCGAATCACAGAAAGAAAAATTCCAAATTGATTAACTTTATATTCTTTCTTTATGAAGAAAAATCTTTCATTTCAATGGATCCTTACACGGTCAGCGACTGGGAACATACTAGCTTATTTGTTTTCTCTTCCTCTTCAGGACAAACACTTTAAAGACATCAAAACACAGTGTCGCCCCTCTGGTTCTCCGGAACGGGGTTCCGTCTGCAGGGGTGTCCGGCGCTCAGCGTCCTGGAGATGAGAGTGAAGCAGCGACGTTTGCCTTGACGGCTTCCACGCCGCACTTTCCCCGCCGCCCGTCCCTCAGGGCTGCCCCAGCAGCAGGCGTGCGTGCACACAGGCTTGGCGCCCCCGCCGCAGCGGCAGGGCCGGGCCTGCAGGAGCGGCCCCTCCCGCCGTGGCGCCGCGGCGGCCGAGTCTCTGCTGTCGGTGCCTTCGGCTGCAGCGGCCGCACCTTCCCGTCTCTCCGGAGGCTATTTCTTTGTGTTGGCCGTGTCCGCTCTCCAGCATGCAGAGCATCTCCCATGTACGAGGAGAATCTTGGCGTCTTAGAGCTGGCAGAGGGCTCAGAGGTCGCCTGGCCCACCCTCAACCCTGTGATACAAGTGCTCTCGTCAAACCCCGAGTGGAGGATACGGCCTTAGTTTTTCCAGGAACAAGCAGCCACTACCTGCTTTTGGCTGCTGTACAGCTCACATGCCAAGGCTTGCCCTGCCTCACACAGGGGCCTCCCTACCTGTCCAAGGCTGCCTGTCACCCCCAGGTCGCCCGACCCCCCACTGAAGCCAGGGCAGCTGACTGCCTCAGACCCCGGCTGTGCCACTCAGACCTGAGGGAAGGCCACCAGGGAAGACCCTTGCTCCCCACGCAGGTACAAACCTGGGCTGCCCTGAGTGGTGGGCTCCCCTTACTCATATAATTTGTGTTATAGTATAAATACGACACTAACCCTCCTGCTCACTTCAGAATCATGAGATGCATCCGTGTACTTTTATTGGGAACAATTGCCTTAAAAGGTTTCTTCTTCACAATCAAGAGGCACCTCCTGGCAGTGACAGGCTTCGTGCCTGCTCTGTGGTTTCACAGAGAACTTGTTGGTCGGTGTCTGTCCTCCGGGCTAGTGTAGCTTACACAGTAAGGAGGCTTGGAATCATGCTGCAATGATGCAGAGATGGTGAAATGAGACGTTCAAGCTGCGCACAATTTAGACACCTACGTGAGGACCATCTTAGTACCGTTCAGCCTCACGTGCGTGCACAGGCGCGCGGTGCCTGGATGCTGAGGCGGGTGAAGCCAGCGGTGCGCCTGAGGTTGGAAGTGCCGGAGGACACGCCGAGGATGGAGGTGTTGGTTTGAGCAGTGACTCTGGGGCTGACCTGCCGAGGGCCCCCGAGCCCCTGCAGGCCCCGGCTGCCGCGCCTCTGGGGTCAGGGAGCCTGCGCTCGGCACGTGAAGGACAGGCACCCTGACGCGCGAAGGTTGGGCGAGGGGCGTGCTGGAGAAGCAGAGGTGGTCTAATTATGCAAACATTTTACGTACATATTTGTAGTCACTCTTGAAGTTAACACCAAGATAAACCCATGAGCTACAGAGGCAAGATTTCTCGCAGGTTATTCACGCAGTGTGTCTATGGGGTAGACCGTAAAACAGCGATAGCGTCTAACCACATCTGGTCAGGCATGGTGTCACTTGCAGAGCCGAGCTAGGTGGTGGGGTGTCCGTCTGCTGCATTTATTTACCAATTCTGCACCCCACAATTTGCTGCAGTCTAACCTAATTTCAGGAATTATGTGACATGCAGAATTTTCTCTGAGGAAAGACAACTAGATTTGCTGCTAGAGTTGCCAGAAGTCCGCTTTGAACTAGGCCGCCTGGCGTCTGAGCTTCCACCTTGTGAAACTGGGCCCGCCAGCTCGCAGCTCCCTGGCAGGTTCTGGCTGAGGCGCCTCCGAGGGTCCAGGCCCAGGGGATCTCGGGCCCTGGGGACGTGGGGACGCCGCCCTGCCGCGTCCCCGCCAGGAAACGGGTGTCTTTCTCTGAGGATAAACATGTTTTCAGCCTCAGGCTGTGATTCAGTGGAGAAAGCTTTCTTTTTTCTGGTCTAAAAACGCTGAAACGCTGGTCTAAAAAGCAGAAACGCTGCTTTTAAGGTAAAGAAAGGCTGATAGCTTTATTTAAAAAAAAAAAAAAAAGGCTGGTGGCTAAACAACAAATCTTTCTCTCTTTTTTTGCCAGCATTTAAAGTGTTTTTCTTTAATTTAAAAAATATTAATGTTCTTTTCAGTATTTTCTTGTAAAAATAAAACGTCTGGCAGTGCTTAGTTAAACACACACACACTGATTTACACAGCAGTTCTGCTCCTGGGCTTATACACTGAAGAAATCACACCTCGCTTTGCAGGGCAGGAGTCCAGGAGGCCCGGGTGTGCATCGAGGGGCCTGCAGGGTGGACTGTGCGAGAGGCTCAGTGCTGGTCACCCTCGAGGAAGGGCGTGAGCCGCAGCACCTCGACGAGCTTCTGCACGCTCACTCGCTCAGCCGTGTCCAGCTCGGTGCGACCCCGTGGCCTGTAGCCCCCCAGGCTCTGCTGTCCATGGGATGCTCCAGGCAAGAATACCGGGGTGGGTTGTCATGCCCTGCTCCAGGGGATCTTCCTGAACTAGGGACTGAACCCATGTCTCTTATGTCTTCTGAACTGGCAGGCGGCTTCTTTATCCCCAGCGGCTTCTTTATCCCCAGCGCCACCTGGGAATGCTGGTTCATGTGGTGGTTCTCGTATTTATTGAAGAACATCCATGCTGTTTTCATGGCGACTGCACCATTTCGCATCCCTGTCTCTGCACAAGGATTTGAATTTCTCTGTGTCCTCACCAATGCTTGTTGGCTTTTATTTTTTGATAACAGCCACCTTGACAGGTGTGAGATGGTGTCTCCTTGAGGTTTGATTTGAATTTCCTTGCTGTTTGGTTACACGGAGCAGTTTTGTATACCTGTCGGAGATTTCTATGCTTTCTTTGAAGAAATGACTATTCAGGTTGTTAGCCCATTTCAAAATCAGTCATTCGTTTTTATTGCTATTGCCTTTTCCTTCTGTGTTTGGGAGGTCAGCCCTTGTGGGACATGCGGCCCCCACCACTCTGGAGGTCGCCTTTCCGTTTTGCTGTTTCCTTCGTGCAGAAGCTCCTAGGCTGACGTTGTCCCTTTTGTGAATCTTTGCTTCTATTGCTTCTGCTTTTCTGTCAAATCATCACCAAGGCCAATGTCATGGCGCGTTCCCTCTGTGTTTTCTTCTGGAAGTTTCACAGTTTTAGGCCTTAAGTTTAAGTCTTTAATCTATTTTGTGTTGATGCGTGTGTGTGGGACAATAAGACTACCGTTTTATTCTTTTGCGTGTGGTGATCCGGTTTTCCTAGCGCTAGGGACGATCTCTTTCCCCTTGAGTATTGCTGAAGGTCAGTCGGCCTTCTGTGTGTCGACTTACTTCTGACCTCTCTCTGTCCCATCGACCTATGCGTCTGCCTCCTGCCAGCGCCAAGCTGCTGTGATCCCCCGGCCTTTGCAACACATTTTGAAGTCAGGAAGTGCGATGCCCCCGGCATTGTTCTCTCTTAGGATGGACTGGGCAGCCACGATCCTCTCTGACTCCACGTGGATTGTGCGGTCTAGTTCTGCAGAAAAGGTCGGGGGGCTTTGCCAGTGATTGAATTGACCCTGCGGCTCTCTGGGGGGTGGACATGTTGGCAAGACTAGCTTTTCCAACCCAAGGTCCCAGGGCGTGTGTCCATTGGCTTGTGTCCTCCTCAATGTTTTCATCAGCGTTTAATAGTTTCCAACATCCAGGCCGTCTGCCTCCTTGGTTAACTACACTCCTGAGTGTTTCATTCTTCTTGGTGCTATCGTAGATGGGATCGTTTTCCTGATTTGTTTTTCAGAAAGTTTGTGTTTGGTGTTTAGAAGTGGAACTGACTTTTGAATGTTGATTTTGTGTCCTGCAGCCTCAGTGAGTTTGCGCACTGCCTCTAACAGGTATTTTCAGCGGGATCTTGCGGTCTTCTGTATACGAGGAATGCTATTTACGAAGAGGCACATTCTTTCTTTCCGAGCTGAATGCCTCGTGCATCTTTTTCTCACCTCACGGCTCTGGCTAGAACCCCCAGTGTTCTGTTGACCAGAAGTACTGAGATTGGTGCCCTTGTGTTAGTCCTGGCCTCAGGAGAAAAGCTTGGTTTCTAGAACCCCCAGTGTTCTGTTGACCAGAAGTACTGAGATTGGTGCCCTTGTGTTAGTCCTGGCCTTAGGGGAAAAGCTTGGTTTCTAGAACCCCCAGTGTTCCGTTGACCAGAAGTACTGAGATTGGTGCCCTTGTGTTAGTCCTGGCCTTAGGGGAAAAGCTTGGTTTCTAGAACCCCCAGTGTTCTGTTGACAGAAGCGCTGAGATTGGCGCCCTTGTCTTAGTCCTGGCCTCAGGGGAAAAGCTTGGTTTCCTTGCACGCTGTTGGCTGTGAGCGTTCCTTTACGGTTTTCGTGATGTTGTGGTGCGTCTCTTCTACTCCTACTCTCTGGGAGCTTTCATTCACGAAAGTGTGTTGGATCTCGGCAGACCTTTCTTTCTTTTGCTGAGGAGGCTGTGCCCTCACCCTCCATTCTGCTGCTTTCGTGCCAGGTTTCTCGCTTTTTGTGTGTTGAGCCATCTTAGCATCCCAGGGGTAGCGTCCACGTGGCCATGGTGCTTGATCCTTCGAATGTGCTGTTGAATTCTCATTTTGCTAGTATTCTGCTGAGGACTTTTGCATGTATTTATAAGGAATATTGGCCTGTAATTTTCTTTACTTGGGATGGTTCTGTCTGACTTTAATATCAGGGCCCATAAAATGAGTTTGGAAGTATTCATTCCTTTTCAGTTTGAGGGGGGAGTTTGAGAAGAATTGGCATTAATTCTTTAAACGTTTGGTAGAGTTCACCAGAAGCCATCTGGTCCTGGGTTTTTCATGGATGGGAGGTTCTGTTTATTGATTCAACCTCCTTACTAGTTAAAGGCCTGTTTAGACTTTGTATTTCTTCACGATTCTTGAAAGGGCGTATGTTTCTAGAAATTTAGCCATCCCTTCTAGTTTTTCGGTGCATAATTGTTTGTAAGAGTCTCTCACGGCCCTTTGTAGTTCTGTGGCATCGGTTTCTTTTTACACGTCTGGTTTTATTTATTTGAGTTTTCTCTCTCTTTTTTTCTGGTTAGTCTAGCTAAGAGTTTGTCAACTTTGTCTTTTCAGAAAGCCAGCTCAGTTTCATTGAGTTTTCCTATTGCTTTCCTATTTTTTATCTAATTTATTTCTGCTGCACACTTGTCTGTCTTTTCCCTTCTACTCACTTTGTTGGTCTTGCCTGGCTCCTTGACGTGTAAAGTTCGCACAGTTGTTCAGAAGGGGAGGGGGCAGGAGTAAGCTCCCCGACAGTTTGCTTGCCTTCTGTTCTGAGGTGGTGCTGAGCACTGAAAAAACTTGATTCACTTACTGGGCTTCTTTTGAGGAGAGACAAGAAGAGGAGGTTAGGGTTAGTTGCCGAATTTGATGCTTTATTCCAGAACCGTTTGTTTCTTTCATCGGTTGCCGGATTTTAAGATGTATAGGATGAAATTATTCTGTAGATGTTTTTTACATTGTGGTAATAACACAGAACATGAGACCTGCCCTGATAACAAAACCGTAAGCACACAGTGATGCCCGCTCTAAGCTCATAAGCAGACAGCCAACCTCTGGAGACTGTTCGCCTGTGTGCCTGAAACTTAGTGCCTGTTGAATCACAGTTCACTGTCTCCCGTCCTCCAGCCCCTGGAAGCCCCTCACTCTCTGCTTCTGTCCTCTTGATCAGCTTGGCTTCCTCCTTTATGTGGAGTCATGCGTGTTTTTCCTTCTGTAACTGGCTTATTTCACGGAGCATAAAACCCCTGAAATTCATGTAGCTGCAAGTGGCAAGATTCCTTCTTATCGGCTAAATGACATTCCGGGTTTATGCGTCTTTTTATCCATTCATTTACTGGCGGACGCTTAGGCTGAAGGGAATTTTTGTGTGGGTGTAGCGCGGGGAGATCTTGCAATGTCGTTTCCATTCACTAACTTGGCACCAGACGCGAGCCACCGCCAGCGCCAAGGGTGGAGCTGGAGTAGCCGCCGCGGGTGGACGGAGAGGTTCGTAGCCGCGTCCGCACGGGCAGCGCTGTGGGATCCCGGCCTCCAGCGGACGACAGGCCTGCTCCTCGTTTAGGCTCGGGACCTGCTGTTTGACTCATTGCTTGAGCAAGTGTCAACCCCCGACTCCTGCAACCCCTCGTGCACTGCAGTCGTAATCCTGCTGGCTGCCGTGGGCCCCTGCTTCCTCCGGTGCTTTATTTCGTGCTTTGCAGGCCGGCTGTGGCACTCTGCGGTCTGCCTGACGTTTTCATCTGGTCGGAGAGGAGGAGAGGGACTTTAGACTGTGCTACACCTGCCGTCTCGACCCCAAGAGTCAGCCTCACAGACGTAAACTGCCTGGCGTCCTGAGACAGAACTGGGTCTGGGAAGTAATAGATATTAACTGGTATATTGTACTCGTCAAATAGTCATACACAAAATGAAGCTTAGAGAGTAAAGGAAACACGCAGATGAACGCACACGACAGGAGGATGAAGCGCCAAACCTCAGGTCAGGCCCTGAAGCCCAGAACGCACCAGAACACTGAGGAGAGAAAACAAGTCAAAAGAAATTGATTTTCAGGCAAAAGGGAAACATTCTCTGCAGCCCAAATGGAGTGGATTTGCACCATCCGAGCGCGGAGCATGCCAGGGAAAGGGAGGAGCCCTCATGAAACCACCTAAGGTTTTGCAAAAAGCCAGATGTTCTTTATGGAAATATTTACCTGCTGTAGCTGGGCCTTTCGGATACTCTTCTGCTCTTTCTTGGAAGAAATGGTACCGAAATGTGGTGAATAAATATCACACCACACCCTTCCTAGGAAAAGCACTTCTGTGATTTATGGATGAGGCTTTAAAAGGATGTTCATAAGCATCTCACAAATTTTAGAAGGACACATGCATCTTATTATGGTTTTTAAGCTTTTCAGACTTTAATTTGACCATTGCTTGAGAGCTGGGAATGTTCATAAGAAAATTAGTGACTAAAAATCTCAGCACTACAGAATAACATTATGGAGGAGTCAGAGCAGACAGTTAACATGCATTGAACACTGCGCGTTAAAGTCGTGAGAGCAAGTGTGTTTACAACTTTGTTTAACAGGATGTACATGGCATGGGGCTTCCCCAGGGGCTCAGCAGTAAAGAATTCGCCTGCAGTGCAGGAACTTCAGGAGACACAGGTTCATGCCCTGGGTTGGGATATCACCTGGAGGAGGAAATGGCAACCCACTCCAGTCCTCTTGCCTGGAGAGTCCCATGGACAGAGGAGCTTGGTGGGCTGCAGGCCATGGGGTTGCAGAGAGTCAGGCATGACTGAGCAACGAACACTTTCACTTAGTAACATCTATTGCACCTTTTAAGGTTGCCCAGTTTCTGCACATTATTACCCTAAACATCTGGGAAGAGAATTCAAATAAGGGGCAGCATTTCTCTCCATGCTTCTTTATGGTGAGGGGCAAAACAGGTTTGCAATGAATGGTACCCCAGTCCATGTTATTCTCATTAGTAAGTCAACAAAATTTATCAGAAAAGGTGTCAGGAAAACACTACGATTTTGATCCAACAAATTTCCAAGCAAACACAAGAGACAAATAGTTGCTACTTGTTGCCCAAATTCCTGCAGAATTTATCTGTGCCCAGCCCAAAGCCCAGCGATCTTCCAGGCCTCCTCCATTGTCGGTGTCTTTCCTCACCACTGGCCGCTGTCAAGCTCTCTGGAAAATGTGATTCTTGGTGGTGAGTCCTCAGGATGAGGTGAGTGTGAACTGCTCAGTGCTGACTGGCTTCCCAATGTCTTGTGGGCACACGCTGGGGAACGTACTCGCCAGCACTCATCTCCTGTGACCATTTTTTAAAATATGTGTTCATGAGATCTACAGACTGGGTCCAGCATAAACTGGTAACGGCCCGCTTCGGTCGCCAAGAAGCTCGTGGACACCTCTGTGGTCTTCAGTTCAGAGAGAGGACAGGCCTGACCTCTGGGCATTCTCCGCACCATCTGAAGACACCAAGCGGTACTGCACCATCGCCCGCACGCAGCCTGCAGTGTCCCCGGTCAAGTCACACTGTCGGCTTCACGATGCTCCGCATCTGCCTCAATTCCTAAGGCCAAGGCTGTGTCCACTGGGGGCCCCGTGAAGACTCTGGGCCACTCCACACAGGAGCATCTCATTGTTATTTTGAAAAACAGTCGTCATGTGATTTTGACCACCACATTAGCAGAATATCTTGGGATCGTTAATGAACATTAAATGTAAAACCATCTTGGAGGCTCCCATGGAGTTTGAGTCGGAAGGGTGTGAAGGTCAGCACAGCTCATGGAGGGATGCTGGATACGACGTGCCACCTGCCTTTTGTTGTACGATGATCTTGAATCAGGAGAGGAGGACCTCTGGGCTAGGTCAAGATTCAGGCTCCTTGGTAGAGAAGAGGCTGTGGTCTCAGAGGAGAAGATGCATTTAAAAACTGCACAGAACCTTTGGTGAGGAGGAACTTCAACATGCCCATCTATGCGACTTGGAAATGGAATCAAACAATAGGTTGCATGGGAATCTTTCCCTCTTCCAAGCCTGCAGCAGCGTGGGCCGAACCTAACGCTGAAACGGAGGGAAGATGCTTTCAGTCTGTGCCTCTTCTGTTCTCCACGCTGCTCAGCAACTTTGTCAAAGTGGCTACTTCTTAGCCCATGAGCCAGGATAGTGAAATTGTTCTCGGGTAACCCATGCCAAGAGTTCCAAGCAAAGCATATTAGTCATATTTTTTAAAAGATTGTTGTGAAGTGCTTCCAAGTGGGGAAGATTCGAAGTCTTATAACCAAACCCAGGTGTGCTCGTATACAACCATTTTTTTTTATTACCGTGAAGGGAAATAAGAGTCACTGAAATTCACAGTTGACCGCAAACCTCTAACTTTAGTCTTTATGTAATGATCTTGCTTTCCAATATTTTGCAAGAAGTATTGAATATCAGTGAAGCAGACTGTGATGGAGCTGACCTTTTCCCTTTGACCCTGCATACCTTCTGTCTATAACCAGTGATGAAATGACCAGATTTCAGGGTCTGCGGGAGGCGGCTCTGCATGGCTGTGAGGAGGCTCTAGACACTAAACCGTCTTTCTGCTGGCTGGTCCATCCCAGAGCTCATCTTGCACCTTCTATCTCTCTTTGTTGAGGCAGGTCTGAGGCTCAGATGCCCCAAGATCCAGACAAAGTCTGTCTTCACCTTGGTTTGGGTCTCAGCCTTTAGAAGACCAGACGGGAGATGTCCATCTAGAGTCATGTCTGAGCATCTGTGCGGCCAGCGATAAGGATGATCATCACACCCGGGAGGCTTGACAAGGTCTGTTTCACTTACAAGGCGTTCGTGTTTATTGCTGGGTTTCCCCGGTGGCTCAGCAGTGAGGACTCTGCCTGCCATGCAGGGGATGCGCGGTCAGTCCCTGGGTCAGGAAGATCCTCTGGAGGAGGGCGTGGCAACCCACGACAGCATTCTTGCCTGGGGAATCTCATGGGCAGGGGAGCCTGGAGGCTGCAGTTTATGGGGCTGCGGAGTCGGACACGTCTGAAGTGACTCACACATGCTTACTGTCCATGTCTGAATGCTCACTTGCAGGTAGAATGCCCTTTAAAGATGTGGCTTGGAGCGCGGTAATATTCTTACTCTCATGCGCTTTGTA
Source organism: Ovis aries (assembly GCF_016772045.2). Classification (NCBI taxonomy): domain Eukaryota; kingdom Metazoa; phylum Chordata; class Mammalia; order Artiodactyla; family Bovidae; genus Ovis; species Ovis aries. The sequence continues at coordinate 51,267,339 of NC_056073.1, forward strand.
GGTTGGTACTGCAGGGTTCAGTGGGGCAGAAGTGCATGTTCGTGGCTGCAAACTGCTTTAATAATTGACGGGTACTGCGTGCAGGCCAGCTTGGCCCCTCGCAGGTCCGGCTTCTATGAACACGAAGTATCATTTATGCCTCTGTCTCTCTCACATGGTTCTGAACCCGGGGATGTGTTGACTTCTTGATGAAGGCTTACAAAGCAAATGTGTCTCATGGCCCAACCCCAACTCCATGGGCTGAGATCCTAGGGGTTTCCTGACCTGTGACTTCAGTTTTGTTCCCCTTATATTACAGGATTTGTGTCCACAAAATTAACTGCATTTGCCTGAGCTCACTTGGCATCTGTCCCTTGAACCTATGCTCTACACCAGAAACCAAGTGCCTTGTATTAATAGTTCATGGAGCGACTTTAGGCTCTTCAGAAGCTGTATCTACTCAATGGTGATGTGAGCGATGATTTCTGGTGAAATGAAAAGGGCTCAAGACTGGAAAGGGAAGTAATGCTCCCAAGGTCATGAAAGGGAGCCTGGAAAAGGAGCTGGAAAGGGGGCCTGGAGAGAGGCGTCTGTGACCCCGGTCTCTGGCCGCGTGAGTCCACGGAGAGTTCAGGGCCCTGGACTGGAGGCGCTGGAGGAGCTGGAGGCGCTCAGAGCCTGAGGATTAAAGAAACAGGCTTGGGGGTTATTTAGGCATAACAACTTAAGCTCTTTCATTTCACTTTCAGTTCAGTTCAGTTCAGTCGCTCAGTCGCGTCCGACTCTTTGCCATCCCATGGACTGCAGCACACCAGGCCTCCCTGTCCATCACCAGCTCCCGGAGTTCACTCAGACTCATGTCCATCGCCATCGTGATGCCATCCAACCATCTCATCCTCTGTCGTCCCCTTCTCCTCCTGCCTTCAGTCTTTCTCAGCATCAGGGTCTTTTCTAATGAGTCAGCTCTTCCCATCAGGGGGCCAAAAGTATTGGAGTTTCTCCTTCAGCATCAGCCCTTCCAATGAACATTCAGGACTGATTTCCTTTAGGGTGGACTGGTTGGATCTCCTTGGAGTCCAGGAGATTTCTTAACTTGGTTATAACTATTATGGTTTTGAGAAGACCAAAAAATAGCACTCGCCGCCCCCCGGCTTCTGTGTTCGGAACAGAGTGCGAGATAAGGCCCGGGAGACACTGGGGTGGAAATCCAAGTCTGAGGTGTGCAGCTGATGGGGCAGCCGGGCCATAGGCATCAGCTTGGCCCTCACGGCCTAGAGGGGAGCACCTTCTCTGCGTGGGTGGCTGGATGGCGGCCACGAGCCCAGGAGGCCCAGGGGAACCTGGCGGCCGGGGGATGGTGGGGCTAGCTCCTTCTCTGCTGCTCAGCTGTCCCTGGAGTCCCTGATCTGAGCACCAGCGCGCAGGAGTGAAGGAGGCAGGGTGGGGCGGGGCGGGGCGGCAGCACGTTGACACCCGCCCTGCACTGCCAGGGGCTTAGGAAACCCACGTGCCCAGCCCACCCTCCACAAGTGACACTTCTGCAGGTGAGACCCGGGCACGAGAGCCCGGCGTCCAGCCAGGGCTGCCGTGGACTCTCGCAGGGGATGTGGGGCTGGGGCAGCCCCCACCCCCCCGGCGGCTCCCAGAGAGACCAGCGGGTCGGGGGCTCCGTCTCTGTCGTGGACGCCGCTGTCTTCCACTGAGCTCTTGAGGTCTTCTCCTTAACTGTATCAGTGTGGTTTTATCCTGAGATGGCTGTAGATTTACATGCAGTTATAAGAAATGATGCAGAAAGAGCCACGCACTCTCACTCCAGTTCCCCCTGGGGTGGAGAGGGGCCGTCTGCAAATGGGCTCGGGTGCCACCCCCAGACTCTCCCTGGCACTGCCCAGTTCTGGGCCGGCACCTAGACACATCATGAGTGCAGGGTCCCGAGACACAGTCAGGGCCCGGAGTTGGGTTGGGGGGATCGGCCCTGGGACCTCTGTGGGTCTCAGACGTGTGGCAGACGCCCAGGCACTTGAGCTGACCTCCGTGGCCGCAGGCCTGCTCTCCATGTCTGTAACTACTGCTGAGGAGTGTTCCCTGCTGTGTAGGTACCACCACTGGGCTAATAATACACCCATTAAAGGACATTTGGCTGGTTTCCAATGAAAGAAACATCTATTAGATGTTTCAGACCGAGACCCCAGGGGGACCCCAAAACCCTGCATGGTGGCCTCAACGTGCCCCCGTTGGGACCCTTTCTTCTCGCCCACGTCTGCCACGTGACGTTGCCCTGCTCCCGCCGGCATCGCTGGCCACTGTAAAGGAAGAATCTTTCTCTAAAATCAGAGGCGAAACTCTCCCCAACCTCAGGATAATCGCTCATTCTCTCTTCGCTCCGTTTTCCCTCTATATATGGAGTGAGTGTTTCTGCTTTGTGTGCTGAAAAGGTTAATGGTATCACTTCTGTTTACAAGGCTGAGGAGACAAGTGTGATAAAGATAACGCAGACGCCCAGGTGTGGACAGGGGCTCCAGGGCTCGAGACTAGCTCCCCCCGCCGCGGCCCACGCCCTTCCTAGGATCGCTGAGCTCCCAGAACCCCGCCTCTCCAGGCCTCAGTGCTCAGGCTTCGTGCAGTGCAGACCGCTTAGCTCAAGTTGGCAGGTGCCCCAGGTTGCTCACTGCCAGCTCCTTAAGGAGGGATGAGCTGAGCCTGCAGAGGGCTGGGCGTGAAACTCAGGTAAGAAGTGAGCTAGAGACGTGACTTGATAAAGCTCGGGCAGAGCCACACGCACGCTCTCTCCAGGCTTGAAGTTTGCCTTTTCTGTAGAGTCTGTGCATCATTTGTCTTGTTTGGATTCATCCAAGTACCCGGAAGGGATGCTGGTGCATTTAGGACCATCATGCTAGAAGAAATGCCAGAAGTTAAGACTCAGTGGAATTCCAACCAGGCCCCAGTCTGGGTGGGGACAGACGCCTCAGGCTGCAGGACCACCGTCTGGGCATCTGGGTCCGTGAGCCGCAGCTCGGAGGGGACGCGGAGCCCTTCTCCTGGCCCCCAGCCTGAAGCTGAGCACCTCCGCCCCAGGCGTGGGTTCTGAGGAGCCTGGTTTCTAGATCTCCCCAGCAATGGTTATCACCAGCTGGGCACAGGGAACCCATTCCAGGGGCGTGGAAAGAGCCCCGTGCACATCTGTGTCTCCTCTGGGAGCACGCAGCGTCAGGAAGCAACACGGAGATGCAGAAGCGAGACCTGGAGGGGAGGGAGGCTGGACGTGCGCGTCCCAGCGGGGGCTGCGTGGCCCCGGCGGGTCCCTGAGGCCGAGCCTGTGTGAGTCCAGCCGCGGCCGGTGGACACTCAGTGGACACACTCTCTCAGGCCACCAAATCCTGCAGTCTGATGGGGACCAAGCTTCCTGGCACAGATCAGTGAGGAGAGTCCGACCCTGGGCCCCCGGGAAGCCGAGCAGAGGGGAGCGATGTGAACATGTGAGAGCCGGTTCCCACACGTGGGTGCCGTCAGGCACGGCTACATCACAGAGCAGATGCCTGCGAAGTCTGGGCACTGTGACCGCCCGGCCTGAGCGAATTCCATCTTTAATTCTGTAGCCCAGACATCTTCTGAGGCTTGTAGGAGTCTGGAAACAATGACCTGTCCTGTGAATGAAGCTTGTTCCCAGGAAACCACTCTCGCCAAGCATGGATGAGTGCTAGTTCTTACTACATTCATATGAAAATCCAATACTTACTTCATTCAATAAAAATTGATCATCTGTCACAACGCAAAGGTAAGAGTTAGAAGATAATATTTCCAGCGGCACTGTCTGGGCACAGTGCAAGAAAGCTAAAAATGGTGAGCCAAGACTAGAGCAGAAACGTCCTTTTAAAAAATTTGCTTTCAAATTTTAAAACATGAAAATTTTAGAACCTTCTATTAAACAATTCAGGTAGAAATGCCAATATAAAGAGAAACTAATTTTAAACAAATTGATGATAGTGAACGTCCTGCAGATCAGCGTCTGCGTCTACATTTACATCAGTAACGAGGAAAGACCGGGTCCTTTTGTGTTAGTCATTCAGTCATGTCTGACGCTTTGCGACCCCATGGACTATAGCTCACCAGGTTCCTCTGTCCATGGACTTCTCCAGGCAAGAATACTGGAGTGGGTGGCCATTTCCTTCTCCAAGGTCCTTCTGAGCCACCTAAAAAAAAATCCTACCTTGTTGGCCTGAACTGGTCACGTGAACCTGCCTGTGGGTGGGGACCTGCCACTCAGAGATGCTGGACTTGGGGAGTCAAGCAGGCACCCCTGCCTGCTCACACACCCCGTTTTTGTGCAGCAGGTGATGTAACTTCTCACAAAGGTTGGGTGGTATTTAAGAATATGGGCTCCGCAACCACACTGTCTGAGCTACTCGAGCTTTGCTACTTTCTAGCTGTGTGCCTGGGTCAGTTACCGAGCGTCTCTGAGTTAGAGTTATCTCATTTATATCAATAAAATGAGGATGCTAATAAAACTTACCAGGAACGGTTGTTGTGAGGATTGTGCTCACGAACATAGCCAGACTCTTGTGATTTCAGCATCTGCAAGTGTTAACCCTTAAGGTGCTTTTCTGGATGGACACCTACTGGCTGGTAGATGCAAGACCTGGTAGAGTTTGAAGATTTATTGTTGTTCGAAGGTGGGCTGTTCTTTTTTTGCATGTTGCTGGAAAACCTTCGCAACCCACGTCCCTCCGTCCCATCCTTCCTTCCGCGGTCAGTGCCACACAGGCGAGTGAGGCCTCAGGCCAAGTGACAGACAACACACCTGTTCTGATGTTTCTCAGAATCAGAGGCAGTGACACCGGACAGATTTGAAGGTCTTTAGTTTTCGTGGGATTTCAGAGAAATTGATCTCCATGGTTCCCATTGTTTTTAAATGAATTAGCTCAAAGGTCACTGGTGCTCAAGATGATGTTTTAATCGGGATTTACATGGAATCCATTCTGCATTTCCCCCGCTCCCATCCCTCCAGAGACTCCATTACTGACAGACGTTTGTGCTCTGGGGTCTGAATAAGACCCTTATCAGAGGGGCTAAGCTCTGTTCTCACCACCATGTCAGGCAGGAGTAATCTCTCTTTACTAACCGCCTCGAGGTCTGCAGGCGTAGAGTTTCATCTGAAGGGTTTTGTGGGGGTTTATACACATGTTCAATGTTCCAGTGGATATCTCGCCTAATCCTAGAGTTTTACGGTTGCTCTTGGTTATGCCTGTTATGAAACTTACAGAGTCTTTCATTCATTGCAAAGTCCCAGGAAGATTCTCACATGGAGGAAAGCTTCTGACCAGTGGAGCTGAAGGAGCCCCTGCTAAGGCAAGAGCTCAGGAGAAATTACTTCCTGTGGTTGGCTTTTGTTTTCTTAGACCCAGATCCAGCTGAGGACATCTAGATCCAGCTGGGGACATCATCTCCCTGTGGCTTGTACGTTGGTCTCTGTGCACGCAGCCGAGGTGTTTGAGGGTCTGCACCAGCCCCAAAGCTGTGTTTATTTCACGTTTAATCAACACTCCGTGTGTGTAAAGTGTGCGTGAAGTAGCATTGTAGGCACACACGCAGCGCGTAAAGAGGAGCGGGGAGTGTAGGCGCAGGGTGAGAGCGCCGTGGGTGACTGCCCAGTGTCTATGCCAAAGGAGACACAGCAAGATTTAGACATTTTAGTAGAAAGACCAAAACAGCAATCCTAATTTCGCGAGCACTCTCAGGAGGTGGGACAGAAGTATTGTGCAGATGAGGGGACAGGCGCGTGCAGGGGACACCCAGAGGCCCCGGGCGGCCTCCGTGTTCACAGAGCCCAGGCCCATCCTAGGGCTGCTGGTGGGACTGCAAGCAGCTGGAGGCCCTGACTGCTGAGCGTCCGGTCCTGCATTGAAGGGTCTGAGTGGTTTATAAATCTTAAAATAGCAGCACTTTAGTTTTCTTCTGAACACCAGGTTTGACTACTGCAGCTTCATTTCACAGGGCCCTGGAGGTGGGTGGAAACAATAAGCAAAGAACACAGCTTTTTAGCAGATTTAATTAACATTTTCATACTCCCAAGACTTCAGTGGTGTTGCCGTTTTTGTGGGCAGTGAAGGCAGTCGGGCTTCTGCCATGTCCCCAGCACAGCTGCCTGAACCCCCCGTCAGTGGCATCAGTTTTGCTCAGGAATGCCGTCTGGCCCCGAGGTCTCGACCTGCCCCTCTTCGGCAGGTTCTAAAATCACAGAGGCCTGGAGCTTCTGGCGGCTTCACCGGGGAGGTTTCCGGCTCCTCTGCACACGCAGAGACGAGGACGGCAACCGCGGCAGGAAGGGGACGCGTCTTCACTCGGGAAGCTCGGTTGGTTGGGGAAAGAGCCTGTTTTATGCGGAGACAAATCCCATTTCAACACGTTCACAGACCTTTCGTTTAGCAGAGCGTTGTGACCACCCCAGGAGCCTCGAGATGTTGACAAGTCGCGACCACCCGTCAGCCCCAGCCTCCTGCAGACCTGAGCCCGGTGCTCTGAGGCCCGTCCCCGCGCCCCGAGCGCAGCGGGCCGGAGATAAAGGGCCCAGCGACCACGTGGTCAGGCCACGGGCGGAGGCGCGACGGCCGCGCACGGGAGGGTCAGGCCGCCGTCGCAGGGGGTGACATTTGCGGTGCACTTTGCAGGCCACCCGGGTCTCTGGAGAAGCAGCGAGAGGGCGTTCCTGGTGGAGAGAGGAGCCGCTGCAGGGCACGAGGCTCCTGGCGAGCTGCTGCCCTAGCCGTCCTGCAGGCAGGGCCTCGGCCGCCGCTGCCCGGGGCTGGGGCCGCTTCGCCGGCGGGCGTCTCCAGGCGTCTGCTCTGCGGGTACGTCCTGCCCCGCAGCCACAGCAGCCCCTCGGGCAGAAGCAGCCGTTTCCTGAGCGCAGCCGCTCCTGTGGGTGCTGGCTTCGCAGCGAGATTCCATCTGTTGCTCTCGTCGCCCTGGGTGAGTGAGCGTGAAGGCGGAAGTCACCGTTGGAGCCCTCGTGGTCTGACGCACGGGCTGGAATGACCTCCGTCTTTTCCCCTCTGTGATATTAGAATCTGGTCTGTGAGATTCTACACGCGTCTCTGCGCTTTCAGGATCACTGTCCCTGCCTTGCTCAGCTCATGAGCATTATGTGGACGTAAGGAAGTGACGTTCGGATCCTTGAGCTGTTTCCCAGACTCCCACCACAGGGACCACTTGGGGGAGCTTGATAAGCAGAAAGAAAGACTTGAGGGCCGGCCCCTGGAGATCCTGATCCAGGGGGAGGGGAGGGCTGTGGGCTCTTTATTATGTTTTTAATAGATTTCTGAGCAATTTCTATGGTGAGGCTGGTGAGGGAAACGCATGTACTAAGCACATTACGAAAGTTAGGCGTCAAGTGCTTTCTCCTGCAGCGTACCAGGCAGCGGGATGCTGGTGGTGATGAAGCTGTGTGTAGAAACACTGGCACGAAAACTCACCGTTAGTAAGGGAATGGCCTGGCCTCGAATCGAAGCTTTGGGTTCCCTTCCATCATAGACTGAGTGATAGACTTCAACATGGTAAGATCTAGTTGGGACATATCAGGGCTTCAGAAATTACCTTTGTTTTTGTTGGACTCCATTTTTCAAAGTTACGCTACTTCAGATGGCCATAGGTTTTAATGTGGTAGTGATTAAAAATAGTTGTTCAGAGCTAATCAAGCTAAGTTCACTTTGTTGGAACTGAAACTTTATGAGCCCAGAGATAGCTAAGTTAAAATAGCTTTTTTTTTGGCAAAGAAGCCTATATATTGTTTAAAAAGTTAGAAGATGTAAATTAAAGGTATGTGTTTGTGTCTTTTTAAAGTTAAACAAACCAAAAGTAAATAAATAAAGCAAATCAACACGCAAAAGTAGACGAGAATTATTTTATGGCAATCCAATTACTTTCTCGCTAGTTATTTCCTAAAACCAGCTCTATTTGCTAAGCAATACTAGTTATTTCAGTTCACCTTAATTCATAATTTTGTAAGAACCAGATTGAAATTTGACCCTGAATTACTCACTAGAAAGCTGTTTGCTCATCAGATTGGTATCATAAGGAGCTCCAGAAAAAATAAAATGCATTTTTCAAAATCTTCTGTACAAACGCAGTTAATTACAAATCACTCAGCACAGACCATACAGAACCTATGTAGTAACCAGTGCTATTATGCTTGAATATATTAAGACAATGTCTAGAATTTAAAAAGTAATTCTTTACCACTTTTACGTTACATTCTATGATGTAAACAAGTGTGGGTCAGTTATGTCTGACTCTTCATGACCCCATGGAATGTAGCCCTCTAGGCTCCTCTGTCCATGAAATTTTCCAGGCAAGAATGCTGAAATGGGTTGCCATTCCCTCCTCCAGGGGATCTTCCCGACCCAGGGATCAAACCCAAGTCTCTGGCATTGCAGGCAGATTCTTTACCGTCTGAATCACTAGTTCAGCTCAGTTCAGTCACTCAGATGTGCCCGACATTTTGTGACCCCATGGACTGCAGCACACCAGGCCTCCCTGTCCATCACCAACTCCTGAAGCTTGCTCAAACTCATATCCATTGAGTAGGTGATGCCATCCAACCATCTCATCCTCTGTCGTCCCCTTCACCTCCCACCTTCAATCTTTCCCAGCATCAGGGTCTTTTCAAATGGGTCAGTTCTTCGCATCAGGTGCCCAAAATATTGGAGTTTCAGCTTCAGCATCAGTCCTTTCAATGAATAGTCAGGACTGATTTCCTTTAGGATGGACTGGTCGAATCTCCTTGTTGTCCAAGGGACTCTCAAGAGTCTTCTCCAACACCACAGTTCAGAAGCATCAATTCTTCAGCGCTCAGCTTTCTTTATAGTCCAAATGTCACATCTGTACAGGACTACTGGAAAAATCATAGCTTTGACTAGACGGACCTTGTCGGCAAGGTAATGTCTCTGCTTTTTAATATGCTGTCTAGTTTGGTCATAGCTTTTCTTCCAAGGAGCAAGTGTCTTTTAATTTCATGGCTGCAGTCACCATCTGCAATGATTTTGGAGCCCCACCCCCCAAATAAAATCTCTCACTGTTTCCATTGCTTGCGCATCTATTTGTCATGAAGTGATGGGACCAGATGCCATGATCTTCGTTTTCTGAATGTTGAGCTTTAGGCCAACTTTTCACTCTCCTCTTTCACTTTCATCAAGAGGCTCTTTAGTTCCTCTTCACTTTCTGCCATAAGGGTGGTGTCATCTGCATATCTGAGGTGATTGATATTTCTCCCGTCAGTCTCGATTCCAGCTTGTGCTTCATCCAGCCCAGCATTTCTCATGATGTACTCTGCATAGAAGTTAAATAAGCAGGGTGACAATATACAGCCTTGACGGACTTCCTTCCTGATTTTGAGCAAGGCTGTTGTTCTGTGTCCAGTTCTAACTGTTGCTTCCTGACCTGCATACAGATTTCTCAGGAGGCAGGTCAGGTGGTCTGGTATTCCCATCTCTTTCAGAATTTTCCAGAGTTTGTTGTGATCCACACAGTCAAAGGCTTTGGCATAGTGAGTAAAGCAGAAGTAGATGTTTTTCTGGAACTCTCTTGCTTTCTCCATGATCCAGCGGATGTTGGCAATTTGATCTCTGTTTCCACTGCCTTTTCTAAATCCAGCTTGAACATCTGGAGATTCACGGTTCATGTACTGTTGAAGCCTGGCTTGGAGAATTTTGAGCATTACTTTACTAGTGTGTGAAATCAATGCAATTGTGTGGTAGTTTGAGCATTCTTTGGCATTGCCTTTCTTTGGGATTGGAATGAAAAGTGGCCTTTTCCAGTCCTGTGGCCACTGGTGAGTTTTCCAAATTTGCTGGCATATTGAGTGCAGCACTTTCACAGCATCATCTTTTAGGATTTGAAACAGCTGAACTGGAATTCCATCACCTCCACTAGCTTTGTTGGTAGTGATGCTTCCTAAGGCCCACTTAACTTCACACTCCAGGATGTCTGGCTCTGAGTGAGGGATCACACCATCGCGGTTATCTGAGTCGTGAAGATCTTTTTTGTGTAGTACTTCTGTGTATTCTTGCCACTTCTACTTAATATCTTCTGCTTCTGTTAGGTCCAGACCATTTCTGTCCTTTATTGTGCCCATCTTTGCATGAAATGTTCCCTTGGTATCCCTGATTTTCTTGAAGAGATCTCTAGTCTTTCCCATTCTGTTGTTTTCCTCTATTTCTTTTCATTAATCACCGAGGAAGGCTTCCTTATCTCTCCTTGCTATTCTTTGGAACTCTTCATTCAGATGGCTATATCTTTCCTTTCCTTCTTTGAGAAAAGGAGTAACAAGAGAAGCCCCATTTTATGATGCACTCACTTTAAGTCATTATATTTGTTCTCAGTGATTAGTTCAACATAGAACAGTTTTACTAACCTCTAAAGTAAGAGATGTTGCTTCCTATATGAACTATATTTCAGTCACCTGTGATGGGGTGTTGGATTTTCTAGATTACTTGGGGTAGGCTGTGATCATAATCCTCGTGGTGGGAGCCATATTTGTGTATATCAGTTCTGTGTGTTTATGCATTTATTCATTCTGGAGTGATGATGTAATAGATTCCTAGCTGGGTGGTTGGAATAGAGACCAGCAGGTCGCTGACCCTGCCTTCCAGGAGCTCTGCGTCCAACAGGGAGGTGGATGATGCCCGGTCATTCCCTGGTATCTCAGGAGGTCAGAGGAAATCATTCCCTCCTCTGGGAATGGGGACTTTTTGGACGAAGATGCTTTAAAGACGTGTCAGTTGACCAGGTGGAAAAGTTGAACCTGGGGGTGGGGAAGAGGGCTGGAAGTCCAGGCTGGGGGTGCTGGCCAGCCCCCCACCACATGGCGTGTTTTCCCTCACTTCTTTTGTGATTCATTATTACTGCCACTTAACCAAATTTATTTTCCCTTGTGGAAGTCTCTGTTTATCTTATGTGGCATATGTTATTCTGGAATAAAGATTTTTTTGGTTAAGGCATGTTACATTTTTGGTGAGATATCCAACTAAAAGTCATTTCCACACAAAAGTTAGAATTTGAAAAAGTCTAGCAAATTAAAGGGCTTCACAGGCAGCGCTAGTGGCAGAGAATCCATCTGCCAAGGCAGGCGATGCGAGAGGCCGAGAAGCCTGGACTCGGCCCTGGGCGGGGAAGACCCCTGAGGAGGAGACGGCAGCCCGCGCCAGCGCTCTGGCCTGGGACTCGCGTGGACAGCGGAGCCTGGCGGGCCGCGGTCCTGGGGCCTCAGAGAGCTGGGTGAGGCTAAGCACGGACCTTCCAAAGTCAGGACTCCACTTTTCAGTGTCCCCCGCCCAGTGTTTCTATGCTTTAATAGAGAAAGCCTCGGGGACTGGACTCTTATCCATGGCAGTTCAGTTTAGCACTAGGAGAAATGAATTTTGGTCCTGATTACTCACTGGCAGAATACTCATGAGAAGTAAATTCTAGTTAAATAGTTTTGCTGCGAGTCAGTCCATTTCGGAAAATGTGCCCCAGCCTCATTGCTCTGCAGGAGACCAGCCTGAGGTGTCTCCCTCAGGGGACTGTCGCCAGGGCTCTGCCTCTGGCAGGTGGCCTTGAGTGGCACCCCTCTCCTCGTCCTGCTCGCCGTGTTTGGCTGCAAACGTGGGGCTTTATGTTCAGGAACATATGTTGAGTCACAGATCAAGGCCCTCAGCTGACATTTTTCCACCACCACTGACCTCCCAGCCACGCAGGAAATCCCAGGGTAAGCAAGCTCCCGCCCGGCCCCGCTGTTTAGTCTGTGCCATGCCGGGCAGGGCTCGCTTACTCCGTTGATTGGCAAGCCCGGCACTAGGAAAACAAATGCGCCAGGGGTCCCACAGAAGCTCGCTGCCCTCTGTCTTTCCGGCCTGCAGACGCCTTCAGATCTGTTTGGACTGAGGCTTGACAAGAGCGTCACAGGAAGCCCACCCTCCTCCCGGAGCACTGCGACAGGGGACAGGTTCTCACAGCTGCAGCATCCAGGCTGCAGGGACCCGTGCTCTCCACGGCCTGGGAACTTTGAGTCTCGTCAAAGAAGGAAATAGCTCAAGTGGTTTGTTTTCACTGAAGATGAAGTTAATTGTTTGACTGAATCTGCAGTTCTAATGACACCATGATTAAGACGAGCAGAAACAGCAGGCAAGCCACGACGCGAGGTTCAGGAGAAAAAAGAAGAAACAGATGTGAGGATAAGGAAAATCAAGGAAAAAATCAAATTTCACTTTTTTAAAATCACAAGCAATAAAAGAAAAAAATGGGTGAACTAGACTCATTGAAACCGTAACCTTTTGTGCTTGCCAAGGACACTGTCACAAAAAGAAATGAACAGACAACCCGCAAATTGGGGGAAAATGTTTGCAAATCATAATCTGACAAGAGACATGGATTTAGAAAATGAGAATTTCTAATATTTAGATTTAGAACTTAGAGATCTTATAGCTCAATGAAGAAAAGATAATGCAATCAAAAGCAAGTGAAGAATCTGGATGGCTCTTCAAGAGCAGTCCACACACGATCACACGATGAAAAGGTGATGGTGGTGAGCCATCAGGGCCCCAAATCAAAGCCACAGTGAGACACCACGTCCCCCAGCCAGGGTGGCCAAACAACCAAGACGGACCGCAGTGGGCGGGGTGAGGACGTGAGTGCATCCCCAGACCAGGGTGGCCAAACAACCAAGACGGACCGCAGTGAGCAAGGTGAGGACGTGAGCGCGTCCCCAGACGAGGGTGGCCAAACAACCAAGACGGACCGCAGCGGGCGGGGTGAGGACGCGAGGGTGTGCACACTCGGACGTGGCAGATGGGGATGCAGAACGCTGTTGCCACTTTGAAAGGCAGTTTGACAGTTTCCCAAAAAGTCGAGCATAAAATTACTGAATGACTCAGCAATTCCAGTCTCAGGTAGATAACTAAGAGACCATATGCCCACACAAACACGCGCAAACGACTGCTGTCTCATTAACCCTTTCCCCCATCTCACTTTTATTTCCTGTGTTCCAGCTTTGTGGAGGCGTGATTGACATAGAGCTTTGCATCAGGTCAGGGTGTAGGGCATGATGACTGGACACTCGCTCATGTTGTGAGCTGATCACCACGGCGTCTCGCTAGCGTCCCTCAGTGCACATGGTTACGTGTCCCCTTGTGATGACATGGTTACGTGTCCCCTTGTGATGACATGGTTACGTGTCCCCTTGTGATGAGGGCTTGTAGGACCTACTCCCTTAGCAACTTCAAACATGCAGCAAGCTCAGTGCAGTTAGCTGTAGCCGTCCTGCAGCATCCTGTCCCCAGGACTCGCTTATCTGATGACTTGCCCCTTCTGATGCCCTTGGTCCCTCTGCCCGGCCCCACCTCTGGGAACCACCAGTCTGTCTTCATCCCTAAGAGCTCAGCGCTTTAAGATTGCACGCATAAGGAAGAGCAGGCAGCGTTTGTCTTTCTCTGGGTTATGCTGCTTGGCGTGAGGCCCTCATGGCCCATCCACGTTGTCGCCAGTTTCCTCCTTTTTATGGCCGAACAGCATCTCATCATATGAACTGCATTTTGCGTTTTCCATCCGTCTGTTGCTGCGTTAGACTTGCTCCCGTGTCTCGGCTATCATGAATAGGGCTGTAGTGAACACAAGGGTACAGATGTTTCTTCAAGATAGTGACTTCACTCCCTTTTGGGGCATAGACCCAGAAGCATAGTCACGGGATCATTTGACAGTTATTTTTAAAGTTTGACAAATCTCCATGTGTAATTGGCTGCCCCGATTTACGTTCCCTCCGAACGTGCACAAAGGTCCCCTTTCCTCCGCTTCTTCACCAGTGGCAACACCGAGATTGTTATCACTTATCTTTTTGTAAAATAGTCATTCTGAGCTGTGTGAGGTGACACCTCATTGTGGTTTTGATTTTCACTTTTCCAGTGATGAGTGATATTGAGCATTTTTTCATACATCTACTGGCCACATTTTTTGGAAGAATGTCTATTTGGGTCCTTTGCCTTTTTTGATTGTTTTTTTTTTTTTTGCTCTTGTGTGAGTTCCTTGTGTTTTTTGAATAGTCACAGTTGTCAGCTGTGTGGTTTGCGAGCACTGTATCCCATTCCGTAGGCTGTCCTTTCCTTTTGTTGATAATCACAGCTTCTTAGCTAGACGGCGTCCGACTGGTTTGTTTGTTATTCGGTTGCTTCTGCCTTGGGAGGCATATCCTGGAAATTTTTGCCAAGATCCATGTTAGGGAGCTTTACCTCTGTGTTTTCTTCCAGGAGTTTTGTGGTTTCAGGTCTCATGTTTAAGCCTTTAGCCAGTTTGAGTGAATGTTTGTGAGCAGTGTAAGTTAGGAGTCTAGTTTCATTTTTGCCTATGAATATCCATTTCCCCAGCAGTGTTTACCGAGGAGGCTGTTTTTTCCCTGTTAAGGATCTTGGCTCCTTTGTCAAACACTAGCTGACTGGAACACAGCTTCATTGTTGGGGTCTTGATTCTATACCTGGGTTTCCGTGTTTGTTTCGTTGCCAGAACCACACTGGTTGGGTTAGGGTAGCTTGCAACCGGAAAGTGTGATCCCTCCAACTTGGTCCTTCTTCCTCAGTACTGCTTTGACCATTTGGGGTCTTTGGTGATTCCATGAAAATTTTAGGATCATTGCTTCTACTTCTGTTGAAAATGTGGTTGCAATCTTGATGGCATTGGATAGTATGGACATTTTAACAATATCAGTTCTTCCAGCCTGCGAGCATGGCTAGCTTTCCATTTGTGTGTATCTTCTTCAGCTTATTATGTTTGCATGTTGACAAATTACCCTTGATTATATGTCCATTTTCTTACTGTAAGTTTATCCAAGGGCACTGAATGGAAAATATGGATTTACAGGTCACATCAGCCTCGAGTATGCAGACATTCACTTTCATGGAAACACGGGGATCCTCCTGGATGTGGAAGGTTAGATCCCACCCTCGCAAACTGGTGAGCCTGACACATGGTCCCAGTGATGGGCATGTGTCTGACACTGAGATGTCTTAGAAGGATGCACCTTTTCCATAGCTACAAGGTGGCCTTTTCTGATAGGGCTTCCCTGATAGCTCAGCTGGTAAAGGATCCGCCTGCAGCGCAGGAGACCCAAGTTCAATTCCTGGGTCGAGGAGATCCCCTGGAGAAGGGATAGGCTACCCACCCCAGTATTCTTGGGCTTCCCTTGTGGCTCAGCTGGTAAAGAATCCACCTGCAGTGTGGGAGACCTGGCTTTGATCCTTGGGTTGGAAAGATCCCCTGGAGAAGGGAAAGGCTCCCCACTCCAGTGTTCTGGCCTGGAGAATTCCATGGACTGTATAGCCCACGGGGTCGCAAAGAGCTGGACACGACTGAGCGACTTTCACTGTCACTTTTAAAAGGTGGCCTTCTGCATAAAATTCTAAGTGAGGAAAACATCTGTAAGAAGTTAAGCATGGGCAGAATCCAGCCATTGAAAGTGTGTGCCCTGGATTTCTGAATTTTCTCAATACTCGAGCACAGCACGGGCCTGTGACCTGTGGATGAGCTCTGAGCTTTCTGATTACAGACAGACCCCTGCTCTCCTCTTGTTTCACTGATTCAGCCTTCTGTGCTGCTCTGAAAGACAAGACATGGAGGGAAACGCACCTAGGCTTCTTGACATCTCCGGCCATTGATTATCAGAGGTTGAAACACAAATAGTTCTTCTAAGAGAAAAGAAGCATTGGCTTTTCTCCAACAGTTTTTATTATGTGACAAGTGGACTGTCCTCTCGTCTACATGAGTGAGCCCCCGGCTTCCCAGAGGCAGCAGCTCCCAGAGCGGCTCAGACTGCCCTGGAGGGATGAGCGCAGAAATGGCGCTCTCCGCCTCTTCTGTGTTTGGCTCCGGCAACTTGGAGGCTTGGTTGTCAGAGCGGCAGATGTTTTTCAAAGACTTAAAGGGGAAGAAGGTATCAGACTCCATGCCCGCGCCCGTCACGAATCGCCTGCCAAGACGGGGCATCTGAACAGAGTGCCTGGGGCAAGGATGCACCGAGGCCTGCAGGGAGGCCCTCGGAGATGACTGTCTTCTGAAAAAGGGAGTTCGTTCTCAGGGCCGGCTCACTCTGAGTTTAGCCCTCAGGTGCGGCTTTATCCTCAAAGAGGGAAGGAAGCCCGACCCGTGGGGCCCTGAGCGTGGCTGGGCGGGTCTGTCTCCTGGACCCTCACTTCACCCGGACTTTAGCCTGGAGTATTGTGGTCGGTCGCTATGTACCTGGGCTCTGCAGTTTCCCAGAAGATCACCAGGTTGAATGCCCCCCAGGGTCCCCAGGGTCCTTGGATCCGAACTCCACTTTGATGAGTTATAGTTTTCCAAAGAGGGACTCGAAAGATGGGCTTAAAGGACGCAAGCGGCAGCGGCTTCAGGGCGGGCCTCAGGAAGCTGGCGAGCAAGGCTGTGCCCTGCGGGGTAGACCAGCCGCACTGGGCTTCGCCCGCCTTCTCTCCTGTCCCCAGTGGCCTGCCTTTGGCTGTCCTGAGTGTCGGTGGGGCTGTGGGCTGCACGGTGACCAGGTTCATATGTCAACATCCTAACCACCAGCACCTCAGAGATGGGAATTCGGGAGGTGACTGATTTAAAATGAGGCTGTTGGGGTGATCACCGCAGCTCAGCCCAGGATGAAAACCACCAGATTTCAGAGACTGTGATGCAGGAAGACCAGCTGGTGCGTGATTCATTCAGAAGAGCAGGCAAAAGCCAGCCTGAAACCGATCCGTTTATACCATTTGCATTTTCATTAAAGGCGATTGTGTTTAAGTGCCTGCCAACCCAGGGGGCTCAGATGGTGAAGAATCTGCCTGCAATGCAGGAGACGCGGGTTGGACCCTGGGTCGGGAGGATCCCTGGAGCAAAGAATGGCAGCCCACTCCAGTCTTCTTGCCTGGAGAATCCCGTGGACAGGGGAGCCTGGCAGGCTATCCATGGGGTCACCAAGGAGTCAGACATGACTGAGAGACTGACGCAACAGCCCTACACGCCGAGCCAGGAAGACACAGGAGTCGAAAGAGAACCAGTTCAGTTCAGTCTATTGTAGTTTGAATTCTTTTGCTCGTAATTTGACCAAAAGGTACAAAAGCGGTCCTGCGTCTGCTCCTGCCCCTGCCGGTCTGGTGCTCAGCTGGGAGCGTCTGGCTGAGGCCGGAGCTCCTGTAGGAGGATGGGAGCTTCTGCTCCGCCAGATGCTTCTGCTGTTTGCCGGCGGCCTCCCCTCTGAGTCCGGTTGGCCCTCCATCCAGCGAGAACGGGAAGAAGACGGGCTACCTGACTGACGGGGGTTCTCACATCAGTTCTGACTCTGAGGTTGGTTTGTTGGCTGCCCAGCAGGGAGACTGCAGACCAGGGCTGTCGGGGGACCTGGAGTCTGTACCCACCAGGAGGGCGCGTCAGCCCGGTTCTGGCGGAGGGAGGGAGGTGCGGAGTGTGGATGCCCGCCTGGGCCCCGCCTGGGGTGCCCCACCCCCCGACCCCCGACGCCGAGGCCTGCCCTGCCTCCTCCCCGGGGTGTGCACGTTCTGAAGGACGAGGCACGTGGGCAACCTGTGTGGCGAGTGTGGCTGCTGGGCCCTGTGCCAGGCACAATCACAGCTTTACTGCTGCAGAGCCGTCGCCTGTGTGGCATCTTTGCGCTTCCTGCGACAGGCAGGAAAGGAATCCACCCAGACCTCCCGTCCCCTGTGGGAGGTCTGGCGGGGAGGGGCCGGGGGACTGCGGGAGTTCTCCGAGGCTAAGCAGTTCCTAGTGACCTGTATTTTTTTTTTAAACTAAGAATAAACTGTATGTACTGAAGAACGCATTAGTGTACACACACACACACACACACACACACACACAGTCCAACCACTCCCCTCACCCCCGCCCGAACAGAAACATTTCCAGCGTTTGGGATCTGGTTTCTGCTCTCCTGTGAGCAGCTGCTGTGCTCCTTGATGGGAGGGTTGGCTGTAGGAGGAGCAGACACCCAGAGCACTCTGGGCCATCGCGAGCCTGGCGGCTGGGACACACTGCAAGCTGACTCCAGCTCTCCTAAGAGTGTAATCCCATAATGCAGAACAGAAAGATTTTGCTCCTATGAATTAAAGCCTTAATACTATGCTTGATTTTGCTGAGGGTTTTTTTTTCTCTCTTTTGAGTAAAGAAAACCTAATCCAAAATCGTCATGTGAACTCAGACATCCCTCCTCCATTTTAAGTGTGCTCCCTCTTGAAACCATCAAAGAGGAGAGCAGGGAAGGTCTGGTCCTGGGCGGGTTAATGCCTTCCTGATCAGGACAGAGGCACGTGAATGCCAGACTGAAGCCCTCTGTCCAGTGGTGACGAGATCGGCAGGACGTCTGATGCTCTGTGTCTCGCACCTACTGAAATGATCTCCCAGCAGGACGGGGAGGTCTGTGTGTGGACCCCCCAGCAACACCACAGATGTGGCCCCCAGTCTGAGAACAGCCCCTCTCTCCCAGAAGGCTCCGTCCACTGTGCAGTTCACAGCTGCAGAGTCTGCAGGCGAGACACACAGCCACGCCTGTCAGTCAGTCGACCCTCATTTCTGGAGGAAGCCAGGTGCAGGGGAGGCGAGTGATGGGGGAAAACCACCTGGTGGGCGACCCCGGGTTGGCTGAGGCTGGGGCCTGTGGGGTCCAGATCCTGCACTCTTCACAGAGAGGAAAGCCGACTCAGGGCCTTCCAGCGTCTGCATCCGCAGCGTTTTGCAGGATGGAGTTCGAGTTAAGTCTGCTTCCTGGGACAGAATCAGGAATCATTTTCTTTCCACTAGTGCTCTGACTCAGCAGTCGAGCATCTCTCGAGCCGAGTCCCGAGACCACTGGAGTTTGCCCGCTGGTGGTGGGAGCCAGCAGGAGAGCGCCCTTCCTCTCCACTCGCTGAGGACACCAGCTCATGGGCACCTGGGCGCCCGTGGACGATGTGTGGCAGCCTTGCTCGCCGCCCCGCTTGTCGAGTAGCAGATGTCTGGTTTTCCAGTCCCTTGGGAACAGAAAGTGCTGTAGTATATTCAGCACTGAAGACGGGAATGCCAAGATGTCGGTGGTCCCTGGAGCCAGACGTCCCAAAATCCTTCAGCTGCAAAAAAGCGGGGACAAAACAGGAAGCTTGCTCGTCGTCTGGGAAAACAAAGTCCGTTGTAGCTTTTTTTCTCACATTGAAAAAAAAAGATGGTGTATTTGCATGAGTGAGAACACTCACACGATCCTCACAGGAACCATGTCGCCGCCGCAGCAGAGGGCACGCGTTCTGCCAAGGGCGTCCCGGCCGCCCTCCATCGGCCATGTCCGAACGCAGCCCAGTGTTTAAGCTGTGGCACCACGTATGCAACTTCCCACAGGTTGGTTCCTTCAGATGAGAATGAGAAATTAAAATTTTCTAATTTTCTAGCAAAGCTTAAACCTCTGAATTTAATATGCTGGGAGATCTGATAATGTTGACTATGAAATGTGCTGATGAGAAAGAACATCAGCTTAATGGGAAATCCACATCACTGCCATCCACCCATCCACCCACCCACCCATCTCCCCGCCCACTCACCCATCCATCCACCCATCCACCCATCTATCCATCCATCCGACCATCCACCCATCCACCCATCTAGCCATCCATCCAACCGTCCACCCATCTAGCCATCCATCCACTCATCTACCTATCTGTCCATCCACCCACAACACCCCCCCATCCACCCATCCACTGGGAGGAAACAGCAGAGGAACCACCTTCGAGGTGGCGCCAGGGTTCCATGGGTGCTGAGCTGGAGGGGAGTTTGGAGGAAACCCTTTCTCTGGGCTTTGATAAGATTCAGTAGCGATGGGCCTTGAACTGTCAGGAGATGTGGTGTTTTCCAGACATTTGACCACAGGGTCGGGGATGCTGTGTGTGAGCTGCTGACTCACACCTGCGGCCTGTGCTCCGAAACACAGCTGGGGGCAGTGGGGCAGCAGGGCCAGAGAGAAAGCCCCGGGGAGGATGGCTGTCCTGCCCCAGAGCTGAGCACATCCTGAGGCAGCCTGTGGCGCCGCCACGGGGCGCGGAGGACGCAGCCCCGGAAATGAGCCTCGGAGGCTCGGCGCGCCCAGCAGAAGCCCTGAGACGCCCCCTGCGGTGGCTGCCTCCCGGCACGCCAGTACTTTGCTCCAGCTTTCAGGTCGGTGGCAACGTTGGGGACAGTGAAGTGAGTGGCTTGTACCTCTGGGCCAGGCCCCGAGCCAGGGGTCCCACTGACCCCGAGGCTCGCGGCCGCCTGAGGGCCCTCATTTGGTGGGATGGGGTCCAGCCCAGAGCCTTTCACACCAGGCAGGGCTCCCTGCTGGAGGCGCCGTGTCTAGCAAGGCCCAGAGTAGACACCAGGCGGAGACTCCTAGATGGCAGTCCTGGGCCAGCTGGGGCTAAGCCTGGCCCAGCACCCGGTGCCCGGGGCCTGGCCCCTGCACGATGACCCTTGGTCCCTGAAGTCGTCTGGAAAGGGTCCAAGCGCGGCCAGGCAGGAATGGCAGGTCATCCCACGGGGCCCCTCCTCCTGCTGCCCTGCCCTGGAGACAGCAGGCCTCACGGGCGTGTGGACGACTGTTTCAGATGATGTTTCTGTAGTTAACTCACAGTTTCCAAGGACTAATCTCTGTGGGGTTTCTCATGCTGACTGTGAGTGGAGTACACCCCTTCTGTGACTCCTTTATCTCACTCAGATAAGGACAACAGATACCGACTGGCTCTCTCACAAATTCACACCTTTCCTGAAAGAAAAATGGCGATGATGTTGAATGGGCCCATTTATCAGCTCCTGTTTCAATACTGGCACTTGGAAGCATAAACAGTGATGTAAGCAGCTACCTAAGATAAGGGTTCACTGGTCAGAACAAGCCCGAGGCCAGGACGAGAGCGGAGACTGGGGAGAAGGAGCAGCCGAGAAAGCGGGATGGAGTGAAGCCCAAGGGGAGAGAGCAGTCGCCGTCCTCCCGCCTCACCGCCTTTCTGTGGCCAGAGCGGGCAGAGGCGTCCTTGGCTTGTCCTGGCAACGCCCACCCTTGGGCCAGATGCTCCCCCCATTGCAGACCCAGGCAGCTGAGGGAGGCTGGGGCCTTTCAGCTGGAGGTCGTCAGTGTCAGGCTGAAATTACTGTAGTTTTTTCCCCCAAAGAACCATCTATGTTGAAAATATCAAATATGGCAGATCGCTTCCCTAAAAAGGAATAGAGGGCAGGCTTACTTACTTGTGCAGTGTGACTCTTTTTTTCCTCCTCTGGTGCCTCAAATAAAGGTAAGTTGCCTGAAGGAAGTGTGATGAGGGCGGGAGGGAAAAGGTGAAAGTCTAAACTCAGACTTGACATTACTTATCTCTGGAGACCACAGATAAACAGACCAGTTTGTACCAGCAAATCAGTCAATGGACTATCACTGTGCATTTAAGTTTAAGGAAAACAGAAGAAGTTGATAACATTTGAAGCCGCCTCCTCATGGGGAGCAGGGTTAGAACCGTAGGTCCCAGCGTCCAGTGTGGCCTTAGAGACGCTCTGTGTTCACTCCCCAGCACGCCAGCATGACTCTCAGGAAGGTTTCTTGGTCATTATAATTTCAAAGTGTGCAGTACACACAGAAAACAGATAATTTGCAGATGTAGCCATGTTAGGCGAGTTTACCTTTGCTGAGACACAGAGCTTTCACAGGACCATCAGTCACAGCAAACGTCCCATGGACGAGCAGCGCTCTGGTCGAGCTACAGCCTGCCTCTGATGTCACAGAAGCCCCTGGCTCCCCTGGACCCACAGGTTTGGAAGTTGAGCCCAGGTGTGAGGGGTCAATAGTTGGTTGATCTCGTGGACCTTGAACTCTGACTATTAAAGGAAATGACGTTTTGCGGAAGAGAACCGAGTTTTAGGGTTGCAGTCTGTCTTGAAGATGGATGGGGTGAGTCTCTGGTTTCACATTTCCTCCCAAGTCAGTGACATCAGCCAACCTTGACCTTCACCCTGAAACCATAGGCTCTCCGTGGCCAGCTGTGACTTCAGGGCTGTTGGACCGAACTTCACCTCAACCAGGACTCTGCCGGGCTCTTCCCGCCTCTCTAGCCTGCCTCCCCTGGACTCTCACTAAGGGAGGAGCAGACTCTCCTTATCTGAGCTACCCCCCTTCCCGCTCCTCCCTCCTCCTGCTCTGCGGCGCTTGCACGTGTGGGGTCGTTGCCAGTTGGCCCGGCATTTTCATGTCGCGCCCTTGGCCACCTGAGGTATTCGGCTGTTTGTGCCTCCGCTGCCCTCAGACTCCTTTCCCAGGGGCTGGGGAGCCCCTGCAGGTGGAGGCCTCTGGAGAAGTCTGACCCAGGAAGAGCAAAGCAGGGCCCCCCCACCCCGGGACTGAGCTCTGCCATCTGGCCACGGACGGGGGTATGAGGGCAGAGACTCCGGGGAGGCTGCCTGGCTGCCCTCCCCGCCCTGCACCCTCTCACCTGTGACCCCGGCTGCCTGGAGCCGGGGCAGGAGCTGTAGACCCCAGGCCCTCTGCTGGCCCTGAGGCCCCCAATTCAATAAATTCAACAGGATCCTCAGGACTTGAGCCAGGAGACGGTTCTCCTTGGCTTTCCAGGGACTTCTGCTCTCCCTCCAGGAGACTCCCGACCCCTCTGCCTCCTTCCCCCACTGCACACACAGTCAGCAAGTGAGGGCAGTTCTGGGCTCTGAGTTTCAGAAGCCCGGGCTTACGATGGGCCCCAGCCGACTCGCTGAGCTTGACTCGTGACACACGGCTGATGGGGTGATGAGGGCAGGTGGCCAGCATGGACGGACCCTCCCCGGGGCCTCTGCTCTGCCCTTCTCTCCCAGGCTGCCGGTGGTGTGGGTGGTTGTGGAGAAAGTCATGGGAAAGAGCCTCAGTGCCCCCAGAGCTGGAAGAGGGGCAGGGAGAGCGCTCAGAAGTGCCTGGTCTGGAGCAAGGGGATGTGGGCCCCTGGAGGTGACATGGACGTGGCCCAGAGGACAGGTGTGAGGAGGCCATCTTCAGGGCCCAGGGTGACCCCGCCAGACCAGTGGCCAGAAGTCAGGACTGAGCTCCGGCGGGCCAGGCCCCAGCATTCCACAGCCGCGGCATCCCACGGCCCTGGCCTGCCTCCTGTGCGGCTCTGGGGTCACCTCGAGCCAGTCCAGTGGTCCCCATCACTCAGGAACAGGGCCCCCAACGATGTCAGCTCACGTTCAGCATGAGACAGTGGTTTCGTATAGCAGTCTGTGACTGGAGATGGATGCCAACATGGGTTTGGTGACGAACCTCCCCTTGTTCTGAGCTCAGATGCCTAATGCGCAGAGAGGAAGCCGGGACAGACCATCACCAGGCCAGCACGGGGCCACGGCCTGCGTGTCAGGGTGAATGGAAGGTGCTGAGGGTTTGAGAAGGAATATGTAAGCTTTCTCCATTCATTCTCGATGCCAGGAAATGCAGTGATAAACAAACCAGCCAAGGCCTCTCCCTGGAAGGCCACAGACGTCTCGTCTTTGCAGTGTGCCCACCGCCCGGGGGGACATCCACCCAGACCACGTGGCCAGCGGTGCCTAGGGGACAGTCCTGGGTTTTCCAGGTTTACTGTGGACTTTGCTGGGGCTGAGCCCTTGGTCCTTGCTCCTGAGGAATGGGGCAAATAGCTGATCACACCAGAAATGCTAAGTGCTTTTCTTGTGTGGCTGCTGGAGCTGTGTCCTGTTCCCAGTTGAGTTTATAAAAGCATCGGCAGCCTCGTTTTCTCATGGGCAGGCCTAAAGTACATATTGTCATTGTTTTCCAGAGGCTGTGGGATAGGTGCAGGGGCAGGTTAAACTGCCTTACATTAGGCGTGGCGGGCGAGCGTTTCCTTAATGACAGTTTCGTCGAGACATAACTCACGGGCCCCACACAGCATCTGTGTAGAGCGCACGACCCGATGTTTTCAGTTCTTTCACACCGTGCACGTGTCAACACACTGGGTTTCAGGACGCCGTCAGCGCCCCAAGCCCGTGGCCTCCACGCTCGTTTCCTCCCGCCCACCTCCTGCCCTGGGCAACCGCCAGCCTGCTGCCTGCCTCCACAGAGCTGCTGTTCCGGACACTTCATGTGGCTGGAGTCACACAAACCGTCTTTGTGACTCTTCTCAAGGTGTATCAGTACGTTACTCCTCCTTACGGCTGAATGTTGTCTCACTGTTGGGTGGGCCATGTCCTTGCCCACTCACCAGCTGATGGACCCTGGGCTGTTTTCTCTCTGACCGTTGTGAACAACGCTGCCGTGAATGTCCATCTCCGAGCTTTTGTGGACACGGGTTTTCGTTTCTCTCGGGTGTAGACCTAGGACCGGGCTGTCTGGGCCCCATGGTCTACCTGTCCTCCTAGTCGAACTTCCAGGCTGTTTTTCAAAGCAAATGAACACTTTACATTCCTGCCCCGCTTCTCCGTGTCCGCACCTCCCGGCACCTGCTCTCCTCCATCTTTGTGGTCACAGCCGTCCGACAGGCGGTGGGGACCACCTTGTCACCTGTTTGTGGGCATTTGTGAAGCTTTGGGGAAATATCCAGCCACGTGTGTTGTCCATTTATAAATCAAGTTGTTTGCCATTTTACTACTGAGTTGCAAGTTTTCTTTATATGTTCTTGATACAAACCCTTCATCAGACACATACTTTGCAAACACTTTCTTCTATTCTGTGGCTGCGGAAGATTCCTTAAGAGATGGGAATACCAGACCACCTGACCTGCCTCTTGAGAAACCTGTATGCAGGTCAGGAAGCAGCAGTTAGAACTGGACATGGAAAAACAGCCTGGTTCCAAATAGGAAAAGGAGTACGTCAAGGCTGTATATTGTCACCCTGCTTATTTAACTGATATGCAGAGTACATCATGAGAAATGCTGGGCTGGAGGAAGCACAAGCTGGAATCAAGATTGCCGGGAGAAATATCAATCACCTCAGATATGCAGATGACACCACCCTTATGGCAGAAAGGGAAGAGGAACTCAAAAGCCTCTTGATGAAAGTGAAAGAGGAGAGTGAAAAAGTTGGCTTAAAGCTCAACATTCAGAAAACGAAGATCATGGCATCTGGTCCCATCACTTCATGGGAAATAGCTGGGGAAACAGTGGAAGCAGTGTCAGACTTTATTTTGGGGGGCTCCAAAATCACTGCAGATGGTGACTGCAGCCATGAAATTAAAAGACACTTACTCCTTGGAAGGAAAGTTATGACCATCCTAGATAGTATATTCAAAAGCAGAGACATTACTTTGCCAACAAAGGTCCATCTAGTCAAGGCTATGGTTTTTCCTGTGGTCATGTATGCATGTGAGAGTTGGACTGTGAAGAAGGCTGAGCACCAAAGAATTGATGCATTTGAACTGTGGTGTTGAAGAAGACTCTTGAGAGTCCCTTGGACTGCAAGGAGATCCAACCAGTCCATCCTAAAGGAGATCAGTCCTGGGTGTTCATTGGAAGGACTGATGCTGAAGCTGAAACTCCAATACTTTGGCCACCTCATGCGAAGAGTTGAGTCATTGGAAAAGACTCTGAGACTGGGAGGGATTGGGGGCAGGAGGAGAAGGGGAGGACAGAGGATGAGATGGCTGGATGGCATCACGGACTCGATGGACATGAGTTTGAGTGAACTTGGGGAGTTTGGTGATGGACAGGGAGGCCTGGCGTGCTGTGATTCATGGGGTTGCAAAGAGCTGGACATGACTGAGCGACTGAACTGAACGGAACTGATTCTGAGGGTGTCTTTTGAAACACAAAAGGTTTAACTTTAATCAAGTCTAATTTACCCATTTTCTCTTTTGGTACTTCAGGTTGCAAATTCTTGATCTTAAACAAATAAACATTTTTGAATGCCAGTTTTCTTTAGAGAGATGACAGATGTTTTTAAATGTGATGTTGAATATAAAGCACTTTTTAAGTTTTCAGTTTAGAGGTAGAAGCTTATGGTTATTTGGAAACAGGATGTTTACTGTATTATTGACACAATATGATAGCTCTGTTTCTATTAAATGCCAGACTCACCTGGCAGGCTCTTTTATAAAGAGCCTCTCGGACAGCGTGTGAGCGTGTGTGCTAGAGCCTTCCCGCCATCTTACTGCTCTGGGGACAGTGGCTCCGCTGCACCTCGCTGGTGGGATTACGGTTTCTCTCTGTTCACTTTGCTCCGCGTCTGACTCTGGACAGGGGCTGGCTCTGTGAGCCAGAGGAAAGCTTCCGGGGCTGTTTGGAGGCCGTTTGTAAGGAGCGCTCATGAAGTCAGCTTTGCTTTTCTGAACTGACCAATGGACAAGCTAAAGCAAAGCTTGGAGACTCTTCTCGGGGAAGAGGACAGCCAGGCACTCACTGGCAGAGCCGGGGAAACAGGCCCACCCCTGCTCCCCACCCTTCCCAAGGCTGGGGGCTCAGCCGTGCCCGGAACTGGCGGGGGTGACCCTTCTTCCTCCTCGGCCAGACCAGAGGCGCTGAGTCTCGGTGAGCGTGGACACGGATCAAACTGTAGAACAAACTAGGCCAGGCCAGCGTCCCAAGATTCACTGGTATCCTTAGGTTTTCCGTGCACTTGGCTGTTAAAAGTGGACAGATGAAGAGC
This sequence comes from Ovis aries, assembly GCF_016772045.2. Lineage (NCBI taxonomy): Eukaryota > Metazoa > Chordata > Mammalia > Artiodactyla > Bovidae > Ovis > Ovis aries. The sequence goes on from NC_056073.1 coordinate 51,293,920, forward strand.
AAGTTCGAATCCACAGGTGACGCTTCTGTCCCACCCACCTGTTTGGGCTGAATGGCGTCCCCTCAGAACTCACGTGTTGAAGCCGAACCCCTGCGTCCTCAGGAGGCAGTCTGTTTAGAGATGAGGCTTTAAAGAGGTAATTAAGTTAAATGAGGTCACTGGGGCCCTAATTTAACCTGCCGGGGTCCTCACAGGAAGAGGAGCTGGGGCACAGGCGGGAACGGAGAATGGCCACGTGAGGACGAGACCTCAGGAGGGAACAGCCTGCCAACACCTCGACCTCAGCTTCCGGCTCCAGGACTGTGTGCGTCTCTGCGTGTAGGCCGCCCCACCCGCGGCGCCTGCTGCAGCAGCCGGAGCAGACTAACGGGCCATCTGTGCTCACTAGCTTCTGTGAACGGTCGATTCTTTCCCCTTAGAAACTGGGCGAGTGAGACAGGAGGATGCGCGTTCTCTCCTGTGTCTGTTGCTGGTGCCTCAGGCAGGTGTGTATTTTCCCAGCTGAGCTCTGCAAAGCATTCAGAAAGCACTTCTGTTCTGATCCTCATTGCTGATCGCTGAGGCAAGCATGTGAGGTCCCGAGTGTTACCAGCCACAGTTCACACTAGAGAAGCGGAGACTTGCCCTAACAAATCCAGCTGGTGAGCAGCAGAGAAAGGGCAGCCCCTGTCTGGAGCCCTGAGCCCCTCGTCCACGGGCAAAGGCTGTGTTCCTGGCAGCAGGCTGGTTGCTTCTGGGAAAGGCACTGTGAGTTGAAATGATGTCAGTCCAGCCCAGTTTATATTATGTGCATAAAAACTTTACGTGATTTACATCATAATGGAGGTGAGAATATGGACCCAGTGCTGAGTTCTGAGACGATTACTCAAAGAACAAGCAGCACCTGTGCTCAGGGCTGAGCTAAGCCCTGCACTCCTACCTGCTCCAATAAAACCTCACTTCGTTTTTAACGTCACCCAGGAGAGGGACTGCACGTGCAAAGTGGGATGAGGCTGCAGGTTTGCCCAAGGCCGCGGGCTGGAGGGACCGCAGGAGGGGCTCCGGGTGGCAGTTGTCTGATGTCTGCCTGGGACTCTGCCTTCCCAGGGCCGTGGGGAGCCGGGTGTGCTGGCTGGGGGACCCTGGGCACAGCTGGGCTGTGTGGGTCTCTGGCTGAAACCCATTGGTTGAGAGAAGCCTCAAGCGTCCTTTGTTTTCAGGGCAGCTGGAGGGTCCGCAGCAGCTGCTGCTTTCTTGTCAAGACCTGCCCGCCGAGGGCCAGCACCTGCCTGGGGCAGCACCCGATACCCGGACAGAGCCCCTTTGCCAGGAGGACGGGGTCCAGCCGTGGGGCAGCTTCCCCGCAGCCCCACCCCCAGCCCCGGTCTCCAGCAGCGAGACCTGTCACCCTGGACGTGAGCTGAGAGCGTCCGCGGGGTGCCTCTGGCCATCTGTGTTCAGGCTAGCGAAGCAGGAAGAGGTGGCTGTTTTCTTAAGCAAGTCCCTGTCCTGAGCCTGCAGCTGGAAGGAAGGCGCTGCTGTTGTTTTCGGGGGCCCTGAGAGCTCAGGCGGGAGAGGCGGCGGCCGGGCTGGGCTCTGTGTGGCCTCCGGTCACGGTCGGTGCCGTCGCCGGGAGGCCCAGCGGCTCCCCTGCGTGCTCTGATGGGGAAGGCGAACTTGACACAGTTGGGAAGATGGGACGAGACCGACGTGACCTGTCACGCCACTTTGTCGGCATCCTGACGGGATCTCGGGGGAGCCCAGTGAGCAGAGAAGCTGAGGGCTTTTCACTCACCCACAGACTCCACTCTCTTCTACTCCATTTTAAACAGAAACAAACAAAAAGCAACCAAAGAGCAAAAAGCTCCAAAAAGCAAGATAGACAGCTTTGAGGCTATTGGTCCTTCCTCTCTTTCCCCTCCCTGCCTCTCTCGCACGCTGCATCTATCCGTCTGTCTGTTCGTCATCTGTCTGTGGCTCTCATCTGTCCGTCACGCCTCTGTCTGCCCATCCATCATCCGTCCGTCCACCACCTCCCTGCTGTCTCCATCTACCTGTCCAGCGATCGCCAGCTCAGCATCTCTGTCTATCCATCGATTACCTCCATCCCCTATCGTCTACGTGGATTTGAGTGGAGACCAGGGAAGCAGAGCTGTCTCTCGCCCCCACAATCTAGAGGGACGATGTGCTGTGAGACGCCCCCGGTGACCCCGACAGGACTGAGCCCCCCGCGGGGCCTGGTGCCTCCTGTCCTCATGGGCCTGAGACGGGAGGAAGAAAAAGCGACTGCAGGCTCCCTGCGGGGCGTGAGAGCAGCTGCCCCGCCGTTTCCAGGAGGAGGGTGTCCCCAGCGCTGTGCTTCCTGAGGGTGGGACTCGGTGCGTCTGTCTCTCAGCCTCCCGGTGGCCGCGAGCTGGCCAAGGGCCTCCCTGGAGCGCGCCCCAGGGCTCCCGTGTTTCACAGTGCTCTGCTGGGTGACCTGGGCGAGTGTGCCAGCCCAGGTGTGCCAGCCCACGTGTGTCTAGCCCATGTGTGTGTCCAGCCCCAGTGTGCCAGCCCGGGTGTGCCAGCCCGGGTGTGCCCAGCCCGGGTGTGTCCAGCCCGCCTGTGCCAGCCTGCGTGTGCCAGCCCGCGTGTGTCCAGCCTGCGTGTGCCAGCCCGGGTGTGTCCAGCCAGCGTGTGTCCAGCCCAGGTGTGTCCAGCCCGTGTGTGTGTCCAGCCCCCGTGTGCCAGCCCGGGTGTGCCAGCCCGGGTGTGCCCAGCCCGGGTGTGTCCAGCCCGTGTGTGTGTCCAGCCCCCGTGTGCCAGCCCGGGTGTGCCAGCCCGGGTGTGCCCAGCCCGGGTGTGTCCAGCCCGCCTGTGCCAGCCTGCGTGTGCCAGCCCACGTGTGTCCAGCCTGCGTGTGTCCAGCCCGCATGTGTCCAGCCCGTGTGTGCCAGCCCATGTGTGTCCAGCCCGTGTGTGCCAGCCCGCGTGTGTCCAGCCCAGGTGTGTCCAGCCCGGGTGTGCCAGCCTGGGTGTACCAGCCCGGGTGTGCCAGCCCGGGTGTGTCCAGCCTGCCTGTGTCAGCCCGTGTGTGCCAGCCCGCGTGTGTCCAGCCCGTGTGTGCCAGCCCACATGTGCCAGCCCGGGTGTGCCCAGCCTGGGTGTGTCCAGCCCACCTGTGCCAGCCCATGTGTGCCAGCCTGCGTGTGTCCATCCTGGGTGTGCCCAGCCCGCATGTGTCCAGCCCGCATGTGTCCAGCCCACATGTGTCCACCCTAGGTGTGCCAGCCCGCGTGTGGCCAGCCCATGTGTTTCCAGCCCGGGTGTGCCAGCCCGTGTGTGTCCAGCCTGCGTGTGCCAGCCCGTGTGTGTCCAGCCTGCGTGTGCCAGCCCGGGTGTGTCCAGCCCGTGTGTGTGTCCAGCCCCCGTGTGCCAGCCCGGGTATGCCAGCCTGGGTGTGCCCAGCCTGGGTGTGTCCAGCCCGGGTGTGTCCACCCTGGGTATGCCAGTCTGCGTGTGCCAGCCTGGGTATGCCAGCCTGGGTGTGTCCAGCCCGGGTGTGCCAGCCTGCGTGTGTCCAGCCCGCGTATGTCCATCCCAGTGTGTGTCCAGTGCATGTGTCCAGCGCGTGTGTCCATCCTGGGTGTGTGTCCAGCCCGCATGTGTCCAGCCTGCCTGTGCCAGCCCGCGTGTGTCCATCCCAGGCGTGTGTCCATCCCAGGTGTGTGTCCAGCCCGCGTGTGCCAGCCGGCGTGTGTCCAGCCTGCTTGTGCCAGCCCGGGTGTGTGCATCCCACGTGTGCCAACCCATGTGTGTCCAGCTTGCCTGTGCCAGCCCGCGTGTGCCAGCCCATATGTGCCAGCCTGCGTGTGTCCAGCCTGCTTGTGCCAGCCCGTATGTGCCAGCCGGCGTGTGTCCAGCCTGCTTGTGCCAGCCCGGGTGTGCCAGCCCGCGTGTGTCCATCCCGCGTGTGGCCAGCCCGGCTGTGTCCAGGGCTGGTGCTCGGTCTTGCTGCTCACTGTGTGTCGCCAGTACCGCGCCCTCGGTGCCCTGCACGGCGCCCCGGCCCCCGGAAGCTGTGAGGGGCCCACGGCCTGATGCCGGATTCTCGTGAGAAAAGCGCAGGAGGGACAGGAAGCGGGACCGCGGAGCCAGTTCTCACGACTCAGCTTGGGGCAGACGGCGGGAAGACCGCTCGCCCAGACCTTCAGCTGGTGTCTTTGATGTTCTTCCCTCCTCCCGACCCTCTTGCTACCCTCTCCATGGAAGCAGGGTCTTTGCACAGAGCCTGTGCCTGTGAGGAGCTCCCACTCCTCCTCCTGCAGACTCGAGGCCCTGCTCCTCGGCACCCGGGGTGTCCTGGGGGGACGGGTCTGGACTGAGGCTCTCCTGCCTGCGGCTCATCCCACGGGGCGGAAAGAGATGCCCTCCAATCGACAGAGTCCTGTTTACTTAAAATGATCACAGCACAGAAGATGGAGCACCAGTTAGAACATCAGTCGTCCTTTCGATGCTGGCGAGGATGCCCAGTCCAGGAAAGAGGGGGCCCTGGGATAGGAGCCTGGTCTCCAGAGAAAGTCCTCTCTCTGAAGACCTCACTTCACTCACACAGATGGCATCCTAAGAAACGGAAGGTCTACCTACTGCCAAGCAAGACTCTCCTCCGGCTCGAAGGCTCTGCGGCCATGGGGAGACTGGAGGAGAGCTGTGTGGCCTGAAGTGCAGGAGCCTGGCCTCCAACGGCCACGTCGCTGCTGAGCCACATGTTCGAGGCAAAGTTTGCTCAAGCAGATTACCTGGTTGGCCACAGGCCAGGAGGCCTGATCCTTCTAGCTCGTTTTTGGTTTAAACTGAATTTACAGCTCCCGGGTCATTGGGTAGAAAAGCACTGAGGGCCATGAGCAGCTTTGTCACTTGTGAAACCGATGGTGTGACAGGTGCAGGCAGCTGCCGGCGTGGTGGCGGGCAGGGGCGGGCCCTGCAGAGGTTCCTGCTGGAAGGGTGTCTCTGAGTAAATCCCTGCGATACACAGACAGACTCACAGGCTTTGAAACCAGACTGTGATGAGCACAGGGGGAGCGCTGTGGTGGGGATGAGTCAGGCGCTCGGGATCGACATGTACACACTTCAGTTCAGTTCAGTTCAGTCACTCAGTCGTGTCCGACTCTTTGAGACCCCATGAACGGCAGCATGTACACACTACTTCACACCGAATAGATAATCGCCAAGAATCTACCACCCAGCAGAGGGAACTCTGATCAGGGCTCTAAAGATCTAAAAGGGAAGAGAATCTGACAAAGAATGAATATACGGATATGCATAACCGAGCCACTTTGCTGTGCAGCTGAAACTAACACAGCATTGAAATCCGCTCCACTCCAAGAAAATGAAAAAGAGAGGCATCTACATAAATAAAGATAGGGGGCAGGGTGACTAGTTGGGGCGATGGGGTGCATCACAGTTGGACGAGCCCAGGAGAGGCGTGGGCACCCCAGGTGCCCACCTCCAGCCCCAGAGCGTGCTACGTGTGATCAGATGGCCTGTGTTGCTGAGAGGTGACCTGAGCTAGCCAGGATCCTGCCCTGAGTCCTCTGTGGGTGATCACAGGGTCTTGGACACAGACATGCCCTGGCCTGGGTCCTTGAAGTGTCGTCTCCTGCCACGGACATCCCTGGACACACAGGGTGACCAACGGCCCCTCTGCCCAGGCCTGAGGGGTTTGCAGGAGTGAGGGGCCTCTGGTTCTAAGTCAGGGACTGTCCTGGGTGGTCTGGGATGAGCTGGTCACCCTAAAAGGTCATTACCCTCTTCCTGTACGGCTTCAGATGGAGAAAGGAAGGTACTGGGTTAAAATCCCTGTGGACAATCTGCAGAAGGCAGGAGCGTCTCTGAGAAGCCTGGGGCCAGAACACAAGCCTGTCCACCAGCTTTAGGCCTCTGTGCTTGCAGAACACAGGCCTGTCTACCAGGTTTAGGCCTCTCTGCTTGCGGAACACGGGCCTGTCCATCAGCTTTAGGCCGCTGTCCTTGCAGAACGCGGGCCTGTCCACCAGCTTTAGGCCGATGTACTTTCATTTAGGGGCCTCCTTCCTTCTCCCTCTGCGCCCCCTCCTTCCCTCCCCTCCTTCCAGCCCTGGACATTTCGCTTGATGCCAGGTTCCCCGGCCAGTGGAGCACTCAGGCCCGAGCCTGGCCCCTGGGAAAGGGTCGTCTCCCCAGGCTTGTTGTTTTTGTCACACACGATCTCCTTAAACAAGTGGCCTCAGCAAACTCACCTACTCAGTGTTGCTTGTTTGTTTGCTTTTGAACTGTCTGTATACAGAGGAGAGGGATTTATTTTGCCAAAAATAATCAAGGACAGCACCATCTACCCGGCCGGGCAAGGGATCGAAGCTCAGAGATGCGGTTCTGGCTCCTGTGATATCACGTCTCCGACCCACTGTCCTGTCAGTAAGGCGGGCAATAACCTTGTCCCCTTCCTCCTCCTGTGAGCATAGAGGTGCTTCTGGAATTCTAGCAGGGACGTGGCTGTTAAGATTTCATGGAGAGGCTCAATACAAGATGGATGTTAAAGAATAGGCAAGATTCTGTTAAAGATAAAGGTGAAAGAGGAGAGTGAAAAAGCTGGCTTAAAACTCAACATTTAAAAAACTAAGATCATGGCATCTGATCCCATCCCTTCATGGCAAATAGATGGGGAAACAGTGGAAACAGTGTCAGACTTTATTTTGGGGGGCTCCAAAATCACTGCAGATGGTGGTTGCAGCCGTGGAATTAAAAGACGCTTTCTTGGAAGGAAAATTATGACCAACCCAAATAGCATATTCAAAAGCAGAGACATTACTTTGCCAACAGAGGTCTGTCGAGTCAAGGCTATGGTTTTTCCAGTGGTCATGTATGGATATGAAAGTTGGACTGTGAAGAAAGCTGACTGCCGAAGAATTGATGCTTTTGAACTGTGGTGTTGGAGAAGGCTCTTGAGAGTCCCTTGGACTACAGGGAGATCCAACCAGTTCATCCTAAAGGAAATCAGTCCTGGGTGTTCATTGGAAGGACTGATGCTGAGGCTGAAACTCCAATACTTTGGCCACCTGATGCAAAGAGCTGACTTATTGGAAAAGACCCTGATGCAGGGAAAGATTGAGGACAGGAGGGGAAGGAGATGACAGAGGATGAGATGGCTGGATGGCATCACCGACCTGATGGACGTGAGTCTGAGTAAACTCTGGGAGTTGGTGATGGACAGGGAGGCCTGGCATGCTGTAGTCCATGGGGTCTCGAAGAATCAGACACGGCTGAGTAACTGAAGAACAACACCCTCTTATGAGGATTCTGGAGTGCTTATTTTAAAAATCACAGAGATGTGAGAGTAGAATAACCTTGCCACCAGACGCAACCAGTGTGAGAGGAAGGTTCCTGCCTCACTCTCACTCGGACCAGGAACTGGGCCTGGGACAGACGATTGTCACCATCCAAAGCGCACACATCTGGGCTGTGACTCTGGCCTGCCGGGCGGCCCAGCTCGTTTCCTCCAGGGGCTTTCCTGGCCGAGTCACTTGACCAGGTCTGGGGTGCCGAGGACAGATCGGAGACTCAGGACACTCAAGGAGCAGGTAGGCGGCCGTACGGGGAGCCGAGCCTCAGGGGCCTGCTGGGCTGGTGAAGGGATGGCCAGTCGGCCCTGGGCCTTCTGCTTTAGGGTCTCAGGTTCAAAGCCCCGAGGCTGGGGACTGTCCCCCAACCTGGAGGCGGCCCGAGGGAATCTTCAGCAGCTCCTCTGTGGAGGACACCCCCAGCGCCATCCCCATGGGCTCGGTGGACGTGAGTCCTGCTGGGACAGGAGCAGCGGGAGCAGGAGGCAGATGGGGCGAGTCTGGTCAGAGCCCCGCCAAGTCCATGTCGGGAGAGCGTGCTGCCTTTGACCTCCGTGCGGCTGTCCTCACGTCACACCTCCCATGCCCTGGACAGGCAGGAAGGGGCACCATCGCAGGGCCAGGCCCTGTTCTGTCCTGAACGGGTGGACGGATGGACAGACAGGTTTCCTGCTGGGGAGTCAGAGCCTCTCACTCCCAGGTGGGGTGGGGAGGAGGGTAGAATTACTGCGACTCTGTCCCCCCCACCCCCCCGCCAGGAGGAGGCTGCCTTGACCTTGCTCCTGTCTCCACCCTGCACCGGCAGGTTCTGTCCCGCTTGGTGACATCTGCGTGTGTGCACATGTGGTGACTGTGAACACAGCGCTCTCTCTCACACATGCACACGCATGCACACACACAGACACGCGTGTACACGTGCACACCTGGGCCACGTCCGGGTTGGGGTACAGGCAGCAGTGATCTGCTTGTAGCGGCTCCAGGAGTCTTTGCAAGCCCCCGAGCCCAGGGCGTCCCTGCTGATCATCTTTTTTTGGCCTCAGAGAGTGTGTGGCTGGCTACACCAGGGAGCAGGGAGCTTACATGCTGATAGGGGCCGCAGGGCTGGAACGGGCAGCATCTCCACAAGCTCGGGGACGGTCACGATCGTCTGCTTGACCCCTGCAGCCCCCAAGCGCCTGCCGGCGATTCCTCAGGCTGGGACCTGGAGGCAAGGGGCTGTGCGGTGCGGAGGGCGAGGTCGCTCGTCCTGGACGTGCACAGGGCTGCCCTGTGACCCGTCCGGTGACTCACAGGACGTCCATCTGAGAAACGGGCTCCAGGCAGTTCGTGCCCTGCAGTCCCTGGTCCAGGTGGGCCCCCCAGTGCCCCTGAAAGAACCTCCAGAAGAAACATCAGTGCGGACTGCCTTAGGGAAAGGTTGCCAGAAATGTGTATTTTTAAAGATACACTTCATGGACCGGGAACTTTGGTGAAATTTCCTGCCAGTTCACCCCACAGGACTCTTCCCAGGTTGGAAGGAACTTGAACTCAGCTCTGAAAGCCTGTGATCGCTGCTCCATGGACACTCATGGGGAAGTTAGTTTTCTGTGTCAGAGGAGTAAACACCCTTGGCTGGGAATGGGAACTGGAAGCAAACTGAATTTATTATGAAATTACTTGAAGGAAATGTCTTCAGCGTCATGTAGATACATCAAAATTCCTCCCGCCCTTTTTGGTTTGAAAACCAAAATCAGTTTTAATGGGAGTGATCTGGAATGAGCGGTCTCCGTAAACTACTGCGGCCCTAGCGTCAGCCAGACCCTTTATCCCGCAGTTAAACAGACGGCGCCACCGGTTCTGGTGCTTACTCTGCGCCGCGTGGAGGTGCCCCTCCCTGCGCGAACACGGCCGCCCGATTTCGGCCCTGGGCTCCGGTCAGCAGGGGCTGCGCCTTCCACCGGCACCTTCTCCCCTTCCTGGGCCAGGGGCTGCCCGCACCTGCCGGGGCCCCGGCCAGGCGGCACTGGGATGACCCATCAGAACCAATGAGCACCCTGAGGTCCGGGTGGACTCCAGTTGTCCTTGCAGACTGTGGGCCCTCTGAAGCCCCCTGGAGGTTTGTGGCCGAAGCGCCGGACTTGGGGGAGGGTCCCCCCTCTCCTGAGTGTGTGTTGATGGGCCGTGAGCGACGGCACACCTGGTCCCCGGGCGCTGAGGCCGCACGGCGGGAGGGCGAGGACGCCCCGGTGGCGGTGCCTGGCGTGTGAGCACAGAAGCCCCTGGGTGGGGCCTGGGCGTGGGGGCCGCTGGCGGGGGGCGTTGCCGCAGCCAGAATGCTGTGGGCCAGCCTCTCGTCTCGTGGACTGGGGGCTCCAGGGGGGCATTTTCAGCCGGCACCCAAATGGCTCCCAACCTGCGGGGCTCCCCACCCCCGGAGCCCAGGAGCCCTTTGGGGCTGCGTCTGAGGTCAGGACCTGGGGAAGGACGCCTTTCTCTTCCCCTCGGTAGAAGTGACCAGTGACGGCGAGTCCCGCCTTGCCTGGGGCTGGTGTGACCGAGACGCGTGCCGTTTCTTGGGGTCCCTCCGGCAACTCCCTTTATTGCCTCAAGTCTCATTTTCTTAATAGAAACTGCAGCAGCTGCTCCAAGGGTCGCGCACACTGTTTGAAGGGTTAAGGCTGGTTGAGACATAGGCTGGTATGATTGATATTTTTACTTATGTTAGAATTTAATTGAAATACTTAGTTTATTGCCACCAGTTAATCCAAGTTATTTTTTCCCTCGTTAAGGAACATGCCAACAGCTGTAATTTGATCATTTTTATATGAACCAAAATAGACTTTGGCTTCAGGATGGGAGGAGGGACAAAGGTGTTATTCCCTTTCAAAACTGGCCTGACAGTTTAACTAGCAAAGTTAACAGAAATGAGAAGAAAGAAATTTCATAGGAAAGAAAAGCCTGCGATGTTTTCACAGGAACCTGCCTCGTCCCTGCCTCAGCTCCCGGCATGGACGGGGCGCTCTCAGACCGTCTGACAGTCCCCTTGCTGGATGGGGTGGCCGCCGAGCTGCGGGAGCCAGAGGGGCCAGTTGCAGGGAGGGGGCGGCATGTTCCAGACGGGCCGGGGTTCCATGCCTGCAGCACAGCCCAGCCCCCTGCACCCCCGTGCGGCCCCGAGGCCCTGGCCCAAACCTGCCCCTTAGCCGCAGGTGTGGACGGGCCCCTCCAGCCAGCCTGAAGCCAGCGTCCCCGACCACACGCCCACAGGGGCAGGCTGGGCAGGAAGCAGTCAGCCGCGGAGAAGAGACCCAGCCCCCGCGCCGAGGTGCCTCCTGCTTCGTTGGGCGTGCAGTGCCCGCAGGTGGTGAGCTTCAGAGACAAGACTGCCGGGCCAAACGTGTCCGGGGGTCACTGTGGTCCTTCCCGGCGCTGCTCAGCTGGCTCAGGTGGATGTCAGATGCACACGATGAGACTGGGAAGACGGGAGGTACGAGGCCTTGGTACCAGTCAAGCCTCGGATGCGTTCCTGAGGGCGTTTCAGGCTCGTGGAGTCTGTCCGCCGCCCCCCCAGCACCGCCTCCATCAGTCACCCCTCCAGTGCAATCTCGCCCCTGCCAGCGCCCCCTGCAGGCCCCTCCGCAGGCCCGGCGGCGGGAGCAGCCTCAGCCTCAGCAGGGGGTGGGGGCACACAGGCCTGGGGTCGGAGGAGACGCTGTCGAGTGAGGTGCTGCCTCCTGCGTCCAGGTCGCAGCCGGCTCCCTGTTCATCCCACGTGGTCCCTGCACTTGGCAGTGATCAACCATAAAGACCGTAATGTTTCCCTCTTCCTGCTCCCAGGGACCTGGCGATATTATTTATTTATTAATTAATATTTATTTATTAATAAAGCAAAGTTGGTGAGGGGCTTGGAAAGCAGTTCATGAACACAGAGCATCGTGACCCCTGTGGATCCGGGGACTTTATCCTTGTGGATCCCGGGACTTTACGATTTTGTTTTTTTTACATGAGATACAGCAAACGCTTTAATCAAAATGCCTTCTTACTCTAATGAAAACCACTCAAAAGCGGTCAGTTTACTCAACAAAAAGGAGCGCTCCACTTTCCAGCGGCCGTGCCTGCCGAGCGGGGCTGGGGCGGGGGTGCAGTGGGTGGTCCGCCAGCTGCTCCCCGCGCTGGCGTGTGGAGGCTTGGAGTAGGCTCTGGTTCCCGACCTGCCCTTTCACGCGGGGAGTCGCGGGTGCGGGAGGACAGCTGCGGAGCCACGACTACGGGTGAAGCGCCAGCCCTCTGCTCAGCGCTGGGTCGCCTGGCAGGTAGCTCGGAGCCCACGGGGCCCTGCGGGGTCCCTGGGGGGCCAGGAGCATCTTGGCTGTTCCCGCTTCACTCCTCATACAGCCACTTTGGGGGTCAGGAGTCTGCAGAAAATGTTTCTGCGAGACCAGATTTCTGAATTTTCTGCAAAGATGTTTAGAGGTGTTTATGCTGAATTGTCTGAATAAAGCACTTGGACGCCCGGCGTTGCCCAATCTGGTATTATTTTGCTCTAATGCAGGTCCTGGCAGAGAGCGCGGTGATGTGATCTGGCCTGGTCGCCCGTCCTCCCCCCTGCTCTGAGGATTGTCAGCAGCCCCCCACCCCCGCCCCAATCCTGAGGGCCTCACGGCTCAGGAAGAACGTGGCCTCTGCCTCAAGCTTTGCTCAGGCCCCTACCCGCCCTGGGCCCTGCGGGAGCTGCTCTCCAGGCTGGGGGTCCTCGGGCTCCCAGAGCCTACGCGAGACGGGTGGACAGGAGCAGGGGGAGCCGGCGCTTCTTCCTACCCACGCCCGTCTGCGTCTCCCTCCGCTCGCTCGTGGGCGTGCTGAAGGTGAGCTGGCAGCCTCGGTCTGCGGGGTCCGGGGTCTGGCAGAGCCTCCCACTCGCTCCCCATCCTGCTCTGTCTCTCCAGCCTGGCTCCCGCAGGCCGTCACCCGGAATCCGCACCCTGCTCTTTGCTGCCCATCTGCTTTCTCTGCCGCAGCGTGGTGCATGTGGGAGCCCAGCTTGCCTGTCGCCGGTCCACCGTGCCCCGCTTCCCCACCCCCGGCACACCCGGGAGGCCGGGCCGCTCCAGCCACACGCCGCTCAGCTGCGGGGTCGGTGGGTGACGGCCTCGCTGAGGTCATGGGTGCCGCACAGTCCTTGCCCGGTGGGAAGTTCGTGCATGGAGACACCCAATGACTGTTTGGAGCATGAATTTATGCTGGAATGAATGAGAGAAGAGAGGGGAGCTGGCCTGAGCGTTTCCCTCCAAGCACCCACCAATGACTCATCAACCAACCAGCGGAATAGCCTCTTCACTAGGTTGCCAGCGGAGAAACCCGGCAGGTGCCGTGCTCACTGGGAGTAAAGTACCGTCCCCAGCAAGGTCGGGGCCCCCGGACACAGGGGACAGCACCGCCTGAACACACAGAGGACAGGCACCAGCCAAGCTCAAGTCAAGGAGCGCTTTTTCCAAGTAGAGACCTGGACTTTTCAAACGTGTCGAGATTGTGAAAGACGAGACGGCTGTGGCTGCAGGACTGGTGCTCTGAATCCACAGGCAGCCCTGGGCCTGTGAGGAGGGGTCCTGCACCTCAGTCAGGCAGGGGATGGGATCAGCGAAGCTCAAGGGGGACTCGAGGGCTGATGGCACCGTTGGGTCAGTCGGAGTCCTTGATGTTGATGGTTGTATTGTGTTTACATGGAAAATGACGCTGTTTGTAGGAAAGACACAGTCAAGTCATGAGCGCTGGAGCATCCTATGTGAGGCTCATCACGGCGCGGTCCAGGAGCACACACACACACACACGCACACACGTGAGTACACACGCACACACGCACGTGCACACGCGTGCACACACACGTGCACACACGCGAGTGCACTCGCACACACGCACGTGCACACACGCACACACGTGCACACACGTGCACCGCACACACGCATGCACATGCGCGCACACACGTGCACACGCACACAGAGGTGCAGGCGGTGAGATGAGGTGTAACCCTAGGGAGTCTGGGTGCAAATCATTAGGAAGCTCTCTGGCCCTCTGTGTCCCTCCCAGGAAAAAGGCCAGGAGAGACGCCACAGGAGTTGGGCCAGACCCAGGACCGCTGCACCGGAGTCTGACCGCCCAGCCCCCCGGGGGGGGGATGGCCCCAGGGTAGGGGCAGCGGGTCAGGCTGCCTGACCCGTAAAGCCAACCCGTAAAGAGGTGACGATTGTGGAGTTGCTGGCGTCCCTCTTGTTTCATCCCCCGAAAGCAATTTCAGCCACTTTGTAGTGCTGACCTCGTGCAGGGCACCTGTCCCTGTGAACGCCTGGGCTGTAAGCACTTTCAACGGCCTGAGGGCGGGTCCGGGCCCCCAGCTGCCGAGGGCCCCGGGGCAGGCACAGCTGCTTGGCTGACAGATTTGGACATGTGCGGGGCAGTAAACAGGAATGAATTTTCCCTAACCTTTATGAGTCAAATATTTATTTTTGGAATATTAACAAAATCAAAAGAATTACGGGGTTCTTTTAATTTTGAGTCAAAACACAGTGACTCTCAGCTTTTAAGGAATTTTATTTAATGGGTCGTATTAAATTGGAGCAGAAACAAATTCAGAAATTCTGGGATTTCTTGCCAGTGTATACAGCACTGAGGAAAGATTTTTTAAAAAATCTTTAATGCTCTATAAAAGAGGTAATGAGATCCTGCTTTCTATAAACCGTCCATCAGATACTGATGACACCATTAAACCTCCCAAGTCTTCTGTGGATAGAAAGCTCTAGGTGTGTGTGTGTGTGTGTGTGTGTGTGTGTGTGTGTGTGTGTGTGTGTGCGTGTGCGTGTGGGCTCCCCGCTTCCCTCCTGGAAGCACACGCCCTCAGGTAGGAGGATGGAGGGGTCGCTGTTTTCTGGGAACAGCACATGTTTTTAGTAACAGACAAAAGGAAATTCATGCTTTCTCTGGGGTGGAGATGGATGAACTGCAAATCTTCCCAAACGCAAAGAACTGTCTTTGCTTGTAGACTGCAGTTTCAGAAAGAGAGTCCCTAGATGTCAGTCGCATTGTCTGGGAAATGCTTCACCTCTGGGCCCTCCCGTGATCATGCGTTGCTGGAGAGCTTGGCATGAAGGCGACTTGATGCACAAAGCGCCCGCGCCCGCTGCGGCAGCTCTGGCCCAGAGCAGCGCGAAAAGCCAGGCCCTCGCTCAAAAGGATTAAGGGTTTCAGGGCCGAAACGCCAGCCTCCACACACACCGGGCCCTTTGCGGCCGCCTGGGTCTCCCGCCTGTGAGCCTGTGTTTCCATAGTCAATAACGGTCAGTGAGTGAGCCCCTGCTGAGATCAAGTTTTAATTTGAGTCTGTAGCCAAGTTCAAGGAAAAATTATTATCATTATTTTCAAACCAGTAGTTGCAAGTAAGACTTCACAGTTTGAATCAAAGGACTTTGTGGTAAGAAGTTTTCAGAACCTTAATAAGTTTCACAGCTTGTCAAAAATAAACCTCTCTCCTCCTTTGTAAAATAGAGCTATGACATTTAAACATTCAGGGCTGGAAGGGGGCTCTATTAGGAGCCCTCCAAGTTAATGAAATAAGACCCCTGAAAATACAGCGACTGGGAATCTGAGTCTGCCCCTTGCACCCAATTCTTGACCCCTTCTTCTGTCTTAAATTCGTTTCTGTGTTTTCTCTCTCGTGAGGTGGGTACCTGACTCCATAGGAAAAAATAAATCAGTTGAGTGGATTGACAGACTGGATTACAGGTGGCCGTCTGGAAGCACAGGGGGCAAGCCTCAGCTCCCAGCCCCCCACAGGCTGCCCACAGAGAGGCTGAAGAATCGGTGAGCTGTGGACAACAGAAACTCTAACACACTTACACACCGCTGGTCAGAGTGTAAACGGTCTTCCGGAGCGCAGCTGCAGCTTTGCAACTTAGCCATTCTGTTTAAATATTTATCTCATAAAACCGTGTGTGTGAGCTCCAGGAGACAATTTAAAAAACAGTCATGGTAATATTCTGTGTAAAGATCCCAAACTGGAAACAACCACCAAACCTGTACAGAAAATGGACAAATGCACTTTTGGATATTTACGGCCTCAGATGCCGAACAGCAGTGAGAAAGAAGAAAGCACAGCTACCTGTGTGGATGGTGGAGGGAAGAGTCACAGAGTTGCAGAAAAATGCAGACAGGCTGATGTCTCATGTGTCAAGTTATACAGACCTGAAGAACGCTGCTTGAGGGTGCATATGTATAAGAAACATCGATGATACAGGTAAAATCCAGGACGATGATTACTTCAGGAGGAGACTGGGTGTCACGGGGCTGGGGGCACTCAGGGGCGAGGAGGGGTGCAGAGCTGAAGCCACTGTGGTGAGATTCAGCTGCTGGCGTGGCCACTCTCGGCACCTTACGGTCAGGTTGCGTCTACCCCCTGTGTATCTATCATCTCTCCATCCACGTATTCCTTTCTCAGTGGGGTGCAGTTCATAAAAAATGCATAGAGAGTAAACGTGGAGGACACTGACTCAAGACACCACATACATACTTGTCTTTTTCAGGACATTTAATAATTATGAGAGAGAAATTTGTAGGAAGAACACGATATTGAGGTTCTTTGCATCTTATCAGTTTATTCCTTATCTTACATCATCAATTTGAACTTCTGTTTGGCTGTATTTAACTGAAAATTCCACGCTAAGTGGTTCGTTTGAGAAAGACGTTCATGTTTGTTCCACCTAAAAAGGAGGTAGGTCACTAGGGACTTGAGCCCTTTCCAAATCCCTGTTTCATCATCCACAGGGTGTGAGCCTTTTCCTCATGCTCGCAAAATAGTTGCTGTCACTTATGCCATCACATCTGTGTTCCTGGTTCAAAGAAAGGATGGGGCAAAGGGCCCAGAGGCAACAGAACTTCCCTGGAGGTTTCACCCAGTGGCTTTGCTTGTATCTCATTGGCCACTATGAGCTGCAAGGAAATGCCCCTAACAAAATTGGTCTTGTTAGTAAGAGAAAGGAGAATGCATAATGGGCAGACAATCAGCAGTCCCTACATACGAATACATTTGGATTTTATTATGTGGAAATATATTTGAATTTTATCAGTTTGACTGTATTTATTAATTTATATGTGACTGATACATTAAACTCCTATTTATCCAGAGTCAAAACAATCAGAAAAGTTAAATACTCATTCAAGAAATGTTATATTGCTATCATTTCTAGCTTTTCCCAGTTGCTATGTATATTTAACTGCACTCAATTTTTAAAGTCTCATTAATTTATATACAGTTGATACATAATTTTGGTAAATCAGAACAATTATTCAACTTATATTGATATAAATTATAGTACCACTTTTCACAGGGTGCTCACCTTTTATATAATACTTTCAATATGAAGAACAACACATTTCTTTCAAGCCACTTAAGCCCTCTCTTTCATATATATCTGAAATAGTAAAGAAAATATTTGGAAACCAAGTTATTTTTACTGTGAATTAAAAGAAACAACTTTCCGTATCAGAAATTAAAAGAGGAGGTTTCTTTAGTCCTCTGGATTATTTTTTAAAGTTTGGCAAAAATGCAAAATTCTGTGAACTTGCAGAGAATTCAACGGCCAGATAAACAAAGATCTAAAGTGGACCCCCGCCGCTGAGAACAAATTCCTCCAGACAGGAGCCAACCCACGCCGGTCACAGCGGCTTCGGCCTATTGTGCGTGCTCCTGTAGACAAAACACCCCGCGGCCCTCAGATCTGCCTTCGAGTCACCGCCCTTGCCTGCGACTTCCTCTGAGAAGAAGCACGAGAAGCTGCCTTTGAAGAGACCCCCGCGTGGCGGCTGAGTGCTGGGTGGGTGGTGCAGGAGCCCAGGGATCCCCACCCCGCGGCCCCCACGCGGCCCCCACGCTGCCGGTGCCGCACAGGGCCCGCAGCCCCGTCACAGCCATGCTGGTGGCCTTTCGGTGGCCCTCACGCTCCCTTTCCATCTCTGCTCGTCTCTCCAGCTCCCGCTGGTCTGCACGATTCCCACAGAGCTCTGAAGCCGAGGGCCGGGGACACGTCCCCTGTCCTCTCAGCGTCCCGACAGTGCGTGCTTAACGGCCAAGACGCCTGTCTGCGCGGCTTCCTACCTGACCGTCCTCTTTGCTCACGCTCAGGCCTCTGAGAGGCCAGGCTGCGCTGGTGTGGACAGCTGGTGTGGACAGGGTCAGGGGTGCCCCCCGCGGGTGTGGACAGGGTCAGGGGTGCCCCCTGCGGGTGTGGACAGGGTCAGGGGTCCCCCACACGGGTGTGGACGGGGTCAGGGGTGCCCCCTGCGGGTGTGGACAGGGTCAGGGGTGCCCTCTGCGGGTGTGGACAGTGTCTGGGGTCCCCCCCGCAGGTGTGGACAGGGTCAGGGGTCCCTGCCCGCTGGTGTGCACAGGGTCAAGGGTCCCCCCCGCTGGTCACTTCTGTGAACCTGGGCACATCGCCGCGGCCTCTCCAGGCCTCAGCAAACAGGAGGTGGTACCTGCCCAACTTGCTACCCCACCATACTGGGGGGTCACTATTAAGTGAGAAGAAAGGAAAGTCTCTAATAAACCATTGCCGGCATCACAGGTAACAGAAACTCTCCTCTCACGGGCACCGGGCGTGTCTGGAGGTGACGTTCCCCTGGCCGCTGCTCTCCTTCGCTGCTGGAGGACCCGGAGGCCCCTGTCGCAGCCAGGACCTCTCGGGGCCCCCGCCCGGGCAGGAGAGGACCACTTCCTTCTTTTGCCCAAAGTGGAGAATCTCGGGGACTCCAGCCTTCCGAATGAGAGCCGTTCGGCACACACGGGGCTTCCATCTGCCAGGAGGTCCGTCTCCTGGCCTCTCTGGAGGGTCCCAGCGGAGCGGCCCCAAGGCTCTCGCACCAGCCCCGACGCGCAGGCCTGCGTGTGGTCGACCGCTGGGTGGTAGAAACAAGGATGAGCGAGGGCTTATGGGTAGAGACGTGACCTCCAGGAGGACTGGGACCTCCCTGCCTGTCCACCCCTTGACCCCTCAGTAAGTGACCAGCACGAAGCAGGAGGTGGGTGCTCGACACATACGTGCTAACTGAAGAATAAAGAGCAAAGGTGTGTTTTGACGGCGCAAAATAAAGGACTCACAAAGCAAGAATTATCCTTATGGCGAGAGAGCACGGCCTCGACTCCCCTGAGTTCTGGGGGCTCCAGAGGGGAGAACCCAGGTCCCAGAGGCTTAGCTACTCATCCTCTCCAGCCCCATCCAGGACAAGACACACTGTCTCTCCGGCCGGAGGTCACTCCTCACATCCGTGGTGTCTGCTTCATGGCCATGGGCCGAGGACGTGTTTTTAGGGGGTCCTGGGGTCCAGATGGGCACGGCCATCTGCATCCTTTCATCACCCCCATCAGCAGGCGTTAAGCCAGGATGCCCTCCCCAGTGTCTGTCCTCGGGAAAACAAGCTCAGTTCTCCGCAGCCCCTGGAGGATCAGCCAGCAGGTCCTGGCGTTTTCATTTCTGCTCACAGTGATCCGAAAAGCAGAAGCACGCTGTCTGCCACCAGAGGACAGCAGTGGCCCGAGGTCCAGGCGGGCCGCCCGTGCTTCCGCCCGCTTCCCGCCTGGCCTGCAGGGTTCAAAGCCTGGCTTTGTCCCCTCCCAGGGTTCTGATTGGAAGAGATGCTCGTTTAGTAGAACAAGCTGAGAGAATCCCAGGGGAGGTCGGTCGGCCAAGCTGGAGCGCTGCTGCATTCTCCATGCTTCGGGAGTCTTCCTGCATCACTGCTCACACCAGAGCCTCGCTGAGAAAAGATGGGAAATCTGCCTACTTGAAAAGGCAGAGCAGACAGAAGTCCTCAGGGGTCTGTGGCTCTGTAGCCTTCCTGGGCTCTGATTTGAGATTTCGGCGGAATCTGCTCCTTATCAAGATCTGCTGTTCCTGTATCTTATATCACAACCAACTTCACACAGTGACCCAGCCAAGCTCTTTGGCTTCCATACGCTCTTTTCACTAAATAAATGTCTTATTTGAGGAACATTTACCAAGCCCTTCCTACATGCCTAGGATATGCAGGGTGTGCTGGGACATAGCGATGGGCAAGCCGCCGCTCCGGGGTGCAGACCACGGGCGAGAGGGCCCAACGGGGCGGCGCCTGGGGGGCCGGAGGGGCAGCAGACAGGGCTGAGGGGTCGCAGGAGGAAAGTCCCCGGGGCAGGTTTGACCCCCACTCCTCGCCCGGAAGCCCTGCTCTTCTCCGACAGCCGGTGTTGGTGTGGTCCGTTTCAGGGCGTGTGCTTGGATGTCTCCACACCTGGCTCACCCCTTCTCCACACATTTGGGGGAGGCGTCAGGACAGCCCCCTGAATAGCTGCAGAGGCTGCGGTCTGAGGTCAGACTGAACTGCCCAGGGTCCTGCGACAAGTCCCGGGGCCGGACACGGAGCCACGCTGCCCGCCGCGCTGGACTGCCTTCCTCGCCCCTGACTCCCGGCCAGACACCTGTGCCCCAACACCTCAGGCTTTTCTGGGCCCAGGGCTTCCCTCCACCTCCTGCTTTTCCTGGGTCAGACCCTGGGACCTCTCGCCATTCAGGGATGCTGGCTGCATGCCACCCCCTACCCTGAGGTGGATGCTGTGCCCAGGCTGCCGGGGATGGGGAGCAGGGGGGTGTCCTCGGGGGGCCTCCTTTGACCGGGTTACCAGATCGCAACAGTCTCCCTATTCTAAGCCAAGGCGTTTCTTGTGCCAAGTGCAGGCCTGGCGTGTCCACCAGGGAACCTTTGTGTGCAAACCAGCAAGTGACCGGAAGCGCACCCTCGCCCTTTAAGGGCGGCTCTGCTCCCTGGTGGCCGGTGACCCTCTCCTCTGCTCTGCAGGCGCCGCTCCTGGACGGAGCCTCCTGGAAGGCCCCACACCCTCTGAGGCCCCTGGATCACCATCCTTCATACACTCACCACGTGTTCACGTTTCTTGAGCCGCATTTTCATGCCAATTGTTCTTGACCCTCCAGGCTCTCTGTCTCGCTGGACAAGATCTTAATTGGATTCAATGAAACCACATTACCGGACACGATCCATTTCAGGGCAGGCTGTTTGAACTGAAACTATTCATGTTCACTTTTGAAATGAAAAACAAAATTCTACGTTTAATTCAAAGACATTCAGTGGCGTCGACGGAGGCGGGGGAGTGGAGCAGGACCGGCACTTGGACGCCTCCTCACGTCCCCCGGGGACGCCTCTTGTCCAGGCGTCACCGATAGCTGCTGGGCGGCGCCCGTGGCTGCCTGCGCCCCAGCCTTGGCGGAAACCTGACTCTGTGAAGCAGGACACTGGGGCCTGGCCCAGGTGGTCAGGCTGTGTTCTCCAGAGCAACGCGTCGTCCAGCCAAATAGGGTGCCTTCTCCCAACCCTGGGGGACCACACGGCCAGGCGAGGGGTGGAGACCAGCGCCAGGACCCCTCTGTGGTGGGCTTCCCAGATGGGTCCTGCTGCCCCACATCCCCCCACTTCATGGATTTTCCAGAGGACGGCACTTCACGGGACAATTCTGTTAGAGTCTTGATCGGGCTTGTGGGGAAAGCTTGGGGATGGACCAGGGTCCTCTGGTCTCGACGTGCAAGGCAGGGCTGTCCCCTCCTGGGGATGGGCACGGAGATGGCTCTGGGGACTAAACTAAATGGATCGCGTGGGTTTGGATGTCTGTGACATTTCCCATCGTCGCTCAGGCCTGAAGGTGGAGGAGTCGACCGCTGACCAGTCTCTAACCAAAGTCTGCGCTTGTTCGTGCCCCTCAGGCTGTGTTTTAAGCAGTTTCTAGACAGTGTTGCTGGGAGACTCGTTGTCATGTTTGAGACGGGTGTGGGGGGGGGTCATCTGGGGCTGCGCGGGGGCGGATGCTTGTAACCACGGGGCTCAGGGGTTACCAAACTGCACACCAGGGGGCCTCTCCTCTGCCTCCTCCCCTGCCTCTCTCTCCGTCTCTGTGTCTCTGTCTCTCTCTCCATCTCTGTCTCCATCTCTCTGTCTCTGTGTCTCTCCATCTGTCTCTGTGTCTCCATCTCTGTGTCTCTGTGTCTCTGTCTCTGTGTCTCTGTCTCTGTCTCTCTGTCTCTCTGTCTCCCTCCCTCTGACTGTCCCTTTCTCTGTCTCTCTGTCCCTCTGCCATGAGACCCGCCGTGATGAGTCCCCCAGGACAGCACTGTTCACCTGAGCCAGGAAGAGCGCCTCTGCTCACCTGGGCTCATCACAGAGGGAAAGCAGATGCGTGGAATGCGTGCTTTTAGAGACGAGTGTCAGGAAGCATTGAACAGGGGGCCTCCTGTGTGCTGTTTTGGACCTGGCAGGAATCCTCTGTGCCTTATTAATTCCTGAATATTCAGGAATTACGAGGAGAGGCAAGCCTCTCCCAGGGCTGAGGGATCCAGGCATTTCCTTCGTTAGTTTTTCTATACGGTGATAAGCACCCTCTTTCTTCTTGGGAACCCTACGGTAAAGGTGATGGTTTACAACCCTCTCTCTCTTTAATATGGATCGCCTACGTTTTTAAGTCTGGAATTTTAGTCTTTATCTTTGCTGAGAATAACCACAGTGTATATGCCCACAGCGTGTGGATTAAAACACGTTTGCTCCATCAGAGCTCTGGTCCCCGTGTCTTGCTTTCTCTCTCCCTCTCTCTCTTTCTCTCTCTCTCTCTCTTTCAGTCTGATCTCCTGGAGCGCAGAGGCTCTCTGAGTTCACTTTCCTGCCCGGGCTTCTAAACCCTCTTGAGAAGGCACTCTGTGCCTTCACCCCATGGAGAGGACGCCTGAGGCCGCTGTGAACAGAGCAAGCCCCATGCGGGGGCTTTATTGGCTTTCTGCGTAAACCAAGGAACATCAGCCTTTCTCTCTCCTTTACTATCATCAACTCTGGACCACCAGGTTCCGGTCCATTAAAGGACTTCAACAGAAGAGAGCTTGGAACCAGAGTGGCGCCTCCCATCTCTGACCCTGGAAAGGCTGTTCTGGAATCAGATGTGCCCCGGATGGAGTAAGAGAGCCCGCTGGACCACTCGCTGGTGCTGGGAGAGGAAGGCAGGAAGGGCAGGGTTGGTTGGGGTTTTAAGAGGAAAGCCGTGCACCTGCAAGCTTTGTGGGGCTCAGGTGCCACTTTCCTAAAAGGACGGTTGCTTTGCTTAAAATCAGAAACCTTGGATATTGCTTTTCATGTTTTTAGCTTTTTCTCCTGTCTTTACTTTTTATTACGTTTTATTTAAGAGACACCAGAGTAGTTCAGACTAAAGGCCACACTCAGCTCACAGGAAGCCCCAGGGTCAGGGAGGGGAGGGTTTTGAGGTGAGCTGCTGACCCCCATCCCAGCCCCTGGGGCTTCTCTCAAGAGTGCATTTCTGGCTGATGAGAGTTTTCTCACATGGAATAGAGATTTTTTACTTGATGATGGGCTTACAAAACAAACAAGCAAACAAAGAACCCTAACCCTTCCCTGGATTTAGCACTTGCTGCTGGGCGTTTGGGTGGTGTGGTATCTATCATCCTGAATCAGGGCTTTCACGGAACACGGCCCAGAATTCAAGGAACAAGGCCCAGAATGCAGGACGCCATAGGCTCCGTGATGGGGTAGGGGCGGGGAGGTGGGGGGCAGGGGAGGCGTGGGTGGGGCAGAGAGGCGGGGGCGGGGGCCAGGGGAGACGGGTGGGGGTGGGGAGGTGGGGGTGGGGCGGGAGGGGGGGGGGGGGGGCGGGGTAGGGAGGTGGTGCTGCTGGGGCCCCAGGCCTACGGACCTCGGGCTCTTGTGCCGCTCTTCACACTAAGGACGTAGTGGACGCTGCTGAGAAGGGGCCCCACCTGAGCCCCATCCCCAACCTGCTCTCTAGCCCGCCCTCCTGCCCCTCAGGGTGGCCACGTGGGGCTATTTTGTAAGAACGAGGACAGAAATAGCCGTGAGTGGAAATAATCCCAGGCTTCTTCTAAATAACAGCACCTAGAGTAATTTGCAAAGATAGTAGAAGAACAAAAAAAGGGTGAAGATGCTGAGGATACGGGTTCCCTTGCGCATGGGTTATTCAGAGAGCTCGGAGCCTTGACATTTTTTGTAGCACGTTTTTGTGACTTAATGGACAGAGGACCATTATGCGGCTACAGAATGACCCTCAGGGCCTCTGGCTGGACTTTTTAAAATGCATGATCATGAAGCGAAATCTCACTGCGATGAGGCTATTTAGATGGGATCAGTTGCTTTAAGGACATAAATCCCAGTGGAAAGTTTCCAGGTATTTAATAATTGTTTCCAGTTCTAATTTCCCTCATGTGAAGGTCAAGGAGAAGCAGACATTTCAGGCTACTTAGAGAGTCCATTAAGAGATGATGAGTTGGAAAAAAACAGCAAATAGAGGAGTACTTTCAAGATAGAATTACAGAAATTCCAAATACTAGCAGGCGGAATTTACCCCAGCAATGCCCCGGTACCCAGCGCGACGCTGCAGGCATTCGGGAGCCCCTGCCATTTCACCTCTCCCTCCTTCCTGCAGACCCACAGAGGCTGCCTGCAGTCGGACCAGGTCGTATGCTAAGCTGAGTTCGCTGGCCAGTCCTGTCTCAGACCCCGAGGGTAGGAGAGCTCAGCTGGGTCGACTCTCTCTGGCTCCGGGCAGGGTGGAGGTGGGCGGCACTCTGCCTGTGGGTCTCCAGGAGGGTCTGGTGCAGCCCACCCGCCTCCTCTGTAGGACAGAGTCATCGCCTGCTCTCTGAGTAACTGTAAAGAAAGTCGTTAGAGGAGCCCCACGCCAGGCTGGTTCTGAGCAGGTTGTGAAGAATCAGCACACTCTCGACTGTCGAGAACTTTCCCTTTTTGCTGGTGGAGGAAAGGCCAGAGCAAGACTGCCTTAAAAAGCAAAATGAAAGCAGAGAAACTGCCTCAGGCGACCCGGGCCACACAGCCAGGGACAACCTGTGCTGAGACCACGGGCCCGTGGTGTGAAGCGGAGCAGTCCTTGTCTCCAGGGTCTTCTCCCAAAAACTCCAGTCTGATCAAGACAGGAAAACTCGACAAGCCCCCGAGCAACATTCAGGAAAGTGCCTGAGCTGCCTCCTGAGAACCGTCAGGACCACCAGCCCGGGAGGTCTGGGGAAGCGTCACAGCCCAGACCACCAGGGGCCTGGGGCCTGAAGGAGGGCGGCACTGGCGGGGCCTGGGGCAGGGAAAGGCCCCTGGCCTGGAGCGGGCTTAATGAGAACGTATCCGAGTCGGCTCCTCAACTGCAACAAGGGAGCTCTCCAAAGCAAGAGCTTAGAGAGAACTCCACGGACTATGTTCAGTTTTCCCATAAATCTTGGACTATTTTAAAATAAAAGTGATTTTTAGGGATGAAAGGGGAAAGAGGTGAATTTGGGGAAGAGAATACAGGCAGTGTGAGTGACCGGGGCTGAGGCCCCCAGAGATGCTGCTCCTCGAAGCACTGAGCAAGAGGCGTCTCCTTCATCCCGTGGCGTCTGGGGCTCAGAGGGAGCCCCTCTCTGAGGAGGCCCTCACTCCCCTGCACCCACGGTGAGTCCAGACGTGCAAACCCCTGTGTGTCGGTGGGGTGTGTGTGTTAGTCGCTCAGTCACGTCTGACTCTTTGCGGCCCCACAGACTGTATAGCCTGCCAAGCTCCTCTCTCCATGGGCTTCTCTAAGCAAGAACGCTGGAGTGGATTGCCATTCCCTTCTCCAGAGGATCTTCCCGACCCAGGGATGGAACCCTGGTCTCCTGCATCACAGGCAGGTTCCTGGAGGGGCAGTAAACTGTAGTTTTGAAAAAACCCACAGTAAAGTGAATGAACTGAATCTCCATGCATGAGCGAGGATAAACTCAACGTGTTAAGTGTTGGAAGCTGGTTACAGGGTGTTGTATGCTGTGCACTTTAATTTATGTGATGTTTGAACACACAGAAGAAGAGTACACGCTGGGTTTAAATACATGCACGGGCAGGAAAGGCCTAAAATGCACGGAGTGACGCACACCAGCTTGATAAGAGGCGGGGG
Organism: Ovis aries; assembly: GCF_016772045.2. Taxonomy (NCBI): domain Eukaryota; kingdom Metazoa; phylum Chordata; class Mammalia; order Artiodactyla; family Bovidae; genus Ovis; species Ovis aries. The sequence continues at coordinate 51,319,252 of NC_056073.1, forward strand.
ACACAGAGGGTTTGTCTGTGTTTGTGATGCTTTACTTTTTAAATGTCAGCATCAGTACAGGAAATGCCAGCTCCTGTTTGTTCTCAGTGGACGCGATCATCCGTCCACTGCTGCTCTGAACTGCTTCTCTGTGTTTAAGGTGTTTCCCAGGTCAAAACAGGGAAGAATGCAGAGCAATAACCGAGCACTTTTATTTTCACTAATACACTCCAGGGGGTGTACATTCTTGGGTTTGGACAATTGTAGGGACAAGTAGCCATCTTCATAGGGTCACACAGGCTGGCATCACTGCCCTAAAAACCCTCTGCCCTCCCCCAGTAGCCCCTCAACCCAACCCCTGACCGTCACTGACATCCTAGGGTCTTCAGAGTTCTGCCTTTTCCAGAGGCAATTACATCTTAACAGTGAAATTTCAGGGGGGAGTAAAGCACCCTAAGAAATAGGGCGTCAGTCGATAGACCTGGGGCAGAGAGGAAGGGGCCCCCACCATTCCTCCTGCTGGTCCTGCTTATGTGCATAGACTTACATTAATGCAGATAAGTAATTGAATAAAATGCAAATACTATGACTATAACATATTAAATTATAAGTGCATGTATCCCTAAGTTTTGGAAAACAGTATTGACAGTTCGCCCCTAAATATTCCAGGGTGTTTGTGCTAAAAGTAGACGCAGTCTCCTGCGGCCATGGCGTGCTGCTAAGAAGGTCGCCGACGCCGCGCCCAGCATCCAGGCCGCGGCCAGACTTCGCTGATTGTTTGAAGGAAGGTTGCATAGTTGCTCTTGCTGGTTTTTAAGCGAGGGCTCAATGTAGGGTCACACACTGCGTTCTGCTGCGTCTCCTCGGTCCTTCTTAGCTTGAGCCAGCACCGTCCACATAGGCACACGTAAGCACGCTAGCTGCCACATTAGAAAGTGAAAAGAAACAGCTGAAATGAGCCGTAATCACAGGTTTATGTGTGCGATCTGTGCGACTCTGTCTAAATCAGCATCACCCTCTCCCCCGCACTAAGGCATCACTCTCTGGTGCGCACTTTGCGTTTCCCACAGATGTCGGTTGGGACCAGCACAGACATGGCGGTCTTCCCACAAGGAATCCCTCCACTTTCAACAGTGTTTACTTCCTGCCCTTTAGTTTTGAAAACTAATTTAAGGCTGCCTTCAGTTAGACAGCTGACAATCACGCTGTAATTTCAGGGTTTGCGGACGCTGTGCGCTGCTCGGGGATGTCAGCGGCGGGACCTTGGGGTGAGCAAGGGTCTCCCGTCAGCATCACCGCCTCCCCTCGGCCCCTCAGTCCCGGTGAGGTCACAGCACACAGAAGGGAAACAGTCCAACCGTCTCTGAAGTCTCAGCCCCACTCAGGCACAGCAAACACTGAGCAAGTTTAAGAAGTAACTGGTCATTTTTAAAGAAAAGCAAGTTAGGAAATTTGAGGTCTCTCTTTAAACTTACTGAATAAACAGCTTCTTAGAAACTGGGCTTCTGACTGGTGGCAAGATGAGGACAGCGGCGTGTCTGTGCAGGGCTCTGGGCGTCCGTCCACCCGCCCCAGGTCCACGTGTGGGGACGACAGCATGCTGCACGAAAGCGCCCAGGCTCCGAGGCTGCACCCGCGAGCACACAAGGGCCCTATGCCCCAGTGGGTGTTGGGCCAGGACAGAACTTGCCACCTGAACAAGCCGAGTCTGTACGGGGGGTGGGGGGGGGGAGATTGAAGCCAGAGGGACCCTGGGACTGCCTGGGGGGCAGGGTGGGGCGTGAGGGAGACCTCGTCCAGGAGGGGCAGCTCCAGGGTCTTTGGCTCGTCTGCCTTCCCAGTGAAACAGGAAACAAGGTCACGGTCTCAGCCCCGGGGAGGGAGCGGCAGCGTCAGAGCAGAGGTGGACCGTCTCCCATTTCTGTTGGCGTGGACACCACCCCAGACTACGCTTTCCTCATTCCAGCCTCACGGGGGATCTGGGCTTCTCACTGTCTCCCCAACAAAAGTCAACAGACATCCATATAGTCAAAGCTATGGTTTTTCCAGTAGTCACGTATGGATGTGAGAGTTGGACCATAAAGAAGGCTGGCATCAAAGAACTGATGCTTTTGAACTGTGGTGTTGGGGAAGACTCTTCAGAGTCCCTTGGACTGCAAGGAGGTCAAACCAGTCAATCCTAAATGACATCAGTCCTGAATATTCGTTGGAAGGACCGATGGCTGAAGCTGAAACTCCAATACTTTGGCCACCTGATGTGAAGAGTCAACTCAATGGAAAAGACCCTGATGCTGGGAAAGATGGAGGGCAGGAGGAGAAGGGGACGACAGAGGATGAGATGGTTGGATGGCATCACCAACTCAATGGACATGAGTTTGAGCAAGCTCCGGGAGATGGTGAAGGACAGGGAGGCCTGGTGTGCTGCAGGCCACGGGTGGCAAAGAGTCGGACACGGCTGAGCGGCTGAACAGCAGCAACAGTCTCTCCCCATCTGACGCCTCTTCTGGCCGCAATTCATCCTCCATTCTCCAGAGAGCGACCTTAAACATCTCACTCCCTAGCTAGAGAACTTTAGTCAATGGCTTTCCGATCACCCCCTTCTCAAGCCTGAAGTCCCAGCTTCCCAGGCCAGACGGCGCACCTTTGAAGAGCTGGCTCCTTCGTCCACGGTCCCTGGGCCCGTCGCGGCCCTCGGCCGGGGCCAGCCCAGCGTGGCTTTGCCACCCTGTCGCCTCTCACCTTTGTAAGCGCTCACTCCCGCCAGCCTTCCACTGCTCCTTCAGCCTCTAGCCTGTGTCTCTTCTTAGCTCAAGACAAAAACCCATTCTGTGTTACTGGTACTGGTACAGCTTTCATTCATTCCGTCAACAAACATTTCGGGAACATGCTTTCTGTAAAAGGAGAGTTTTCCTAAGCACCTGGCTAGCTTTCTTTCACATGGTCCTCTGTTCACCATCACATCTTGCTTTTTTAATTAGCCTGTACCTTCTTATAATAAGTAAGAATTACAGAGCCAGTTTCTGGGATTAAAAGGAGAGAACACCTCAGAGGGAGATAAGCAGAGAGGAGATACGGCACCAAAGGCGTCCTCGGTTGCGGGACCGCGAGCTGGGGAGAGCTGTCAGCGGAAACAAGCCTCTGCCTTCAGCGGGTCGGCTCCGTCCCTGCTAATGCAGCCTGGCGCCGTGGATAATAAAAGGAATCCAATTTTTTTTCAGGTGGGGAGGGGGAAACTTTACCCAAATCTTAATGCTAAGTTTCCACAGACCATTTCATTTAATATCTAGGCACTGGGATATCCTCGATTGATTAAGCAAATAGCGAATGAGAATTCGCCAATATTTGGCCAGCAAATATTCACCAGTCTGGCGATCAATGTTGGTCACCCCCGCCTGCCCCGGGAGAGGGGCCAGACAGCCGGGAATCGGTGGGTGGGGCATTGGAGCCCTCAGTTCAGCCCCCTCCTCTCCCTTTCTGGCTCCAAAACAGCACCTGCATCCTTCTGAGGAGGGCCAGTCCCACAGCCCTGCGGACAGAGCCAGACACTGTCTCCTGTGAAAGCCGCCCCGGGACGCACAGCGTCTTCTACAACGAAGTCTGTGTCCATTCCCGCTGGAGAGACATCGGGGCACCAGACTGCCTGGCTGCACCCGGAGGGAGGGCGTCCCGCTGCGCCGTCTCCAGCCCCTGGTTCCTTCCTGATAAACGTGTTCCTCGTGTCTCCCTCCTCCCTCCTGTCCCTGCATACACGCTCACACCTCACTCTGCTCTTCTGTTATGAAACTAGCGTTTTCAGCGGAAGATGCAAACAGTATATTGATGTAAAATACAAAGAAGCAAATGAAAGTTACTCACGATTCCTCCACCTTCTACCATTTTCTACGCAGTATTATTCCGTAATATTACGTATCATGTAATACCATTTCATAATGACAGCCCCCCTGCATCTCGGTGAAGGACAGGGAAGCCTGGCACGCTGCAGCCCGTGGGGTCACGGAGAGCCGGCTTGACTTGGCAATGGAACAACGGCAACAACAGGGTCATGTCACACACTTTTGTTGTGAGGACTTTCCCCCGGTACTGAGTGCTCCTTACAAGATGTGCTTCCAGCTATGGTGTGATGTTTTACTGAGTGTGCAGGTTAACCACTATTTTGGGTTGAAACAGCTACCTGGTTTCTGCATTTAGCGAGTAAAACGTTTCAAAAAGAAAGTACAGTCTTGATCATATTCTTGGTTGTTCTCTGGGATAAACTCTTGCAAGTGAGATTCCTGGGTGACTCTTGATACACCCTGGAAATCTGCTTCCAGAAATCTGTGCTAAACTTAAATTACTCCCGAAGAGTTCGAGGATGACGTCTGCTCCTTCTCCGCACGCTGCTCTGTCCTAGCTGAAGGCCAAGAAGCGTGACGCCCGACAGTCGTGTCTTTCATCTGCTCCGCGGCCGAGGTTGGTGCCTCCAGCTTCTGTGGCACCACCTGCCACAGGGCCACCCTCCTGCCATCTGTCCATGACCTGCCCAGTCTCCCTGAGAGCCTTGGGACTGCCCTAGACACCCACGCTCCCCCGTCCAATGACAGTGGAGCCCCCACACTCTCTGGCCACCTCCTGCTTCCCTGATCTCTGCCTTTTTAACTTGTTTTTTTCCATCATCTTCTAACCCTCCCTTCTTAGAATTCTCAGCACATCTTTGAAACATACTATGAGACAGTTATGAGATTCTCCTATGGTGTGCGGGACTTGACTGTCACAGGAGTCTTGCTGACCTACCGTGAAGTCACCCCCATCCCTGAGCGGATGGCTTCCTGCACCTCCTTCTAGCCGCCTCACTTGGTCCTTCCTCTGCCTCAGATAGGATTCCCACCCCTTCTCTCCCTGGGGAGCTCGGCTCACTCACAAGCCACGTCTTCCCTAGCTGACCTGACTCCTTCCACCAGAGCTCATACCTGAACTTCCCGTTTGCTGTGGTGCCGCCCACGTTGTGTTCGCCCACGTGTGATGTGGTCACCTTCCCCTCTGAGCCCTGGGAGGTCAGCACTGTGTCCCTTGTGCCAGCCACAGGCAGCGGCGCCCGCAGGCAGCCTGGGTGCTGTGTTCCGCACACTCGTGAGTTGCTGTGTGTCTGTATAGCGTCGTCTTCTCCTGACCGTGTGCTGGGCTTCGTGTGCACTCACTGACCATGGTTTTAAACCTCCACAGGATGTGATTTAATCCGTAGCTGATTTTTAGATTGTCTTAAAAATCATATTGGCTCCATTTATGGTCTACTGCTAAGAAGCAAACATTTTAAAACCAGTAAAATCAGAAGCCTGCAAATGCTCTGTCCAGAGGACCCCAGATTGGAAATACCCAGGGTTGCTTATAATTCATGGTCAGCTGATTAGATATTTTGTCTTGTCCTTAAAAATGTTCAACATTTAACAATAAGCAATTAAGCTGTGAGAAACCGGAAGGATCTAGAGGCTGCAAAAGACAATAGCCTCTAAGAAATTAGGATAATAATAAATTATACATTGATCCAGTGAACAGTTCCTGTTATCTGTAGGATATTATGTGGTCTTTGGAGGAGGATCATTTTGTGGTCAATTCAGCTGTTTTCCATACATTGGGTGGTTGTGATTTTCCTCTTGAACTTGAACTTGATTTGCAAATGCCAGCAACAGCAGCTTCTCTTTTCCTTCCCCTTTGATCACAGTCCTAAGAGTTTGGGGCTAGCTGTGCTACTGTGAAAGGTTTAATGGTTCTACAACAGGAAAACCAGCCTGAAATATCTTCCTTTGGCCAGAATTTCTCCTTCTCTTATCACCGGTTGCACCAAGGTTTCAGATTTCCGTGTGTGGTTTATTGCAAGGAGCCAGGAGGGTTTCCATCGACTTCAGTCCTGGTGAGCAGACCAATGGCTTCCTGGATACTGATACTGTTTCTTAGATTAGTACTCTAAATGTATGAACCTGTCTTATCAGGTAACTTAAGCAAGCAATCTCTGTGCATTAATTGCGATTGAAGTCAATGTTATTTATAAAATGAAATCAATATAATCTCTATTGCTCATTAACTGAGATGTCCTGGGCTGGATTCTATTTTATTTTCCAATTAAGTTCTATTAGTTTTTATTGGCTCTTGAAAAAATAGCTGTGGAAACAAACAATGGTTCAGAGTCAACAAAATGTCCTAAACCCTATATATTTGAATCTAAAAAGGATCTAATGTTCAATTATTAGAAATTACAAGATACTCTAATATATGCGTGCTCAGCTGCTCAGTCTTGTCCAACTCTGTGTGACCCCATGGACTGTAGCCCACCAGGCTCCTCTGTCTATGAGATTTTTCAGGCAAAAATACTGGAGTGGATTGCCATTTCCTTGTCAAGGGCATCTTCCTGACCCAGGGGTCGAATCTACATCTCCTGCTTGACAGACTGATTCTTTACCACTGCAGCACCTGGGAAGGCTGGCGGCAGGGAGTAGCACCCTCAGAGCTCACCATTCACTACATAAAACGCAGGCCAGGGGCCCCGTGCACAGACACCGCTCCTTAGACTCTTTCGCTCACGTGTTATTTGTGCCTGTTACAGCACGTAACTCTCCCATGTCGGCCTGAGGGTGTCCAGCTCTGTCTGATGCTGTGTCTGAAGGCCAGGATCAGAAACACGTCAGTCATGTTTACACTTTTAGAAATCATTTCCCACTAAGTTGTAGCTACCTTAATAATTGCTTGAAAAAATGTTGCTCACAAAGCACTCTGATCAGATGCTCCCTGTATACACTGTCCACCTATTTTTATATGAAAGGCAAGTGGCAACAAGCATTGTCTCCAACAGATTATTTCTGCTGTTAGAACTTTAACAGTTTGTTGCCTGCTAAATACAGCCATATTCTAACGTAGTAATAAAAGATTTAGATTATGTTGAATCTTATCAACCTCCCTCAATCTACTTTTCTTGCTTTCCTGGAATAAATTTCTTAAAAAATGAATCAACAGTGTTAGAATTATATGATCTGTATTTTTTGCCTATTTTTGAGAGCAGGTTGATTGACCTCTAGCTACTTTGTCCAGCGTAGAGCCACCCAGCCGCGCATAGCTGTCAAACACCGTAAGATGACTGAGTCGGAGAAGAGCCGTGAGTGTGAAACCCTGAACAGATTCTGAACGTGAAGCGCATCAATGATCTTAAAACTGACTGTATGCCGAAATGATAGTTTCCTGGGTATGTTGTGTTAAGCACTCTACAGTCCATGGGGCTACAAAGAGTCGGACAAGATTGAGTGACTGACACTTTCACTTTCATTATTTAAATTAATTTAATTTTTTCCTTTTAAAATGCAACAACTAGAAAAAGAACAGGTGATTTGAATGTTTGTCTTTGTTTTCTATTAAACAGAGCTAACCTAGAGTCAAATGGCACTACTGGTGGAGTCTGTCTGCCAATGCAGACTTGCAGGTTTGATCCCTGAGTCAGGAAGACCCCCTGGAGGAGGAAATAGCAACCGCTCTAGTATTCTTTTTTTTTTTTTTTTCACTCTAGTATTCTTGCCTGGAGAAATCCCGTGGGCAGTGGAGCCTGGCAGGCTACAGTCCATGGGGTCACAAACAGTCGCACACGACTGAGCTACCTAGAGTGTGGAAGCCCCTTCCTGGTTTCCAGCATCTGGAAAAGTCAGAGCCTTCCTTTTAACCCGGGGCGACTCTCAAGAAGTCAGTGGAACCGTCACTTAACTAAGTTGTACCATTTAATTGTAAACTGCAGTCTAGCAGCAAAAAGCACACAACTCCCCCTCCAAACAGGCTCCCTTTCGAGTAGGGAGGGAGTTTCTCCAGGTAAGTGTGGCTTCATAAACTCTAATTGATAGTGATACCAATAAACTAAGGGAGATTAATTTGCAATTATGGTTTATAGGGAACAAGCAGCAGAAAACCCTGTGAATGTACCGCGTTGCATACCACATATAAAGCAGCCGTGCAGCAATATAGACCACATATAAAGCAGCCGTGCAGCAATATAGACCACATATAAAGCAGCCGTGCAGCAATATAGGCCACATATAAAGCAGCCGTGCAGCAATATAGGCCACATATAAAGCAGCCGTGCAGCAATATAGGCCGCATATAAAGCAGCCGTGCAGCAATATAGGCCACATATAAAGCAGCCGTGCAGCAATATAGGCCGCATATAAAGCAGCCGTGCAGCAATATAGGCCACATATAAAGCAGCCGTGCAGCAATATAGGCCGCATATAAAGCAGCCGTGCAGCAATATAGGCCACATATAAAGCAGCCGTGCAGCAATATAGGCCACATAGAAAGCAGCCGTGCAGCAATATAGGCCACATATAAAGCAGCCGTGCAGCAATATAGGCCGCATACAAAGCAGCCGTGCAGCAATATAGACCGCATACAAAGCAGCCGTGCAGCAATATAGACCGCATACAAAGCAGCCGTGCAGCAATATAGACCACATATAAAGCAGCCGTGCAGCAATATAGGCCACATATAAAGCAGCCGTGCAGCAATATAGGCCACATATAAAGCAGCCGTGCAGCAATATAGACCACATACAAAGCAGCCGTGCAGCAATATAGACCACATATAAAGCAGCCGTGCAGCAATATAGACCACATATAAAGCAGCCGTGCAGCAATATAGACCGCATATAAAGCAGCCGTGCAGCAATATAGACCGCATATAAAGCAGCCGTGCAGCAATATAGACCGCATATAAAGCAGCCGTGCAGCAATATAGGCCACATATAAAGCAGCCGTGCAGCAATATAGGCCACATATAAAGTAGCCGTGCAGCAATATAGCAGCGAGCTGCATGCTTATATATCTGTCTTCACGCTTGCCTTCCTGGCTTCTGGTAAACTGGCAGAGGTTTAAAATACGAAATTAGCTTCTTAACAACCAAGCATAATTAGTTGTAACATTCTCTGATCAAATCATTAAACACACACGCAAGCGATGACTTGTAAGAAGAGCTCACTCTTGTTTCTCTGCAGGTCAGACCTCCTTGTCTCTCCGCTTCCAGTGTAGCCCAGAAGAGCAGGTGCCCTTGGAGATGGCGTGAGGTTCTCACAGGCCGAATGCTTTGGAGCTCCCTCATCTGCCAGGTGACCCCCGTTTCTCCTCCCGCCCTTCTGGCTGCTGGCCCTGCAGCCCTTGTTCATGGAGACGCCCCCAGGGCTGGTCGGGCGTGCAGGATACAGACCCTGAGGGGCTGAGGCCTCCTCAGGGCTGGAGCCCTGCCTGCCCCCCGCCCCCCACTCTGCCCACCCGGCCCGGGGTACCCCGGCTTCTGTCTCAGGCTGGCGGCGGTCCTTCTGGGGGAAGGCCCCTGTGCCCATCTTGGGGGCCAGGCTGGGAGGCACGGCTGTCCTGGGCTCTGGCGTGGTTTCTGGGGTCTCCCGGACTTTCCCGGTTTCAGACTCTGAGCAGCGCACGTGCGTTTGCCAGACAAGCCAGCACCTCGCTTGCCAGCCCTTGCCCAGCTTGCTCCCCAGCTGCCCTCTTGCTCCTCTCCGGGGTGACCTGTGACCCCTCTCACTGTTATCACCCCCACGCCCGCAGCTCAGTGTCCAAGGGCAGGTTTTCTGGATTGCCCCGTTTCCCTTCCAGCTTTCCGCTTCCTCGGCCGTGACTCCCTTGGATCGAGGCCCTGCCTTCCAAGGGCCCTGGTCACTGACCTTCTGAGGCCCCACGGTCTTGCTGACCCCTCCTCCCCGCCACCGTGCAGGGACGGTTCCTGGAAGCTTGAAGGCTGGCTTCTCCCATCACTATTTTAAAAACTACTTTTGTCAAATTAACATTTTATAAGCAGTTATGATATCATCACTATTATTACTATTTTAAAAATTCAATTTCACTCTATTGATCTATAGACGGTCCTTTTCCCGTGTAAGTTGCCTCCATATACCTGGTGTTTCCTTGGCCTCAGGAGCTCTTCTGACCCGCATGCTGGCGACCTCCGACCCCAGTTTCCAGCTGTGCCTTTCGCACCTTTTCCTTCAGATGGTTTAATTTTTGGCCCAATCACTGTGGTCAATCCTATATTTAGGAAAGCTGTATTTTGAAAGATAATGCCAGGTATTTTAAAAGTCCAAATTATTGTTTCTCTTCTATTTGTCCTTAACCATACAGAGAGAATCAGAAGATAGACACCATTTTAGGCTCTATCAGTGGCTAACATGAATATACTTTAAAACTAATATTTCTTATTTGTAGTAGGAAAATTTTGTAAGAGCCCAAATGTCCAATTTCTAGAGAAATTGTTAAAAAGTTATCAACATTCATATTGTGAAAGTTTCCAAACAGATGATGTGCTATAGAGGGTAATTTGGCAATATTTGTGCTCTTTATCCCAGAAATGCCAGTTCTCAGAATCTGTCCTCTAGAACCTATCAGAAATGTGGTGAAGGGCTTACATACAAGGATGCCTCCTGAGTGGGATTTGTGAAGAGAGAAAACACTGGAATCCGTTCAAAGAATAATTGTGTAATTAAGTACTATTGAGCCATACAATCACGTGTTTGAAGATTAGCTATAATAAAGTGCTCATGAGACCACGTTGAATGTAAAAACTCACAAGATAGAAATATACGGGCAGGCTGGTCCTCAGCTTCTTGCATGCTCTAATGGGACAAAGTCCTTTTATGTCTTGTGCTATTTTCTTCCGGGCTTTGTTGCTAATACAGTGAGGTAAGTGGCATGTCTTCTCGCGTCTGTTCACACACAGGGCGTCTGCAGCAGAGAAGCAGTGGTCTTCTGAAATACCCCCTCTCCCGCCCGAGCGCACACTGGGGTGATGCTCGGGGTGGGGGGCGGAGTATTTCACTGTGTGAGCAGGCCTGTGAGGTGGGAACAGACAAGGAAGCTTTGGCCAAAATGAAGTGTCAGAAGAGAGCGGGTTCTGCTCCCGGCCCTTTGCTCTGAAGCACTGGGGAGGAGGGCGTGGATGCCGGGCAGGGACTTGAAATCTTCTGCGTTTAGTCAGCAGCAGAGTTTCGAGCAGCAAAGCCAGGGAAGCAGAAACAGATGGCTCCGATTTTCTCTGAAATGTGGACAGATTGAGGAGGAGGAAGCTTGGCACGAAGACGCTGGGGTTCGGCCAAACGGAGAGCCTCTGAGAGACGGCATGGAGCACTGGAGGGACATCAAAGTGCCCGAACGCTCCCGGAAAGTGTGATGTGATGGGGACTCGGGAGACGGAGCCAGGCAGGATGGGACCTGCGTGTCATCGTTGTCTCCTCGCTGGAGGCCGGGGGCGAGGAGAGGGTCTCCGCTTCAAGGGCCCCGCTTCCGATACCCTCCTCTGCCTGCCTCCCTGGGACCCGGACACATGCAAGCTACCTTTTGTAGAAAGTAAGGAACAAAAAATGTCCTCAACCCCGACTGCCAACAATAAGGGGAGCAACCAGACGGAAGATGAGGGAGGACACGGAGGCCTCGACGCCGGGGTAAACCCACAGGGTTCAGGCGACGCCAAGACCCCCACCAGCAAGCGGCAGACGCGTGTGCTCCCCAAGTGCACACGGCGGTGTCCAGATTAGACCTCGGTTAGGCTGCAAAGCAAGCCTCCACAGATTTTAAAGACAGACATCACACAAAGTTTCTTCTACAGTCATAGTGAGGTGAAGTTAGCAACTAATAATAGAAAGGAAACGGGAAATCACGGACGTGTGGAAGTTAATACACTCAATCAACGCATCAAAGAGTGTCAAAGGGAAATTAGAAAATACTTAGAGATGACTTAAAATGAAAACAAAATACAGCATATGAAAATCTTCTAAAGATACTTGTTTGTTTGTTTTTGCATATTGGGGTTTTATCAGCTTGGATGCTTTGTTCTATTTTAATAACAAAAACTCAACTTCAGTATCTTTAACAATAGATTAAAAAATTACTTTGAAATATCTAGAGGTAGTTCTTCAGGTGAGATTTGACCTAGCAGCTCAACGGACAGGATCAGGATTCGGCACCCAGTTTCACGCTATTCCTTCGGTCAGCTCCATCCAGGGGGGTGTGCTGGGCCTCATGGCCACAAGATGGCTGCAGAAGTTTCTTGGGCTCCAGGCCTCCAGGCTCAAATCTAGTAGAAAACACAAACTCTTGAAGACTGAAAACAAAAACCGCACAACCTGGAAGATGAGAATGACATTTTGCTTCCTGACCTTACTGAGGACCATAGCCTAGCACACAACTTCTCAGACTGCTCCAAGGGACTATTCCAAAGACGTAAGGGAAGAGCTAGATTATGAGTTTTTGCTGAAAAAAAAATGTAGTAGAACATCAAAATATAACTGCTAATCACAAAAAAACCAGACCTCGAATGAATGATTTTAGTGCTTTTCTATGTATGGGAATATTCAGGAGTCTGTGCTTATTAAAATCACTCCTTACAGTTCAGTCAGTCAGTTCAGCTGCTCAGTCATGTCTGACTATTTACAACCCCATGGACTGCAGCACACCAGGCCTCCCTGTCCATCACCAATTCCTGGAGCTTGTGCAAACTCATGTCCATCGAGTTGGTGATGCCATCCAACCATCTCATCCTCTGTCGTCCCCTTCTCTTCCCACCTTCAATCTTTCCCAGCATCAGGGTCTTTCCCAATGAGTCAGCTCTCTGCATCAGGTGGCCAAAGTATTGGAGTTTCAGCTTCAACATCAGTCCTTCCAATGAATATTCAGGACTGATTTCCTTTCGGATGGACTGGTTGGATCTCCTTGCAGTTCAGAGACTCTCAAGAGTCTTCTCCGACACCACAGTTCAAAAGCATCAGTTCTTCGGCATTCAGCTTTCTTTATAGTCCAACTCTCACATCCACACATGACTACTGGAAAAACCATAGCTTTGACTAGATGGACTTCTGTTGGCAAAGTAATGTCTCTCTTTTTTAAAATAACTGTCTAGGTTGGTCAAAACTTTTCTTCCAAGGAGCCAGCGTCTTTTAATTTCATGGCTGCAGAAACCATCTGCAGTGGTTTTGGAGCCAAGAATATAAAATCTGTCACTATTTCCATTGTTTCCCCATCTATTTGCCATGAAGTGATGGGACCAGATGCCATGATCTTCGCTTTTTGAATGTTGAGTTTTAAGCCAGCTTTTTCACTCTCCTCTTTCACTTTCATCAAGAGACTCTTCAGTTCTTCTTTGCTTTCTGCCATAAGGGTGGTGTCATCTGCATGTCTGAGGTTATTGATATTTCTTTCTCCCAGCAATCCTGATTCCAGCTTGTGCCTCATCCAGCCTGGCATTTCGCGTAATGTACTCTGCATAGAAGTTAAATAAGCAAGGTGACAATATACAGCCTTGACGTACTCCTTTCCTGTTTTGGAACCAGTCTAATGTTCCATGTCCAGTTCTAACTGTTGCTTCTTGACCTGCATACAGGTTCCTCAGGAGGCAGATAAGGTGGTCCGGTATTCTCATCTCTTTAAGAATTTTCCACACTTTGTTGTGGAAAGTCAAAGGCTTTGGCATAATCAATAAAGCAGAAATAGATATTTTTCTGGAACTCTCTTGCTTTTTTGATGATCCAACAGATTTTGGCAATTTGATCTCTGGTTCCTCCGCCTTTTCTAAATCCAGCTTGAATATCTGGAAGTTCACAGTTCACATACAGTTGAAGCCTGGCTTGGAGAATTTCGAGCATTCCTCTGCGTGCGTGTGAGATGAGTGCGATTGGGCGGCAGCATGCGTATTCTCTGGCACTGCCCTCCTTTGGGGTTGGGATGAAAGCGGCCCTTTTCCAGTTTCCTTTACATGTGCACCCTAACCGTCCAGGGCCAGCGGCCTGTTTGCTCCACCCTGAACCCCGCAGGTGCACCATCAGGGGTGGCAGTGGCTGCTGGCTGCAGAGAGACAGTGTCCTTTGTGTAGGAAATGGCAGGGGACAGACTTTTGGTCCACACTCTTCTTCCCAGGAAACTCGAAAAACAGTCCTGAGTCATGTGTACACCCCTGAACCACGGCCTGTGGTCAGGACCCTGACTGGCAAATCACTGATGGTCCTGCCTCTGAGGGGAGACTGGGGTTTCCCCCATGACCTGGGAAAGCAGGACAATGGCTGGGAGCCTGAAGAAGGGGTGTGTGTGGGCAAAAGGACCCCGTCCCCATCAAGTCCACAGGTGTTTATGTTTTTAGATTTTTTCCATATATATAGAATATATCATACTCCAAAACAGATTAAAATAAATATTCTTTCTTTCGTGATCTTCTTTCCTAATTCAAGAACATGAAGATCACAAAAGAAAGAATATTTATTTCTTCTTTCCTAATTCAAGTGCTTCCCTACTAGCTCAACTGGAAAAGAATCTGCCTACAGTGCAGGAGACCCCGGGTTGATTCCTGGGTCGGGAAGATTCATGCGGGAAGGAATAGGCTACCCACTCCAGTATTCTTGGGCTTCCCTGGTGGCTCAGCTGGTAAAGAATCCAACTACAATGTGCGAGACCTGGGTTCAAGCCCTGGGTTGGGAAAATCCCCTCGAGAGGGGAATGGCTACCCACTCCAGTGTTCTGGCTTGGAGAATTTCATGCACTGTATAGTCCATGGGGTCGCAAAGAGTTAGACATCACTGACGACTTTCACTTCACTTCCTAGTTTAAAGTCATATGACAAACTTACTGGGAAATTCCTTCAACCTTTTCATAAGAAGATGTGATTTCCATCAGGAAATTTGTAATACATTCTAGGATAACCTCATACAGTGAAAACTCCTAAAGGTGACTGAATACTTGTTTTTTCCCCAGTTGGAAGCCTAGTGGACAAAATAGCCAAGTACATCACGAACAAATGAGCGACAGGTAATAAAGCAGCGTGCAGTAAAGCAGCCGCACGGTGTCCAAGAGGCGAGTGCGACCCTGGCTAAGTCTGCATGGCTTCATGTGAGGACAGGAGTTCTCAGTCATTTAAAGAAAGCTTGTTCTCTCATTTCTGAGTGACACGGACGGAAGTGAAGAATTTGAATACTGAAAATGCAATAATACAGATGGTGCAGGTTCTGGAAAAGAAAAAGCAAAATGAAGCATCTCGTTTCCATTCAGGAAAACACGGTCCAGAATCGCGTCCCCAGAAAACAAGAAGCTGTGTGCTCGTCAGAACAAGCTGCTATTTCAGTAGGTGCCAGGTGAATGTCTGTTTACAGGAGAAGAGTTTCAGAGGCGCGCGTGCTTGTCTCCTGGGACGAGTACCGCAGACGGGGGCGGGGTCGCACGCAGCAGGAGCACGCGTCCGCGGAGCTCGGGCAGGCGCCCGCTCAGCTCTGCTTTCCCCAAGTCCCCTCCCCGCCACCGTCTCCTTCTGCATCTTCACACGCGTGGGCTTTCCCTCCTTCTGTGTCTGTCGTGGTCCAAATGTCCTTGTCTCCTAAGGAGGCCGGTGGTCTGTGTTAGCGTCCACTCCGTGGCCTCATTTGAACGCAGTTTCCTCCTTAGAGACGTTGATTCCAGGTACAGTCACACTGCGATTCGGGCGGCTTCAACATATGAATGGGGGCACAGAGCAGATAAACGATAAACCACAGGAAGAGAGGCCGGGTCCCCAGGAGGGTGCTGGGGGTGGGGGTGGGCTGCCTTTCCTGGTACAGAGGCTGTGTCCCGTGCTCTGGCGGGAAGGGGACGGATGTGCTCCGTGGTGGGTGGGCTGACCTTTGAATTCTCCACCTCCTCCCCCGGGCACCCTCTCCCTGTCAGCCATTGTCTCTGCACAAACCGTCCCCCATTGGGGGTATGACCTTGACCAGGGCCCAGGGAGCCAGGGCCTCCATGTGAGGGGTCTGGGCACAGCCATCACGTGGGGGCTGGGGGGATGCTGGCTGTGTGCAGGCGGTGGGGGCCGGCTCGAGGCTCTGGTGGCGGGTCTGACGCCTTTGACCAAACCTTCACACTGGGTCCTGACACTTAGAAAACTTCAGATGCTTAAAGTCAGGGAGGGAAGCAACCTGAAATGGGGGGACTTGTAGATCCTTGGATATCTGGTGAAAACCTCGCTCTTTCCAGACCGAGACCTCAGCACCACGAGTGTTTTCTGGAAGGATGTCTGCCTTCTAACTCAGAGCTGTGGTCAAACCCTGCAGAATCTAGATCTTTCCCACTGGGATTTTCACCTGGTTTCCTTCACATAATAAACTTATTTTAAAAAATGTTTTCTCCTTAAAAATCTCTGTCTTCACCATTTTGAACATGAAGTATAATTATATCCCTGTCAATGAGTATTTTCATTTATCCTATGTCTTGGATGTCATAATCAGCAACAGAGGAAAAACTGCAATAAAGAACATTTAAAAAGAGACTGGCCTGAACTGTGGGCTCTGGGCGATGATCTGTCAGCCCAGGTTCTGGGGAGGGACCCTGATACCGGGGAACCTGTGGAAGAGGTTTACGCGAGCTCGCTGTGGTTTTTGCTTCTCTTTGCTTTGAAGCCTAAAACTACTTAGAAAACAGTCTATTTTTTCTAACACACAGAAAAGCTGAGAAGAAGGGTGTTTTAGAAGCCGGCGGTATCTTGCACAGACCACAGAGCCTCTGCTCCCTCCTGCAGGGTTGGGGCAGAGTGTGTGGCCCACGTGGAGAGCCTGCGGACGCCTGCCGGCTGGCCCTGCCCCTACCACGTGCTCAGGCCGCCATGCGTGCTTTCCCCGCATCCCCGCACCCGCATCGCCCCCCGCATCGCCCCCCGCATCGCCCCCCGCATCGCCCCCCGCATCGCTCGGTCTCCCTGTGTCTGTGAGAGCTTATCTGGCCCTTACCCAGCTACAGTCACCCTAGTAACTCTGCTTAATTCAATATTTTGATGTTTTTTAAACACACAAAACATGTTCAAACGCTAAAGAATCATGATTCAGTAGTGACTGCCAGGAAGCCCTAGGCAAACTTCTGCAGGTAACTCGAGCTCGTGAAGACAGCTCGCTCGGAGCTGGGTGTGGCTGGCAGGTGAAATCTAATTAGATGTGCTGTGTGACAGCTTCATTTTAACGAGAGCACCCCAGGCCAGATGCTGACGCCGGCGACCGCCCGGTTTATGGAGGAGGGTGTTTAAACCCACAGCATCACTCACGCCTTGTATCTGGAGTCCGGCAGAGACAGTCCACGGTGGACACCTCATGCGATGCCCCTCCTCCTGCCCGGGTGGACAACATGCCGCCCAGGGCTCCAGAGACCCTTGGCGTGCATGGCTGAGCCCCGTGGCTGTTTACACTCCAGGCAGCGAGTATGTAGGTGTTTCCTGGGTGGTTAATTGTTTGGCTCTCTGGAAAGCAGCCTCATCAGGTGTGGACTTGAGCGCTGCCGTGACACGCCTCGGGTCACGTTTCCACACGTCTGCGGGCAGCACCCATGCTGTGTGGGGGTCTGGGGACCAAAGTTCTGGGTTTGCTGGTGAGAACATGAGGCGTGCACACCCTCCTGCCTGGAGAAGTGGACAGGGTGCACATGAGAGGCGACCTCGGGTCTCCCGCCGATCGCCCGCTCCGTTCGTGCCCTCGAGGCGTTGCCTTGCCCTCACACTGTACGGCCCAGACCTCCCTGCCCCATCTGAGGTCCCCCGTGTGGAGGGCCAGGGCCTCCTGCGGCCCAGGCAGGCGGGCGGCCGGGCCTCACCCCTGCTGGTCAGCTCGCCCGCGTCCCGGAGGCTCCCACGAGCCCTGGCCGCCGCTTGGCACTGATTTAGGAAAGAGGGAGCTCTTCCTCCCCAGGGTCACCGCCCTCTGTCTGCTCTGAGGCTTCCGTTGCCACCGCTCTCTGCGGCATCCTTTCGTTCCAGAGCCTCTTCTACCAGGACGACCTTGGGTCTGACTGTCTCTCTTCTAGCGCACGGCCCTCCCGGCCTCAGGCTCCCACAGCCAAGCTTCCAGCAGGAGTAACTCACACCATCTCAAGTGAAGTCTTCCTTTTTCTGTTGGTAAACAGCTTTTCTGAGATCTGATTCGCATACCCTGTGATTCATCTCGTTTCAGTGTGTGATTTCAGCGCTTTTAAGGTAGCCACAGACACACAGTCAGTTTCAGAACAGTCTCGTCACCTCAGAAAGGGACCGCACGCCTGTCAGTTACACTCCTTTAGCTATCATGCCTCCCCTTATCATGCCTCCCCTCCAGCCCTTTCTGTGCTTTGTTTTTTCTTTTTAAAAAAAAATTAATACATTTATTTTAATTGGAGGCTAATTACTTTACAATATTGTAGTGGTTTTGCCATACATTGACATGAATCAGCCACGGGTGGACGTGTGTCCCCCATCCTGAACCCCCTCCCACCTCCCTTCCCAGCCCATCCCTCTGGGTCATCCCAGTGCACCGGCCCCGAGAGCCCTGTCTCATGGATCAACCCTGGACTGGCGACCTATTTCACATATGATAATATACACGCTTCAATGCTATTCTCTCAAATCATCCCGCCCTCGCCTTCTCCCACAGAATCCGAAAGTGTTGTTTATCTCTGCGTCTCTTTTGCTGTCTCGCATACAGGGTCATCGTTACCATCTTTCTAAATTCCACATATATGCGTTAGTATACTGTATCGGTGTTTTTCTTTCTGGCTTACTTCACTCTGTATAGCAGGCTCCAGTTTCATCCCCCTCATTAGAATGGATTCAAATGCGTTCTTTTTAGTGGCTGAGTAATACTCCACTGTGTATATGCACCACAGCTTTCTCATCCATTCTTCTGCCGATGGACATCTAGGTTGCTTCCAGGTCCTGGCTATTGCAAACAGTGCTGTGATGAACATTGGGGTACACGCGTCTCTTTCAGTTCTGGTTTCTTTGGTGTGTATGCCCAGCAGTGGAATTGCTGGGTCGCATGGAGAAGGAAATAGCACCCCACTCCAGTATTCTTGCCTGGAGAATCCCATGGACGGAGGAGCCTGGTGGGCTACAGTCCATGGGTCACAAAGAGTCAGACACGACTGAGCGACTTCACTTCACTTTTCACTATGGCAGTCCTAGTTCCAGTTTTTTAAGATGTCTGCACACTGCCTACACAACACTTTTACTCTGTTGACTTCTGAGTCTGTAAACTTCCCTATTCCAGACATTCTTGTGAATGATTCACACGCTGTGTGGTTCTGGGGGCTCATTTCTTCCCTCAGCCCAGTGTTGCTGAGGTTGATCCATGATGCAGAATATCTCAGTGCTTTGCTCTCCTGTGTGGTAAAGCAATACCTCGTCTGTGAGCACACCACAGCTTCTCCATCATTCATCAGCGCTGGACGCTGTGGGTTACTTTCACCTCTGGCTATCATGACTAATATAAACATTCAAATAATTTTGAAAGGATGCACTCTCCCGCTCCTTCTTCATTTCCCCCTTTTTCCCCTTCTGAGAGCCAGACATTAAAGACTAGAACGTTAAAAAGGCAAGAGCAGGACGTCCTCTGTGGTCCACTGACTAAGAATCTACCTGTCAATGCAGGGGACACAGGTTCGATCCCTGGTCTGGGAAGATCCCTCACGCCATGGGGCAACGGAGCCCGAGAGCCACAGCTACTGAAGTCTGTGCGCCCTGGAGTCCACGCTCTGCCGCAAGAGAAGGGGCCACAGTGAGCAGCCTGCATGTCAGGGAAGGGCAGCCCCTGCTCGCCGCAGCCAGAGAAAGCCCGCACACATCAACAAAGACCCAGTGCAGCCAGAAATGAACGAAAATAAGTAAATAATTAAATCTTAAAAATACCACGAGCACACATGGGGAGACTATAAAGTGACCACACATGCCTAGGGAAGGCTCAGAAGAGACCGGAGAAGAGCTACCTCAGCCTGATCCCCAGAATAAAGCAGCTCACACGTGCACACACACACGCCCACACAGCAATCAACGAGATAACAACAGAGCTCAGCAATCCCCGAGGAAGGGCGAGGACCCAATTTCCAGTTACCAGGGCATCCAGCTCAGCGTCCAGTCTTTAACGAAAAAGTCACAAGGCATAAAACGAGGTGGGGAAATATGGCTGAGATAAAAGAAAAAAGAAATTAACACGCTCTCTGAGGAAGGAAATTGGTAGATATATTAGACAAAGACTTTAAAACAACTGCCATAAACATGCTCAGAAAACTAATGGAAGATGTGAAAAAAATCAAGGAAATAATATCTGCACAAAACAAAATATTGCTAAGGAAACAGAAATCCTAAAAAGATACAAAAAAGTTTCTGAGAATGTGAAGCACAATAATTGATGAAAAATTTACCACAGAGTCTCAGAAGCAGATCTGCGGCTCAGAAGAAAGACTCAGCAGTCCCGAAGAGAAGACAGCGGAAATTGCTGAGTCTGAAAACAGAAGCAAAGAGTGAGGAACAGTGAGCAGAGCCTCAGACGAGGGGACCCTTCAGGAGGCCCAGCACACTCACTGCGGGAATTCCAGGAAGGAGGGCGAGGAGGCGTCAGGGGGCTTCACCTGGCTTCTCCTCACTCACTGTGGGAACTCCAGGAAGAAGCACGAGGAACTGTCAGGAAGGTTACACCTGGCTTCTCCACAGAGGCCACGCAGGCAAGGAGACAGTGAGTGAAGCATTTAGTCTCCACAGAAACCAAAAGGGCAGACGCCACAAAAATCAAGTACTTTGTATTAAAGAACATTATCAGTAAAATGAAAGGACAACCTACAGGAACAGAAAAAAATTAACACCTGTAAGACTACCCTGTGTGTATGTGCACGTGTATGTGACTGTACTTACATGGGGCCTCAGAGAGTCGGACGCGACTGAGCGGCTGCACTGAACTGGCACCCATCTGTTCATCTATCATCGACCTGTCCATCTGTCTGCCCGATCAAGAGTGGAAGAAAATGATCATCAGAATATTTAGGACAGCAGTTTGCTGGGCTGGAGGGTGGTGTGTTCAGGCACTCAGCCGTGCCCAGCTCTGCAACCCCGTGGACTATAGCCCGCCAGGCTCCTCTGTCCACGGGGTTTTCCAGGCAGGAACACCTGAGTTGCATGGGTTGCCTTGCCCTCGTTCAGGGGACCTTCCTGACCTGGGGATGGAATCTGCGTCTCCCAAGCCTTCTGCATCTGCAGGTGGTTTGGTTTTTTTTTTTTTTTTTTAGCCACTAAGCTACCAGGGCAGCTGAGGAAGGTGACAGAAAGAGAGAGACTGCAAAGAAGCTTCACCTTCGTCACTTGGGACCTTCCGTTTCTTAAGTTCTTTGGAAGATACGCGAGTATTTGTACGATAATCTAAAGAGAACATGGATATTATATTTACTCTCTCATGTGAAAATCTCACAAAGATAATTGGTTCAAGTTTTGAGTTTTCTTAGCAGTTTTTTTCTCTCCCTTTTCGGGGCTTCTACCACTGTTTCTCTTAGAAGGAGAGATTGAAATTAAGCATTCACATTTCCACAAATTTAGATAGACTGAAATGTTGGAACGAACAAACGAACCGGTCTCTGGCACGCGTAAGTGCTCGCTGCGTCCACCTGGAGCCAGCTCTGGGTGCAGCTGAGCGAGGCAGAGGGCGCGTGTAAACCCACACTCGCCATCTCGTGTGGTCTCCAGGGCTCGCGGCCCCTCGCAGGCTTGTCCTGTTGGCTCGGAATCCGGAGCCTCTGGGTCACTGGCGGGGACACGTGTAGCGTGCCCTCTGGGACAGGCAGGCGTGCTGTGTGGACAGCAGGCCTGTCCCTGCATCCAGCCACCACCCGAGAGCATCGAGGAGGTCAGGAGGAGGCGGAACAAGTCACCCCTTGACGCTCCCTGTGGCGCGCTGCGATCGCTCCTACTCTGAGACCTCAGTTTCTCACGGTTCATGCGTTTCTTGGAGTGAAGACGCAGGAGAGCCCCTGATGTGCCCTTGGGTGAAGCCCTGGAACCCGAGCCGGGCCAGTCCTGGGCCCAGAAGCCTCAGACCTGGTGCCCAGCCGGCAGGAAACATTTGTTCGCGGGACCTTTGGAGTCTGTTTGGGGACAACTGGACCAGGTGCCCCTTGCACTGCACTTCCTGGCCTGGTTCATGTCATCTTCTGGGAAGCCATCCACCGGCAAGGGGGTAGCTTTAGAGAAACGATCAAAGAAAGCATCTCTGATTGTATGGCCTTCATTTCTGAGCAGCAGCAGCAGGCCTGCCAGCCCTGCCTTCGTAGGGAGCTATGAATAATGCGTGTCCCTTTGATCACCAGCTCTCAACGCTCATCTTATGTACTTTCCAGAAATGAGCACTTGACAACAATGGTAAGAACTCTAAGCTGCTTCCTTGGTAGACTGCACGGGTCTACACGTCTGCCCCGAACTGAACTGTCACTTTTTCTAAAACACGTGAACGTTTTCAGAGCTGCACCCACAAGGGCTCCGGAGGGAAGGGGGCCGTGCCCGGCGGGTCAACACTTGGAGGGCCCGCGGGGGCTCCCGGACCCCTGTCCCCCCCGGTGGGTCCCCATGTCTGTCAATATGTTTCTGTTTGACAGAAATTTATTTCTGAAATTACTAAAACGTCCATCTGTCGCTGCTCCCAAAGCAGCCTTTGTGACACTGGGCTGGTTTGCATGTTGGACACGGGGAGAAGGCAGACGGGCCATCATCTGCCCTCTGAGCCCCGGGGAATCCTGCTCCCACCCTTTTGTAAAACAAACAGGCAAACCCTAACCCCCCTCGGACTCTCTGGAGAGGATCTTTAACAGACTCCTCCCTTTCCTGAGTCTCACCCACAAAGCCTGTGTTTCTATCGCTCTTTGTGGGTGTAGTCTCTGAGGTTCTGAGGGACCCCGGGGAGAGGCAGTTGGTCCCTCTGGGCGGGACATGGTCAGGGCACACGTGGCTGCTCTAAACCGACATCAGGCCCCCTGCAGGGGGTGCGCTGGCTCACCGGACAGTCAGGCCCGTGGACAGGCCTCCTTCCAGCCAGTGTGAAGGGCAGAGGCTGAGCCTCCATTCCTCAGCCTCCCATCTCCCTGGGTGTCTGCTCCCGGCTCCTGGTCTCCAAGACCCCTCGTCCAACAATCCCAGGTTCCCTCCCTGCTTTCTTTCTGGCTCCCGCCCAGTTTATCAATGGTTTTATCAAGGAACGAATTCCAAACAATTCTTAACAACAAAACCACCAGCAGCCTTCTCAGCAAAGTGACTCTGTCCCGGAAGACTAGGGTTGGGAATGCAGACAGTGGAATTCGGGTGGGGGTCCAGGCCCCGAGGTAAGGTCTGTGCAGAGCTGGGGGTCCAGGCCCCGAGGTAAGAGCCGTGCAGAGCTGGGGACCGCCTCTCACATGGATGGTGTCCACGCACCCCTCCCACGGCTGTTCAGTCTTTGCTGCCCTGACATTTGCTTGTACAAAACTCTGATGAAATTCCGAGGCTTCTAGAGGTGGGGAGAGACCTTTTGTCCAAAGCAGACGTGGTTTCCTTCACTGCACTGGACTTGATCACAGGGCCCTGCCCTGCAGCGGGGGTGGGGGAGACACTCTGACCAGGACCACCGGGGCTTCCTGAGGGTTCTGGTGCCCAGGGGTCACTTGACGCTTTGAAAACACAGACTTCTTCTGGGGTCACCACCCTCTGAGGCGGTGTCGACTGCTGGAAACCTTGCGGAAAGATTGGGAAGGAGAGATTCTGTCTTCATGTGAGGTTTCCAGCCAGTTTGGTTCCAGACCAATGAAGTCGCGTAAGCAGCTGGTTAGCAGGGCTGGTCCCGCCTCCCTCAGAGTCCTCTGATGTTCCCTGCGCCCCCCGCCCCCCTCCCACTAAGCATGCCCTGGAATGTTCTAGCATAAACTCCACACTAGGACCTAAGCAAACAGTGGCTGGGTCTTGAGAACAGAACACTAGGCCAAGAATTCCAAGGGCAAGCTGCGTTTTCAAGAATCCCTCTGTCACTGAGGGAGGATCTCCTGTAAGAGGGCAGGGGACCCTGAGCCCAGCGGCTCCCACACGTGTGTCTCCGGCTCCCATGCGCGTGTCTCTCTGGCAGCTGAGCTCACACCAGCTGGAGAAGGTGCAGAGTCTCCTCTGTGAGGACAGAATTTTGAACTCAGCTCCTGAGCACCCCGTGACACAGTGGTTCTACAGCCACGAATACGCGTTATGCTGAGTTCATCCCAGACTTTGCCTCACATAACCCACATTAGAGAAGTTTCTCTGCAACGCGGGGGCATGTGGTAAACAGCTCACTCAGCTCCGGGCAGGGTTTCCAGCTGTGGAAGTAAACACAAGCTCTGAGTCAGAATCAGATCACGCTCAGGGGCCGAGACGAGCCTGACTGCCCCGTTTGCTCTCTGCGCCCCAGTTCTGTGCACGTGTGTGCATCTGAAGAGGCGTGCAGCCCATCGCCTTACACTGCAAGTTCACTGAGGTCTGGGATGTGATAGGCAGGTCAAAGCTGGCCAGGAAGGACAGGGCTTTTGAACAAAACCAAGACTGCGAACAGGACGAGAGGCTCCACCTCGGAAAATGTCGCTGAAGGAGAGGAAGCCTTGAACGTCGCCTATCAAACGAGGAGGGAGACCCAGTGTCGGGGAAGGACGAACTGAGCAGAGTCCCAGCTGAAGAGCGCCAGCCCCTGGTGACCAACCCCTGACCCAGTGGGTCACCTCTGCTGCTTGAAAGCCACAGTTTTCTTTACAACAAGGCCTGCAGGCCAGAGGGAGCGACTAGAACATCAGAACCTCCGTGTGTAAGCCACTCAGTCGTGTCCAGCTCTGTGCGACCCCGGGGACTGCAGCCCGCCAGGCTCCTCTGTCCATGGGATTCTCCAGGCAAGGATACTGGAGTGGGTGGCCATGCCCGCCTCCAAGCTGTTTCAATCTACACGTTTCTTTAAAAATCTCCTTGTCTCTGGGAGTGGTTTTTCCTCCCCTGGGGCCTCAGAGCCGTCTTTCCAAGTCTGCAGTCTCCAAGGAGAGGGCACGGGGTCCCTGGGCCCGTCACCAGCGGCTGTTGCTGCTGAGGCAGACAGAGCGCAGTTGCTCTCCAAGGACGTTCGCGTCCCGAGACGAGGAAGGGGCTGTCTGCCTCTGGGAGGCTGTGCCCTGCTGTGCTGCGGTAGAGACGCAGATCCGCTTGATCTACAGGAAGTGCGTGTTGACTGAACGTTGCAGAGTTTAGGCTCGGATTGCGGAACTCTGCAGCCAGAATCCATTCCCAGCTCAGAGTTTCTGGCTACGGCCCGTGGGCACCAGAGTGCACCTTCTGCTCTCTGGACAAGCAGGGGAGGGTCCCTCTGACAAGAGGACAAGAAATGGTCCTGGCACTGAGGTTTTGAGGCACCAGGTCTGCCTTTGAGTTTTCCTGTTAAATGCTGAACAGTGGGGTGTGCTTCGACTCAGGAACATCCAAAACCAGTGCAACCTTTCCGTCCGAAACTCAGAAACTCCCCGGAGGGGCGCTGAGGCAGACCCCACCTCCCACAGACCCCTCAGTACCCGGGAGAGTCCCAGAGTACCCTACCTCTCTCAGAGGTCGTCTGGCTTTGCTTTGTGGGTAAAACCTCAAGGCCCTTTGTCCCTCGGTGAGCATCTCATCCCTCCTCCAGGCTGTGCATGTGTGACGGGGCTCAGGTTGCCTCTAAGTGCTTCCACCTGTGTGTACAGAGCTAAACCCATCCTGTTTCAGTTATGACCGCAAATAATACACACGAACACTCTATACCGCAGCGTAATTTATGTGGTCTGCCTGCCTGGATTTCCCCAAGAAATTCCACTTGAAATTCTCCCACAGGCAGAGTGGGAAGAACAAATCTGTCCTTTGAGCACCGTGAAAGTGTGCTATTAGCCTGCAAGATTCGTATTCTCTGAGAGCACAGTGATTCACACCTGAGTGTCCATCACACTGACAGCCACCTTCACGAGGAGAGAGAGTCGGAACATTCCTGAGTGACCTCTGCATCAACCCCTCCGACACTGGAGTCCCCAGTGTGACGATGCTTCTCAGACTTTGCAGAACGTGGAGGGCCTCTCTGTAAATAGCATGATGAATTTCCACAAAACATTCCCATTTTCCAGTTTATAACTAATGTAGTTCCTATAATGACACTTATATTCGCAGTGTCTAACTTAGTAGCATCAACTGTGACCCTAAACTCTGGACCAGGAGAAGATTAATTAGTGTCCCATTCTTCTTTACTGTGCACAAAAGCTTGCACAGCGTACATGTATTATTTAGCATTACAGGTCTTCATACCTCGAAAGGAACCCAAAGCTCAGTTACTTGGGTCAATCAGTGTTCACTCTACAAATGAAGAAACGGAACCTAGCTTCAAAAGTCTTCAGTGATCCCCCCAAGATGACCTTGTGTCTCCTTATAAATGGAGCCAGTCTTCACTCTCCCCCATCAGTCACTGACCAGCTTTGTCCGTGTGTCAAGCCCCTCACCGCATCCAGTGAGGGAGCCCCCGCCCCTCCTCTGAGCCCCTAGCTGCGCAGGGGTGTGACAGGCAGGTTGGCAGCGATCACAGTGCAGGGTGGCTGGGGCGAGCACCCGGGGGGCTTGGCTGAGCCCTGGTGGCTGCAGAGACAAGAAATGGTCCTGGCACTGAGGTTCTGAGGCACGAGGTCTGCCTTTGAGTTTTCCTGTTAAATGCTGAACAGTGGGGCATGCTTCAACTCAGGAACATCCAAAACCAGAATTTGAGTCCAAACTTGCCAATCCTTGCTCGCTGCCTTACGATCAGCCAACCTTCTGACTTTCTCCACCTTCAAAGGGGCCAGGTTTGTGAACCTAGTTTATCTGAAAGGACCCTATGTGGAAATAAAGTTCGCAGTGTTTACTAAACAGCGGTTGTTACTTGATATACTTATTTATACTGTCACCTCTTTGGGAGGAAACGGTAAATTCAGGCTTCATTTCCACCCCTTTCAGGGCAGGAAAACCCCGGGACCTCTGCAGTGCTCTCCCGCCCGAACGTGGAACCCAGCTGCCATAGGCAGAGCCGTGGGGCCAGGCTGTGGCTGCCAGGAGCCTCGGGGCCCCTCCAGGCGCCGCCTCCGCCCTGTGCTATCACTGCTTCCTGTCCAGGGATGGGAGTTCAGGGCCGCAGAGTCGCCCAGGAGCCCCAGAAGGTGGGCTCGCCCTGAAGGGCTGGGGATGGAGCTGTGGGGCTTGCTGGGTGGAGTGGAATTGACTCGGGACCTTTTTGGTCCAAATCTGCAAGCTTCCTGAGATGCCTCATTCTTAAACCTCCACATGGTGGATGGTGGAAGGGGAGGCAGTGCTCTGTGAGAAAGGTCGAGCCCCACGGACACCCGGCCAGGACCCCACCCACCCCCTGCCCGGCCCCTGGGAGCAGCTGCCCAGGAAGGACAAGGCGCCCAGGCCTTCTCTTTGTTCGTCTTTGCACAGCTGAGAAAGCTTGGGGTTTTCAAAAGAAAGTTCACCAAAGCACCACAGGAGAGCAAACAGCAACAGCGAATGAACAAAGAAGAGACAAAAAGCGTAAAAACAGTCTTCAAAGCTCCGGCTTGGACGCCGCTGGGCTCACCTCCCACCCCAGGCTCGCCAGCCCGGCCGGCCACAGAGCCCATCCTGAGCGAGTCCCTGCCTCCGCCCCGGGCTGTGTCTAGGAGAGGGTCCTGCTGCCAAAGAGAGGGGACAAGAGAGGGGACAGGCTGGGCCACAGCCAGAAAGGGTGACCAGGGCCAGAGCCGGCCTAGGACCGTGCCTGGGAAAGATGGGCTTGGACCAGCCCCGGAGGCCAGGGTCAGGAAGATGGAGAAAAACACGGCGCCTGTCGACGGAGACGTGAGCACGCGTGACAGGACCAGGGCGGCGCCGGGCGAGGCTCTGACCGGGGGCTGCTCCCCTGCAGGAGGGGCTCGCGGCCACAGTGGCCCACGCGAGCCTGACGGGCCTGCGGTCCGGCCTCCGCCTCTTGGGGCAGCGGCATGACCGGGCACACAGTGGGCTGGGACCTGCCGGCCTGCGCCCCATGGCTGAGGGCTGCAAGCGCAGTAAATGCTGTGAAGGCTGCAGACGCTGGCCTGGACTCTGTTCCCGTCCCCAGTGACCGGCCAGCCATCCCACAGCCCCCAGCATCCAGGCCTGGCCTTCAGGCCCCCGGGGTGGGGGCAGTGAGGGGCAGATCTGCCTGAAGCGGCAGGCGCCAGGCCCTGGGGACATGCTGGACGCGAGCGGGGAGGACATGGGAGGACCCACGCAGCCAGTTCACTCAGGACCATGAGGGGTCACAGGCCGGAAGCCCCGGAAGTCAGCTTCTCTGGGGTCGACCCCTCTCACCCAGGGCCTGCTTGTCCTCTGCCCGCCCCCAGAGCGAGGAAAGGCCACTTTACTGGGAACAGACCCACGGCTTCGAAGCTGGTTGAAAAGTAAAGTCCATTTTCCCCACATCACTCAAAACTACCAACTCCAAGAGTCCAGGGCCAACGCCTGCCTTCATTACTGCTGCACAGCAGGCCCAGAACCACGCCTCACAGACGCCTGGACTGGTCGTTTAATGACAAAGAAAGAATCCACGTCATAAAGTTGAACAGGTAGCTAACTTTGGACTTGCAGGTAAAGATCAGAAATGAAGAGATTACGCCCTCACCTCTGAAAGCCATAAAAGTGAATTAGAAAACAAATTCCACCTCTGATTGAATTCAGAAGGGAAAACAGTTTAAGAATAGGAAGAATTCCACCAGGTGGAAGGGCGTTTGGATCAGCCGGGAGCGGCGTGGCTGCCCCAGCTTTGTCCTCCTGCCCTCCTGACCCTGGGCTCCTAGCCATGCAGGGTCAGTGGAATCAAACTTCTCCAGCTTGAGCCTGAGAGGGCTTCACGCCCTGGGCTGAGCCTCTTTGTCCAGGAACGGGCACGGAACCCAAACAAGACCCACCAGAACCCAGCAGGCCCGACCCTGATGCTTCCGTTGGTCTGTTGAAGGGAGCTTCTCTCTTTTTTTCCACTGGAGTAAATGAGACTCACGTGGCCAGAAGATTCAACCAGCCTCCCAAGGTCCCAAGGGAGGGCCCTCCTGACAATGAGCACCTGCAAAGAGGCAAAGCCAAGAAGCAGAGACAGTGATTCATGATGACGCCGAAGCCCTGGGCTTGGCAGCTGTGGTCGGCAGTCGGCTGTTTAGACTTTGGGGCTCCCTCAGCTGCCAGCGAATCTGGAACGAGCCCCCATCCCCCTCCCAGAGCATTGCACGCCCTCTGACCTGCAGTCACCCTGGGAGAAAGCGGGTCCCACGACTTGATGGCCCTGCCTTGAGCAGAGGTGAGCCCATGGACGGGCGAGCTGAGCGCCTCTGTGGCCTGGGCTTCTGCATCGGGGGGCACAGCCAGAAGCAGGACGTTTCAGACCATTGCCGTGTGAGCAGGGAGAAGTCAGGGTTGAGTCACAAGCCCGACAACCCTCTGCCCAGCTGCTGGCTGGGGAAACATTTCACCCCAAAATCTCAGGACGGACGTGTGTCCCCAGGCGGCAGGTTTTGTTGAAAAGCATTTGGTGACGATAGAGCTGACTGGCAGCTGTCGGCTGTACCAAAACATTCCGCCCTCCTCCAACCTGTGTTCTAGCAAATATCAGATCCAGAAAAAACCATCCCAGTAGAGTGAGAATAACAAGCAGAACCGTGTGCATGAGCATCACGAACGTCTAAGTAGAAAGAGAGGAAAATTGGGAGCAAATAACGAAGAAGAATACACTTAAAAAGAAGAATCGTCGCAGGTGATCAAATGAAATTTTAGGAAAATGCTTGTCCACACTCCCAAATAAATTGAAGAGCAAATACTCTTTTGACAGTTGGTTGAGAAATACCTTAAAAAAGAGATCCAGAAGATATAAAAGGAGACTGCAGAGCCCAGAAAGGCAACTGAGGGTAACAACATAGCTGTTAGTGGGGGAAAATGGATAGTTTAGACAAAAAATTAGAATATACACCACTGGGCACAGAGTCAGTAGTGCGAAAAAATCACCTAGGCTAAGGGAAATAAAAAGGGCTAGTGAGTAAAGATAAAATGAAAGCTATATAAAGCTGGACCGAAAAGTACTACATTGAGTGTAACTCGTGTTCCCGAAGACAGAATACACAGGAAAATAAAATCACTCGAGTATAACAGAACAAAGCATTTCTCAGGAAAGTGCAAGCCCTGAAACGGAAGGTGAAAAGGGCGCACTTTGTACCAGGAAAAATAACGACACAGTGTAAATACTGAGTCACGTCTTGGTAAAATTATGGAGATTTAAGGATTGAGAGTAAAGACTGCAAAAGAGCAAGCCACGCCTGAAGCTGAACGTCAGGACTTCTCTTAGAGGAGCCCTGATGCCTCGAGAGGAGGTGGAAAGGCTCTGCGATTCCGAGGGGAGCGTGCGGCCTGACCGCAGCTGGTAATTTCTGCCCAGTTAGATTCCAGCTCGTCGTATAAAAACGTAGGCGTTTAACAGCACGAAGCATTTTGGGGACATTACTTGGCAACTGTATTTACTGAGAGAGGAGTTAGAACGAAGAGCGCAGGGTTTCAGAAGGAGCTGAAGGAAAGAACCCCATGTGGACACTGCGTGCATCGCAGGGAGGAGGAAAGATACAGCAGCTGCCAGCGCTCAAAGGCTCTGCTTCGCAGCCCTCCCCCCGCCTGCGGACGCGGCCTCCTTGCACGGCCCAGAATCCTCACCGCCGCTCATCACCCTTCACGGGCGGCGCGCTGGGGCGCCTTTGTTCACCCACCAGACTGGCAAGCGTCCGAAGGCCCGCGAGCGTCCCTGAGCGGCGGGTGTGATGAGGAGCGTCTGCTGACCCACAGGAGGGTGTGCGCCCCGGGGCCTCCTGGATGGTGGGTACCTGCCCACCCCCACCTGCCCTCTGACCCAGAAGCTCCATTTCTGGAATCCGCCCCTCAGAAATCCTTGTCCCTGTCTTCCATGAAGTTTGTCAAGCTCGTTACTCTTTGCATCATCGTCTGGCAGCAAGAACGTGGAGACAGTCTGCATGGTCGACATGAAGTTGGTTAAATAAACGGGGTGCTCACCGGGGACACAGACCACAAGACAGACAAGGCCTAGCAGGATCAGACGTGGAGCGACACCCCGAAACCTCCCAGAAATGTTTCTGAAGGAGCACGATGTGCCAGTGCGGATCATTTATTTCTTTAAAGGGAGGGAAATAATCGTAAAATATCCCTGAAAGGATAAGCCCTTCAAACGGGAATCAAGGAGAGGCTTGGCGCTCGGTACATTTATTCTCATAATTTTTATTTACTCTTTTGAACAGCTTTTATTTCATATTTCAAAGTTACTTTAAAAACATATGAAACAAGGCAGGACAAAAAACATTCCCCTGTGGGTCCTTGGCCCCTGGAGAGGCTCAGGGCTGCCAACAGTGCGACGACCTTTGCGTCTTTGAGTCACCGAATCAGCTGTCAGGACACAGGCTGTAAATGTACTTGATTTATTTGCTGCCCTGTTAAAAATGACTTCATACATTGAAAGTTCTCCCCATTCTCTTTTCTTTTTATAAAATAATAAAAATTCCTTCTATTCACTATATGAGAATCCTACAACAAATTAAATTTTCATTGCCCGAGTCTTCACTGTTTAGAAGAATAATTGAAAGTTTTGCCAAACATGTCATCTGAAGCAGCTGAGCTATAAAGGTTTTATATAATCCCATCATCCAAATAAATCAAGAATGGTGAACATTCTTTCTACAATGAGTTGCAAAGTTTGTTGGGTCAAAAGTAGCTTTTTGAGAAAATGAACTACGATAGAACGTAATAGAATAGAAAATACCCTTGAAAGCGAAAGTCGCTCAGTCATGTCCGACTCTTTGTGACCCCACAGACTGTATAGTCCACGGAATTCTCCAGGCCAGAGTACTGGAGTGGGTAGCCATTCCCTTCTCCAGGGGATCTTCCCAACCCAGGGGTCGAACCCAGGTCTCCCGCATTGTAGGTGGATTCTTTATCGGCTGAGTCACCAGGGAAGCCCAGAAAATATCCTTAAATCACACGTAATGAAAACATATGTTCTGGGCTGTGATGAAATTTCTATTTCTGATGTAGGAGATGCTGAGGGTCCTGGGGAGGCAGTGACAGACGGGACTGGCCCTTTTCCCGCTGTAACACTGTGGGCAGTCCATCGTGGAGGGGGGGCAATGCAGAATTGAGCAAACGGACAAGCCAGAGCAGGTTGTGAAGAGCGCCTAGAAGGGGCCTAGGAGAGGCTGGTGGAGGCGCCAGGGATGGGAGCCCCTTCCTCATGGGCAGGACCCTAGACCCTAGATGACCTCTCTGGGAGGTGATTTGGAGCTCCGGGTGGAGGGGGCGGGGCAGCTCCGGGTGGAGGGCCTCGGGAAGAAGCTCCAGGTGCAGGCGCAGACCGAGCCGAGGAGGAAGGGCAGGGCATCCTAGGGCTGGAGGCCCGGGAACATGGCAGGACACGGCAGGAGCTAGACCAGGCCATGCGGCAGGAGTTTGCTCCAGGTTCAGCCTGAGGCCATGGAGGGACTCGCAGTCTTAAAATATCCTCCTGACTTCTCAGCCTAGCATGAGCTGGAAGCAGGCGCACGCAGGTGGTGGCTTCTCCAGGGACTGCAGAGGGATGGGGAGGGGGGGGCTGCCTTGACTTGGAGGCAGGCCGGTGTGGCACCAATGCAGGGCGAGCAGGGGGAAGCGCGCAGAAGACGACCGGCCTCGAGGCTTTGACTGCCGGGGGCACCAGTACCACCCGCTGCACCTTTGGGGTCGTCTGCTGGTCCACAGACTCGATGACACGCCGGCGGCGGGACGTGCCGTCAGCTGTGGCCTCACGCCCCATGCTTCGTATACGGTGTGCCAACTTTCCCGAATGACGCTCTAAGTGTACGTCCACAGTCGCGTTCACGTACACAGCTGACCCTTGAACAGCATGGGTTTGAACTGTCCGCTTAAATGTGGATTTTTTCAGTAAATGTGTGTGTGCTTAGTGGCTCAGCTGTGCCCACCTCTGCCATCCCGTGGACTGTATCCCACCAGGCTCCTCTGCCCTTGAGATTTCCCAGGCAAGAGTACTGTAGGCGGATGTCATTTCCTTCTCCAGGGGACCTTCCCGACCCAGGAATGGAACCCGTGTTGCCTGCATTGGCAGGCAGAGTCTTTACCACTGGCACCATATGGGAGAGTTGGACCATAAAGAAGGCTGAGCGCCAAAGAATTGATGCTTTGAACTGTGGTGTTGGAGAAGACTTTTGAGAGTCCCTTGGACTGCAAGGAGATTAAGTCAGTCCATCCTAAAGAAAATCAGTCCTGAATATTCATTGGAAGGACTGATGCTGAAGCAGAAGCTCCAATACTTTGGCCACCTGATGTGGAGAGCCCTCTTATTGGAAAAGACCCTGATGCTGGGAAAGACTGAAGTCAAAAGAAGAGGGTGACAGAGGATGAGATGGTCAGATAGCATTACTGACTCAGTGGACGCAAGCGTGAGCAAACTCTGGGAGACAGTGAAGAACAGGGAAACCTGACCTGCTGCAGTCCATGGGGTCGCAGACAGTCAGACACGACCTGGCGACCAAAGAAGGGGATCAGCAAGGTCTAGCACATGTATCCACAGGTGCGTGCACAGACGTCTGTATGTACATGCATGTATGCGTATGCACGTGTACGTGTCTCTGTGTGCACACGTGTGTCTATGTCTATGTGTCTCTGCGTGCACACGTATATGTGTGTCTATGTGTATGCACGTGTATATGTGTCTCTGCGTGCACACGTATGTGTGTCTATATGTATGCACGTGTACGTGTCTCTGCGTGCACACGTGTGTCTATGTGTATGCACGTGTACATGTGTCTCTGTGTGCACACGTATATGTGTGTCTGTATGTATGCACGTGTACGTGTCTCTGCGTGCACACGTGTGTCTGTGTGTATGCATGTGTGTATACATGTGTGCAGGCACGAGCATGTACGTGCAGGTGTGTGCATGTGTACACGTGTGTGTGTGTGTGTGCGTGTGTGTGCATGTAAAGCATTCTCCCCCGGGAGACACGGGCCAACCCCTTTTACTCCTGTGAGAACCCCCGAGGCCTGGACTCTGAACTCGCTCTTCTGTCGGCATCCCTGCTGCCTTCCTGGGAGGCTTGGCATTTGTGGAAAAAGCTAAAACGCTTTCACACGTATGGAAACAGGTAAAGCAGATGCCCTGTCTGAATTCTTCCCATCGAGAACAAAAGCTAAACACCAATGTCCCGGCCCCAGAGTGCAGGCCCGCCTGGGACTGGGGGCGGCTGGCCCCATGCCATCCACACGGGGGGACAGAGGGGGAACCTGCAGTTGGCAGCGGCTTGCTGGAAGCTCCAGGAAGAAAAGAAGTCCTGGGGAAACTTTGCCAGAGGGTGGGGATACGGAACAAAGGATGGGGCCGGACCCTGCAGCTGAGCTCGGGGTGCCCAGACTACTGCCCACGCGCTGCGCTGCTGCTGTTTACTCAGCTCCACCTGTGCAGGCCCCGGGCCCCTCCCGGCCCTGAGAGTCACCCCATCGCCCGAGAGGCTGACCCGCCCGCCTCCTCTCACTGCCTGGAGCCGGGGCTCCGTGGGCCCCGCCCTGTGCCCCCTGCCCCCCACCTCTGCCCGCAGGCACTGGCCCTCTTGTCCCTGACAGCCGCTGCTCCTGGCTTCATCCTGCGTCCCTCAAGCCCTAGGGGCTCTGACGGGTGTGTCTCCTGGGAAAGTCTGCGATGAAAAGGCCGAGAGAGAGAGATGTGTGGAATTCAGCTCTGAGCAGCCATCTCTTCACCATGTTTAAGTGTGCAGGTTAGCAGATGGAGTGTTTCGCTGGTGTGAGCAGACCCTCGACTCCCTGAAAATATGATGTCCTTGGGAGGGACAGCAAATTGACCCTGGTGCCCTGGGAGGATGAGTTTTCCGAGGCTACGCGGTCACGTGGCTTCTGTAGCTGGAGAGACGGGGCAGAAGCAGGCTGGGCACTGGGGAGGCTCAGGGGCCAGGCGGAGAGCTGGGCACAGGGACCAAGCCCGCCTCCAGCTGCCCCGACATTGGGCCACAGCAGCCCCTCCGACCAGACAAGGGAGATTCCAGAAGAAAAATGAAACAAAGCTTTCACAGATTTAAGATGCTAATAGTTAAAATAAACTGGCAAAAGCTATTATGCACAAATTTTTTTTAAAAATAAGCTGAAAAACAATGGTCTTCTTTCGATTTTTAACCTCAAGATTTACCAGACTGAAGAATTTCATAAAATTTCTTGGCAGTCCTCAAGAATAGAAGTCTCTAATTAAACAAGTCCAAGATATAGAGCCGTCAGCGCAGAGACTAGGAATAAAGCTCCAGGAAACCTCCTCTGCCTGCACCCCAGGCTTGTGGTCCTCCTTGAAGGAGGACCCCAGAAGCACTTCTTGCCTTTTACCAGATTGTGGTAAAACACGCATAGCGAACTTGACCTCCCCGCTGGATCCACGGCTCAGTGGCCTCAGGCCCGCCGCCACCATCACCAGCCCCGACACCAGGACTCTCCTCACCTTGTGAGGCGGAAACCCTGCCCCGCGGGAACGCCCCGTCCCCCCGCCCTGCCCTGGACACCACCCTCCTGCTTTCTGTCACTATCCGAGGACTCTCAGGACCTCGCACAGGTGGGATCGTGCGATACCGGTCCTTTCGTGACTGGTCACCGCTCTGAGCGCCCTGTCCTCAATGTCCACCACGCTGTAGCCTGTGTCAGAATCTAATAATATTGCATTCCCTTGTGTGAATGGAGCACATTTTGGGTATCCATTCACCTGTGAATGGACATGTCCCACACTCTGGATGTTGTAAGCAATGCCGCTGTGAGCACAGGCATGGAAACATTTTGCTTTTATAAATCCCACCATCGTGGGACGACTCGTTGGATGATTCAGCTGCCTCATCAAGGTCCTCAGAGCCTCGGTGGGGTGTGTCTGCTGTTTCCTCACACAAAGCCCACGACTGGCGATCATTGCTAAAGATGGTTTTGATGATTCCTTCCAACTTCTGGAAGTTAGGACAGCTCATTAACCGGGGCTTTCTTGACAGCTGTCTTTCCAACTCCTTTAAGGTTTACATCAAAGTTCTGACTCGTGTCAGGGATGAAAACCTTGATTGAAAATGAGCTAAAATGATGTGTCCAAGTGAAAACAAGCACACAATGAGATTTGAATGTGGTAAAAGACAATGATGTATTCTTCGGGTAGCTCGTCTGGAGTCAGTCTGAAAGCCCAATTAGCCAAAGAGCTGGGAAAACCCCGCGATGATTTCTGAGTTGGTGTCATCTTTCTCCTGATGATGAACGGAAGCTTGGTGGATGACAGTGGCCTGGTAACAGGAAGCTGGCAGTTGTGAGTCCTGGGCAAAGCGTGGCTGGATCTGGATGCCAGAGGTCGCGGCTTAAGTCCCAATTTGCTACCTGGGTCAACTGCTTCTGCTTTCGGAGTCCATTTCCATTTCTGTAGAATGGAGACAATGATTTTTGGGAAAGCTCACAAGAATGTCGTGGGCATCGAGTGGCGTGAATGGTGGCGGGTCTGGCCCAGGGCCTTTCCTTCCTGCCCCTGAGAGACGGGCTCCATCGGTCAGGAAATGACGCCTGTGCTGTCGTCCCTGGGGAGAAGTCTCACAACGGGGCTAGACTAGCTCAGTTGCCAAGTAAGAAAAAAGGTCCTTTCAAACGAGTGGCTCAGGCAGGACCGGCAGAGGGCTGGCGCCCGGAGGCCGCCCCCGAGCTCATCTGCCCTCTGCTCCATCACACAGGCTGCCTCGCCGCCCCGGCCACGTGGGCAGAGGAGGCGTCACGTCCACGAGGGGGGCGTGGCTGCAGCGGACGCATCCCTGGCTCTCCATCAAAGGGCTCCTTCGGGAAGGTCAGCACGTGGAGGCCGACTCTGCGAGGGAACCATGTGACGACCCGTTTCCTCTCTGGTTTCCTTGGTATTTGGTCTTGTGTCTCTGGGGTGTCTCTTGGTCCCAGCTGCATCCAAGTGAACCCCTGACCCGCCGTTCGGTTCTCCCGGTGGCGTAGCCGCCCCAGGACGCTTCCGCTGCATCAGCTCTGTGCTTTCTTGGGCTGCAGGAGCTCTGCATGTCATGCGCACAGTCAGGAAACAGAGCACGCCGTTAGAGACACTCTGGCGGATCCATTTCTTTGCATAATCATCGGGTTACCAGTGTCTGATTGCCAGTGCTAAGCCACGATGAACCAGGTACCTCATCTGCAGAGGACCGCTGGGTGTGGGGCGTTGGGAGGATTAGCTCCGAAAACCAGGACAGGAACCCTCACACCCAGGCCGTAAGCTCATCTCTCATCCTGGCCGCTTGCTGAATGACAAAAACAGCTGTGAGCACGTGGTCCTGCGCACGCAGCGTCTTTCTAACCTCACACAGTGCAGGCTGAGTACAAGTGAGCAGCAGGTGCAGGGAATGCCAAGGACGGAGGAGGGCGAGGCCCTCCCTCCCCTGAGTCAGCGGATAGTAAGGGTGGACCAACCAGTCCATCCTAGAGGAAATCAGTCCTCAGTATTCACTGGGAGGACTGACGCTGAAGCTCCAATACTTTGGCCACCTGATGTGAAGAACCGATTCATTGAAAAAGACCCTGATGCTGGGAAAGATTGAAGGCGGGAGAAGAAGGGGACGACAGAGGATGGGATGGTTGGATGGCATCACCAACTTGATGGACATGAGTTTGGGTAAACTCTGGGAGATGGTGAAGGACAGGGAAGCCTGGCGTGCTGCAGTCCATGGGGTCACAAAGAGTCGGACACGACTGAGCGACTGAACTGAACTGAAAGATGGACAGTAAACTGCGGATTGCAGGCACACCAGGGCTCCAGGACGGAGCTGAGACGCTGCAGGACCCCAGCCTCAGCCGTACCGATGGGGAGGCAGCCTGAGAGGACCAGTCTCGGGGAGGACCACTGCTCTGAGCACCGATGGGGAGGCAGCCTGAGAGGACCAGTCTCAGGGAGGACCCCAGCCTCAGCCGTACCGATGGGGAGGCAGCCTGAGAGGACCAGTCTCGGGGAGGACCACTGCTCTGAGCACCGATGGGGAGGCAGCCTGAGAGGACCAGTCTCGGGGAGGACCACTGCTCTGAGCAGATCTTGTCCAAATAGACAAAGCCCACTGGAGACCATGGCTGAAAAGTCCAGTCTGCACACCTCCTGCTTGGGGAGGTTGTGGGTCTCGGGACAGGGTGACGGGGCCTCCAGGTGCTCCTTGGGGAGGCCATGTCCTCCTCCCTCCCCTACAAGGTTCCCAGGTGAGACCAGAGGCCCCTGTGAGCTTTCTGCTTCCTCCCGGAGGTGGGCCCACAGGTGCCGTATTAGCATATTTTCAGAACTGCTGCAGCCCAGGCTTTGATCCACTGGGCTCCCTTGTCTCAGAGAGCCTGCAGTCCCGCAGGAAGTCAGCAGCCTGTTGACTTTACCGGCAGGATAAATAAGCCTTCCTTGACCCACAGAACATGGCAGAAACTGACTTCCTTCCCACCGCCCGTGGAGTGAGGCAGTCTGAGACGGAGGAAGCGGAGGCGTGAGCATAGCCAGGATTCGGGGCAAAAGTCACTGCTGAACATCCAGCAAAACGCTCCCCATAGAGGCAGGAAGACACTGGGGCATCAGAGTCACCGCTCAGCTCCCCAGGAAAGGCGGGGGACAGTCCAAGACAGAGAGAGGGACAGACCCATCGCCCTGGGCACATGGCCTGCGGACGCTGGCGTCTGAATGGGCCGGCTCCGCGGTGGGTGTACAGTCTGAAGCTGCTCCGTCTTATTTAGTGAAATAATTGCAAGTGGACTTGAACGACACGCCCTTCGGTAACAGAGCAGCTAGTGCGCTGAGAACTCAGACTCGAGGAGGTGAGCGTAGTACGGAAGGGTGAGGAGGCCTGTGTCGGACTGATGCTGCCACGGAGGGCATCAGGGCCACGGAGCCTGGCTTGCCGTGCAAGCTGTTTCCCTGACAGGAGTTTATAGGGGTCCATGGGAGGAACACGGCTCATATGGGAAAGAATCCACCCGCAGTGCAGGAGACACGAGCCGTGGGTTCAGTTCCTGGGTCGGGAGGACGCCCTGGAGAAGGAAGTGTCCACCCACTCCAGGATTCTTGCCTGGAGAACCCCATGGACAGAGGAGCCTGGAGGGCTGAGTCCATGTGGCCGCAGAGTCAGACACATCTGAGTCACTGGCACCTTCTCTTCATTTTTCACGTGGGAGGGACGGGCATGGGAAAGTTGCCCATTCTTCTCAAAATGAAGACGATATATTTTCTCTGAAGAATCCCAGGAAGATGCTCAAATGATTAGGATGATTTTACTCGGCAACGACCCAGCGGCCATGTCAGCAGAGAGCACAGGGAGGTTATTTCCGTGTGCCCTGCGAGCGGGAAAGACCAAGGCGGTTCACCTCCTGCGTCCTGGGGACACGCCAGCTGGCCTGTGCATGTAGCCACCGTGACCCAGTCGCTATCCTGTCTCCTGGGCGTCCCCTGGAGACGACGAGGCCCAGGCCTGTGTCCAGGGCACTGAGGAGGCGGTGTCCTCGGGCCTGCCATGAGGGTGTTCACGGTGTGACCTGGAAGAAGGTGCCTGGCAGCCGTGGAGCCCTGCCCCCCCGAGACCCCAAGGCTCCTCCAGGTGCCCCCGCCCGCCTGCACGCAGCGCCACGGGGGCCTGGCTCCTTCAAGTGTCTGTGGTGTCGCCTCCAGACACCAAAATAGCAAGATCCCCCCCTGCCCTCCTGCCCTCGCACAAAAGAAAGAAAACATCCTTGCCCCTGGACCTCTGCCAGCTTTCCAAAATAGTTAAACTTCCCTCACGTTCAAAGAGACCGTCCCGGGAGCCTGCGGGTAGCCGCGGCCGTGCCTGACCTGCCCTGCAGACCCCGCGATGGCAGGGCCGGTGACCCGCGGGCCGAGGAGCACACCTCCCGCACTGCTTCCTGTTACCCGGCGGCGGAGGCGGGCCCTGCGGGTCCAGGGGCGGGGAGGGGCCGCAGCTGAGGCCAGAGGGGCGTCCAGGGTCAGCGGCCCCCGGGGGGGCTCAGCGCGTCTCCTGGGCAGCCTCTTGGTGCCGCCCTGCCCGGCGCCCTCTCACGACTGGGGCTTCAGCCGCGTCTCCCTGCTTCCTCACCCTGGGCCTCGGGCAGGTTGATAAACACCAGGAAGCAGAAGCCTCAATAGCCGCGGGAGCGTCCAATATGTAGAGAGAGGGAGACCTCGGGAGGCTGCTGCTCCCTGCAGCGGGTGCGGACCGAGGGAGTCTGCAGGATGCTGGCAGCGTCCTGGTGAGACGGTGGGGTGCGGTGGGCTCGGGCAGAGGGCGGCACGGTCTGACCCACATTCGGACCCACGTGCTCTCGAGACAGCAGCCCTTCCCTTCCATTTGGGCCCCCTCGCTCGGCGTGATTCTCCGAGGCGGGGACCGCCCTGCCCTGCTGGGGGCTGAGCGGAACCTGCTCTCCTCCCACTGAGCCAACCCTGATGGTGTCAGTCAACCGCCGTCAGCGGCGGCGGAGGCTGCGGGCCTGCGGGGCGCGCTCGCTGCTGTCGGGGTTGTGGCGTGGGTGAGCGGTTATCCTGCGGACTCTATTTTAACGTGCCTTTGACCGTCTCCTTCCCCCCCACGCCCACCCCCCGCTGCTCATCCTCTGTTCCCGCAGCGGGAGGAGGCCTTCCGGTCAAGCTCGCTGCCTTTGACAGTCCGTCCTTTGATCCCACAGATGGGGTGCCGTCCTGCCCTGTGTGGAGGCTCCGGCTCTGTGGTCTCCCTGGGAGCCCAGGTGGCAAAACCCAGGTGTATGCATGGACTCAGACAATAGGAAGACTCATTAGCCGCCCTTTGAAGAGTACTGCGGCCGCCGCCTCCGCCCCCGCCCTCTCCTCGGGGCTCCATCCACTGGGATCTGGCAGAGAGCCTGCCCTGTGTGAGCGGGAGGGGAAAGGCCCTTCTGTGCCAGCCTTCATTTCAACACTGGGTCCAGAAGTCAAGTCAAAGTCCTCACTTGGTCACTGGGGAGGTCACGGCCGGATCTGGAAGCAGGGGCCCCTTGGTGCTGGGCGTCCTCAACTGGTACTGGGGACACAGAGCCCGCCGTTGCCCTCTTGGTGTCAGGAGGTGCCCCGACACACGGCTAACGCAAAGGGCTAACTCCCCTAACACAGGGACCCACGTCACGGGAGCCCCGGGGACAGGCCTCTGTACCCCAGGATGGCGTGCCCAGCGTCGCGTGACGTAGCCTCTCCTCTGTGAGCAGGTGTTGCTGTCCTTGCCAGTGACCAGAGCTGTACAGCTGAGGAGCTTTCAAAAACATAATGAGGCAAAACAGAAGAAAATCAGACGCCAGCCCCCAGTGAGGTAGAGATACAGATCGCCAGGGTTTTGTCTGTGTTCATCCAGCTTTGTTCTCTGCAAAGATGCACATCGTTTAAGGAGCAGCATTGACTGTCCCGCCTTACGTGCCGCCCCGTGTGCGTGGCTGGGTCTCTGAGGTGGCCCTCGGAGCCCGTGTGCATCCCCTTGGGGCTTAGAAGAATGT
Source organism: Ovis aries (assembly GCF_016772045.2). NCBI lineage: Eukaryota > Metazoa > Chordata > Mammalia > Artiodactyla > Bovidae > Ovis > Ovis aries. Next base: position 51,360,606 of record NC_056073.1, read on the forward strand.
GGACGCCTGGGTTCTGTGCTCAGAGGTTCACTAGCTTTTCCTAATTAGTCGTGAGTGGGGCCTGGAAATCTGAGTATTTGAAAGCTTCCCAAACCACCGCATTGCACAGCCTCTCTGAGCCCCTGCTCCAGGGCCTTGCGACCAGCGGCCTCTTTCACAGGCGGCACCCACATCCCGCCCCGGGAGGAGTTCCACCCAGGAGGAGCAACTCAAAATTAGCAGCCAGGGCCACTGGGTTCCTTCTGCAGCGCTGATGCGCAGGCCCACAGGGGAGCAGCGATTTGAAAAATTTAAGCAGGCTGCCACACCTTGGCCTGGCCCCCGTCTGCATGTCCCCCGGGAGGAGGCGGCCTCGGGCTCGGACTGGCAGGTGGGACGCAGACAGCGGGAGGTGGGGGTCTGGGCCGCAGTCCGCTGCCCTGAGACCCGCGTCCGCGGGGTGTGCCAGCTGCGTGGTGTCCCAAGGAGGACGCGCGGCGCCGCTGCCCCTCCCCAAGTGCCGCTTGTGGTCAGGAAACACGGTTCCCGAGGCCGCCGTGTCCTCCGCGGCTTGCTCTTGCTTTTAAACAAGATGGGGGTTTCCTTCACGCGCTTTCTTTCCTTTTCTGACTTGAGGGCCCGTGGCCCTGGTGCCTGACAGCTCAGAAGGCGCCGCGGGGTCCCTCTCGCCCCCTCCGGTCGCAGGCCCCACAGGCGGCCCCAGGACTGGAGCCGGGGCTTCCTTGCCGCCCTCCGCCCCTGTGTCTCCTTGAGCTTCCCGCCCTCACGGGAAGGGGCTGTGGGTGAGACCCGCAGGGCCGGGGGCCTCACCATGGTGCAGGCAGAGCCCAGCATGACGGCTGTATGCACAGCCTCTCCGTGCAAATAAAGGGCGTGGCGTGTCCCCCTGAGCCGTCGACCAGTGGACGAGGGGGGGCCAAGACTAACGCCCTCCGAAACCTGGTGGCTGCTGGGGAGAAGCGAGGTGGGACGGCCAGTGGGGAGTGAGGCGGGGTGGATGCCGTGGGGGGAGTGTGGGCACCGTGGGCAGTAGCGGTGTGGACGCGGTGGGGAGTAGCGGGGTGTGGACGCCGTGGGGAGTTGGGGGTGTGGACGCCGTGGGGAGTTGGGGGTGTGGACGCCGTGGGGAGTAGCGGGGTGTGGACGCCGTGGGGAGTGAGGCCGTGTGGAAGCCGTGGGAAGTAGGGGGTGTGGACGCCGTGGGGAGTTGAGGGTGTGGACGCCGCGGGGAGTGAGGCCAGGTTGATTCACACCGCAGATGAGTGGAGACCACCCAAGACCCCAGCAGCAGATTGTGGACAGACAGAAGGTGGTCCATCCACACAATAGGACGTCATCCAGCCTCACAGAGGAGGGGGTCCTGATGGAAGCTACAGGAGGGTGAGCCTGGAGGACACGATGCCCAGTGAGCTAAGCCGCCACCCAAGGACGAAGACTTGGTGACTTCACTTACGAGGCTCCTGGTGGAGTCAGATTCAGAGACGGAGCGAGGGGCTGGGGGCCAGCGGCCAGGACTGGGGGCCGCCAGCGTTTCCCGGGGACTGCGTTCAGTCCTGCAGGGTGAAGAATTCCGGGGCTGGATGCTGGGGACGGCGCGAGGCGCGCTGAGCGTCACGTTCATCATGCATATTTCACCACTGAAAGGATAAAAGTGACGCCTCCTTTTGTGACTCATCACGAAACACGCGGTCTCCGTACTTCCGCACAGATCTGCCTCCATGGCTGTGAGGGTTCAAAGGAGCAGAAGCCTGCAGAGCCGAGGAGAGGGCAGAGCCCAGACCGCCCGGAAGGGAAAGAAAGGCGTTCTCCTCGCAGTGCCTTGGGGCGGGGGGTACGCTGGTTTCTCTCCGTTTCCTGTTCAGTCTTCCCATTTCACTACTCAGGAGAGACACACTTTCTTCTTTTCTTTATCCCTTGAGACGCAGAAGGGGCTAAAGAGAAAGAGGGTCCATATGGCCTCTGGAAGGCAGTGGGGCTGCAGAGCTGAGGATTCCTGCTTACTTGGCCCTGTGAACCCCGAGCCGCCTCCCACACGCTGCTGTCCCACACATCACTCAGAGAGCTTAAACGTGGGTGGAAACAGGACTTGGAATTAAGGAAATAAGTTATAAATTTTCATTTCCATTGGAAATTTAGCGAATTGTGTCTTATTTTTAAGCTTGAGAACTTGAAAGCCCCTCTTCTCGTTTTATTTTCTTCAGCCTGCGTCTGGCTCTGGGGCTGATGGGGTGGCACTCAGAGGCCCCTCGCGCTTCCTTGAGGCCCTCGGGTACCCCGGTGACGGGGCTGCCTTCTCTCCACCAAGGCCTCCCGCCTGCAGGAGTCCCGGCTCTGCGGCGCCGTCTCCAGACCACCCATGTCCTTGTCCCACGTGCTGTTCAGAGTGCCTCCTGATGAAGTAGGCAGAGGATGCCCCGATTCTACTGGGATTGATCTGACTTAGGAAGCGAGCGCAGGGATTTGGCTAGGAACCGGCATGAGGCTGCACCCGCAGAATCAGCAGAGGGTGGCCCCGCGCCGTGCTGGCGGAGGCTCCGAGTCGCCCGCCTCAGGAGCCTGACCTCCCCCTGCACCGTCTCAGGCCTGAGCCACCACCCGGCAGCTCCCAGGGAACTCCGTGTAGACACAGAGAGCAGATAACATGCTTTCTGTGCTGGTGAGTCGGTGTCAGCCGTAGTGCAGGGCAAGCCAGTGCTGCAGGAACAGTGTAACGTCACACAGGGTGTGAACCAGGTTCAGAACAATAGAGAGAGGCCGTGTGTTTTCATATCGGTGATTAATACGGAAAGCGCACCCTCTGTTTACGCTGGGGCCGTGCCAGCCGGGGAGGCATGTGGGTGTGCGAGGCCCTTTGTAGTGGGAGCGGGCAGGGAGGGCGAGCCTGCGGGGCCCCGTGAGAACTCCGAGGCCTGTGAGCACGGTTGTGCCATGCGGGGGTTGGCGGCCTGGGATCACGGGGGAGGCAGACCACCCTGGGAACCCTGGGGTCACAAAGCCCCGCTGGGCACCATCCTCCAGCCCCTTCCTCTCGGGAGCCCCTAAAGGAAGACGGTCACGGCTGGGGGCCAGCATGCGGTCAGGAGCCCCTGCGGGCCGGGCCCCCATGCTCCACGCCCAGCCTGTGCGTCTCCATCTCCAAGCGCAGGTTTTCTCTCTCCGTCACGAAACCAGTGCCTCCAGGGCCGATGCAGGTGGAGGTAATCGGAAAGCGGGCCACCCCTCTCGGAACCACCCCCTGCCCCCTCTATCCATGCCCTCCACGTGGACCCCTGCAGCCTGGGGCCCTGGGACAGCCGGGAGCCCCCATCCCAGAAGCTGTCTGGTGTCAGCAACATGCGCGCTTTGTCCTGTACGTCGCACGCCGTGAGCTGACTGTGGTTTCCGGCTGCAGCCGCTGCCCTGGAGAGTCCCTGGGCAGAGTCAGACCAAGGATGGGCGGGAGATGGTGGGGGGCAGAGGAAGCGAGGGAGCCCAGAGGTCTCCTGGGAAAGGAGAAGACCTGAAGACAGGCTCACAGCAAGGCCAGGATCAGAGTGGGCGTGACTCCCGCAGAGGGGGTCCTGGAGGCTGTGGGCGGAGCCTGAGAGGGGCTGGAGACGCAGGCAGGCGGGGAGGAATCTCTGCGTGCGACGTGGAAACAGCCTTGAGAACCGCGTGTGTTCAAGGTGTCGGTGGAGAGGAAGCAGAGAGGCAGGACGGCAGTCCTAAACTCCCAGCCCCCGTCCCACGCTTGCTGCTGTGCTGGGCCTGGGGGCGTCGCCGCGGTTACACCTTTAGGGCGAGGAGGTGAGGGCCCGCCTCAGGCCCCCGCTTGGGGGCACCTGCTAGACCCTGGCTCCACGTGTGTCCTGTTAGGCCCTTCGCTGTCACCGCACTGGTCTCGGGGAGAAGACCATCTCCAAGTCGAAGAGTGGCCAGAACCCCTGGGCCGGGCCGCCGGGGAATTCCCGAGTCCAGGGGCGATGCTCACATCTGCCCTGAGTGGACAGTGTTGGCCAGGAACACAGAGTCTGGTCACACAGCGTCTGCCCACCTGCTGATTCACCAGGGGGCATCCCCGGAGTCTGCTCAACAACCCATGAGCATCAGTCACCATTCTTACCCTCAAGGAAACGGGGAGATGAGACTGACGCTGGAGACACAGGAGCAGATGACGACTCCACGGGCTCAGGCCATGCAGGCGGTGGCCGGAACCCCCAGCCCCTTTCACACACGAGGAGAGAGTGGATTCCAAGTCAGAGGGGTCACGTTCTTACACCACCAAGCCCCCACCCCTGGTGGAGCCAGGAGCCACGGCGGGGGGCAGACCCTCAGTCCCATCCCGGCTCCATCCTGGAGGACATGACGCCAGAGCATCCTAGGCCTCACGTCAGTGGGAGGAGAGCAACTGCAGGGCAACCGGGAGTCTGGAGCAAACACAGCGCTCCCAAGGCGGCTCTTCACGCCTCCCGTCTGCAGTGTCCCTGCCGGGCAGGCAGTTCCGAGGGGATAAGGGGCCTGGACCTGCCAGCCCAACAGAGACCCAGCTCCTTCCAGGGCTGCTTAGTGACGCTGCAGAAATGGGTCCCGCTAACTTACACAACCGCCCTGAGAACAGTGAGTGCGGGTTAGCCTGCTACAGTAAAACCGGACGCACCGGTGCAAGTCCAGGGAGAAGCCTTCAGCATTCAGCTAGCAGAGCCCTTCCTCCTGGTGCCCAGAGAAAGCCCACAGCCCTGAGCCCCGAGTCCTGTCCTGGCGGGGGCCCAGCCCCCATCGTGGGCCCGTGGATCGGGCGGCTCTGGGACGCCGTTCCCGGGAGGCAGATTCATAGGATGCACCCAGGCCTCCCTCTGCAGACTGTCCTTCTCGGGGTCCCCACCTTTGTGCCTATGCAGCCTGATGAAACGGGTCCCCAGGCCCAACCCACTCGGGTTTATCCGGACGCTGGCAGACTCGGGGTGCTCAGGGTGGCCCCTCAGGACCTCACCAGCTGTGCACTGGGCATCCCACACCCTGGGCAGCCCTGGTCCCAAGGTCACCTCCTTGTGCAGTTGGTGTCACTGAGAAATCAAGTCTCCAGCATCCAGGGGGCAGTGGGCAGCAGCCTGGGCTCCAGAGGGCACAAGGCTCCGGGCAAAAATAGCCAGACCCTGAGCCAGGAAGCATCCACTGCCCTATCCCTGCCAAGGGCGCGGGGCCCTGGGCTCTGCAGGAAGAGCTGCCCAGCTCCCGAGGACGTCCCTCCCTAGGCGCTCACCCTCCAGACCCCAGGGGCCGAGAAGCCCCTTCCCAGGAACATTTCTGCTTCTTCCTCTAACAGGCAAAGGAAGCCCAGGCAGTCGGACATGCCTGGGTCCACGCTCATGGTCAGAGCTGCTGCTGGCCACTCTTTGGGTCCAGCCTGGGGCCTCGGGTGCACCTGTGAGCGGTGTGGACAGGTGCCTCGGGATCCCGGGAGGCTGCGCTCTTTCCCCTCGGGAAGCGACATGAGCTGGGCCTGGAGAGGAAGGGTGTCGATGGCCCAGGATCCGGGCAGCATCTCAGGGGGCAGATGACCTGCACGCAGCCCTATCTAGTGACTGCTGTGTTCGGAACAGGCAGAGACTGTGCTGTCCCCTGGGGCCCCTGGGGAGCCTCCAGCTTCAGGCAGGGGAGGGCATGGGGCAGGTGCGGCGGGAGCTGCCCTGGAAGCCGCAGCAGGCCTTCCTGGTCAGAGCAGACCCGGCAAAATGGCACTTTGGGGCCCTTGCCCCCACCAGGCTTCCCAAGGGAGGGCACAGCACCCTGGCAGAGGACATTCTGGGGTCCCCCTGTGGGTGGCTGAGGGTGGGACATCGGAGCCCCGTAGACGGACTCACCATCCAGTCACTGGGAGGGTGGGGGCGAAGCGAGGGACAGGCCTAGGCCACCGAGGAGCCTCTAACCCGGCCTCTCCCGCTCATTCCGTCAGTGCTGACTCAGAGCCCACTGTGGGCCAGCCGGCATCCTCGGCCCCGAGAAGACGGGTGTGCGTGCTCAGTCGTGTCTGACTCTTCATGACCCCACGGACTGTAGCCCCCCAGGCTCCCCTGTCCGTGGGATTCTCTAGGTAACAATGCTGGAATGGGTTACTGTTTCCTTCTCCAGGTGTCTTCCCAACCCAGGGATCAAACTGGTGTCTCCAACAACGCAGGAGAGCCACCTGGGAAGATACTCTCTTCCAAAAAAAGCCAAGTCCTGTGTCTCCAAAAAAAGCCAAGTCCTGTGTCTCCATCCCAACCGCAGGGATCCCGTGGAGAAGTAAGGACATTTTCAGACAAAACCAGGTCCCAGGTGGTGCCCGCTGCATCTGGTGACATCAGCGGTGGAGGCTGTGACTCCGCATCCCCTCCAGGGCTGGAGTTGTCTTCAGGGCAGGTGGGTGAGCTGTTTAGGGCAGCCCCCGAGTTCTAAAACCCAGGATGGGGGTCCTGTGAGCTCCGGTCCCCTGCCAGGTGGGCAGACCTCAGGCCTGGTCCCTGGAATCCAAGTCCTCGCAGGCCTGGCCTCTGGGAAGCAGAGAGGAGCTGCTCTGGCTGGGGGGTGGTTGTGGGAGGAGACACTCACAGCCACACTCATGAGGCTTAAGCTGGGAACAGCTAGGGTGACCCACCGTTCTGGCTTGGCCCTGATGTGGGGCTTTTGGTGCCAAGACTGGGATGGTCCCAGGCACACAGGACAGAGGGTCACCTCGGGCAGGGCGAGGCCACGCGGATGGAGTGTCCCTTTCTGGTGGAGACGTGATTATGGTAATGTTTAAACTTACACGATAGGAATAGGCAAATTATCCTCAATCAATCAAAGCCCCACCCTGCAGCTCTGGGGCTCAGTGACAGAGCGGGGGGACCGGAATGAGCTGGACCTGGAGGTGCCACGCTCCGCACACCAGGCGGGACGGCACCCAGCACACGGGCCCAAGGGGCCCACCCCTGTGAATGGAACCGGGGACCCAGTGTTGCCCAGGCTCCAATGTGACCAGCTCACTACTCCCTACCTGGACACCCGCGTCTGAGAATGGCCAGGGTCTCAGCATGGCCCCTGCCATCCTCACCACTGCTGGAAGCTGGTGGGCGCTGGCTCAAGGCTGGCGGACTCATTCCCCGGTGACATGTGGCCACAGACAATGCTTCTTGGTTCGGCACAGGTGCTAGTTAGTAAAGACTCGTTAGCAGCTCCCTGGGTGCAGGGAGGTGAGACGAGATGCTTTTCCCGGGACGATGGGCACCAGGAACCACCACACCGCCAAGCAAGCAGACGAAGCCGGTCTGCAGGGAGCAGGGAGCTGTGGCCACCGCCTGCCTGATGGAGGCGAGAGCCCAGTGCAGGGGGTAGGGCGAGGCAGGGTCTCGGAGGCCCCCTCACCCCCATGCCTGCCCTGCACACACGTCCAGGGCGTTTCACCCAGACAGACTCTGATGAGGGAATGCCCACTCCACAGAGGAGGAACTTGGATGTCGATCGATATGTCCCCGGAGCTTTGTGGAGCGTCTCTCATCAATCAGTCTCCCAAGGCCACAACATGATGGCGGAGGTGGCTCCTTGGCTGCCCCATTCGGAGGACGGGCGGGGCAGTCTCCACGTCTCTCCACCTCCCTGCCTCCCAGAACCCTGAACGATGTGGTGTGAATACTGGTGGTTCAGTTGCTAAGTCATGTCCGACTCTTTGCAACTCCATGGACTGTAGCCCGCCAGGCTCCTCTGTCCTTGGGATTCTTCAGGCAGGAATGCTGGAGCGGGTTACCATTTCCTTCTCCAGGGTGTGAACACTACGTCAACTTCCAAGCACATCACCTACGAAACTAACAGCTTGTATGCAGAGCATCACCTGGGGCTGAACTTCAGAATCATTTAGGCACTGTTTCTTATCCATGTGCACCCTGGTTTCACATCACTGCATGAGCACATTTGTGTAAGAGTCAGATATGTCCCTGCGAGCTTGGGAGACTCTCCAGGGCAGGACCACCCAGCCCCTCCTGCTTGTCTGTGTCCGGGAGACCTGGCCTCTGATGCTCGTGGTCCAGAGATCATCACGTGGCATCTAGGCTTGGAGGAGGAAAGGGCATTCCGGCAACTAGTTCAGCAGGTGGGTCACCAGGAAGACTGGGCCTTCTGCTAGACATGGAGTCCGGTCCAGCCACCCACCCACACAAGCTCTGAGAGCCCCAGGGAAAGAGCAGCAACGGGCTCCATGCTGAGGCAGGTGCAGGATGGAGGCTGGGCCTCCACACCCTCTCCCGTCCTGGCCCCAGCACCTCCAGGAGGCCCAGAGAGCTGGCTGGGGGGTAAAGCCCACAGGAAGAGGAAGGCACCCCTGAACTTTCACTCTCCTGGACCAGGAGTTGGCCAGACCCAGCTCCGCAAAGCCTGCTCTGTAGAGTTTCTGTGGGAACGGCCTCGCCGTGTGTCTGTCTTGCCTGTGGAGGTCTCACTGCGTGAGACGGGTGAGCAGCCTCGACAGAGAAAAGTTGTAATGTTGGATGGTTCGGGGCCTGCAACCTGTGCTGGGTCAGAGTACCAGGAAGCCTGCGAGCGTTCTGGAACTTTCTTCAAGACCAAGGCTGCTTCAGGCTGGACGTTGGCGGGAGTGGCCAGAGGGAAGTTAAGAAAATGTTATCAGAGCCATTCCCTTGATCAACACTGACGGCTTCGTAGATTAGCTGCGAGTTTGCTCCCAGTCTCTCTCTGCATCACGTGCCTTCCTGAGGCAGGTGTGGCCTCTGCTCAACTCTGCCACAGTGGCCGAGGCCGCGGAGGGGCGGCCGCCCCAGCCAGGGACCAGCTCCCCACCGACTCACGGCCCCCTTCTCCGCTCTGCTCCAGATGTAACACCAAAGCACCACGGGAGTCACCCTCCTCCCAAGGAGTTCTCAGTCATGCTAACGCTCCTGGGAGCTCTGCAAAGGTGGTTGCGGTTCCCCTTCCGAAGGGCAGGCTCTGAGCAGGAAGTCAGGTTGTAAGCAAGTCTGAATCGGGGCTGACAGTGGAGCGGCGAGAGCACAGCAAGGAGGAAGGCTCTCGCTTTCAGCCTTGGGAGGACGCTTCTCCAAGCGTTCGGGACGTATTTCACCCAAACTAAAAATGTTCCAACAAGGCAACAGTGCAACCGTGAGGACCACTTGGTGACACGTCTGGGGAGAGAATGAGGACCTGCTGACAGCTGAAGGGGGGCTGGCAGACACACCGGGGACTTCCCCGAGGTCTGCCTGTCCTGTGTCTCTCGAGGCTGCAGCTGCAGCTCCCACCGGCAGGCACACGGGACAGAGGCTGCGGAGAGACGTGGAAAGAGAAACTGGGTTCTGGGCAACCTTTGGGGGAGTGAGTGCGGTGGAGGCAGTGAGGTGGCCCCAAGGGAGGGGGCCGTGTCACTCGGTGTGAAGGAGTCTTGGAGGCAGGAGGACCCAGGGTCTGGGCTCAAAGCTCCTCCAGGGCAGCAACCAGCAGCCCTCCGGTGCCCAGGCCCGGGGCTGCGACCTCTCCCGGGAAGCTGCCCAGCCTGGTTGCTGGGCCGTGAAGGGTCTTGCCTTCAGCTTCCGTTTCAGACTTTTCACGCCGTGAAACTCTCCCAGGTACTGCGATCTCAAGGACCAGGGGAAAGGGAACTGAGCAAAAGGGGACAAGGAGCAATATTTGCCTCCGCTATCGTAGAGATTACCTGGCCGAACCTGGGACAGTTGATTGCTCAAGCACTTACTCCCTTTCTTTTGTTGTTGTTGTTAAATAGCAGATACCAGTGTAAACCGGTTTAGAGGAAGCGTTTGCACAAGAACAGCTCTGCCGTTTGCATACTCTGAGCAAGAGACCCCTGCTCCCCAGCCCCGAGCCCAGGGGTCAGGAGGGCAAGGCCAAGTGAGCCCCCGGCACCTGGCACCACCCAGCACACCCCCGCCCTCCAGGGGTGCAGGCGGCTGCAAGCCTCACTGCACGGTTGGGATCGGATGGTGCAGCAGGTGCGGCTGCCCTGCACCCCGAGGAGATGCTCTGGAGGCAGAACCGAGGCCCCTGGGCACCTGCCCTCTGCTGCTCCCACTGTGCCCTTCTGGACTTGAGCTGAAACATTTCACATTCAGACCTGGAGAGAGTTCAAGTCTTTTCTGAAATGTGACCGTTTCTGACACAGATACTTTAAAACCAAGGGGGTCCAAGCTGATTAAAGTTAGAACAAATTGGGCCTTTGGAAAGTTCATGTCATCAGCCAAGGAAGGAGATTAATCTGATTGAATAATGAGTTGCATCTGGATTCGCTTCACCATCTGGTACAAATGTTTTCCAAACCGCACAGGGTGAGTGCGGGGCTTCATGGAGGGAGTATTGGCTGTTACAACAAAAGTGACATGTTCTCCTCCTTCCAGAAAAGGTGAGCGCGTGGAGACGTGACAGAGCCAGACTCAGAGCCGGGTGCCTCCGAGCAGCCAATGCCCCACGCCAACCGACATTTGTTTAGTGAGCACTTAGTCTCTGACGTTGACACACAACTTCCGGTAGAGAGTGTTATACCAGGGGGTGAACCTGGAGATCGCTGGCTTCAGCCCACCGAGGTGGCAGGCCAGAGGAATGCAGCGGCGGGAGCTGGGGTCCCAGGTCCTGCCCACGGGGCCCGTCATTGTGCAGGCGGCACCTGAGGCCAGGAGGGAGCTGGAGGCCCCACCCCAGCTCCAGGTCCCTCCTGTGTCACGCGTGGCTCTGCAGTTCCTCTTTCTGTTTCGGCTTCCCAGGTGGCGCTGGCAGTAATGAACCTGCCTGCCAGCACAGGAGATACCAGAGCCGTGGGTTCAGTCAGTTGGGAAAATCCGCTGGAGGAGGGCATGGCAACCCCCTCCAGTGCTCTTGCCTGGAGAGTCCCACGGAGAGAGGAGCCTAGCGGGCTGCAGTCCATGGCGCTGCAGAGTCAGGCACTACTGAAGTGGCTTAGCTCACACACTGCTCTGCTCTGCTTTGGTTTATTGTGTTCCGTACATTTTTCATTTCTTTTCGTGTTTTGTTTAGTGCGTGTCCCAAAACAGCATCACAGTAAATCTTCTCAAGGTGGATCGTATTCTGTCACGGGAACAAAGGTGAATCGAGGGTAGTGTTTCCAATCAGGAGTGCAGCAGCAAGCAATCGTATACACGAGCAACAGCGCTCATAAAGCAAAGACTAAAAGACCGCAACCTGGAAAACGATGTTCTTCTCTGCAAGCCCCAGTGACCTCGCCCGCAAAGCAGGCTGGTGGTCGGGTCGTCTGCTAACACTGACGGTCAGTGGAGATGGCGTTAACACAGCTCTGGGCAGCACCCTCGAGGGGCGAGGACACCCCTGATGACCTGAGGTTGTCTGCAGGTGCGTGGCACACTGCTGGTCGTGAGCCTCACAGCAGTGTTGGAAGCGGGCACCATCAGTACTCCTGTTTTAAAAGGCAGAAAATAAAGGCCCACGGACACAATCAAGCTGTCCATGGCCCAGGGCCAGCGAGCGTCCCCACTGGTATTTCAGCCCAGATATGTGACTTTAGAGTCTAAAGGCTTCACTCCTGTTCCACAGGCACAGGTGACATGGAGAATAATGCGACTGTTATCATTCCATCTAAACAGAGTTGTCATCCATACCGCACAGAGTGCCACCCTTGGGCTGTGAATGTTGTTCCGAAAGGATCCCGCTGCTGTAAAGTGAGTGAATCGAAATATAAACCTCGGACCACGGTGTTGGCCCCCAGTGAATAAGAGGTAGATGCCCAATCACTCAGGAGCACTTTTCACAAAGCATGACCCTTATTTTCATAAGTGGTCCAACAAGCATGAGCCCATGTTTCCTTTTTCCTGAATCAATTTCTGACGTGACATAAATCATCTGAAATTATTGTGAGGGGTTGGTGTCCCACACCTGCCACTCTTGTGAAGTCACCTGAGCAGGTTTGCTGTGAAAAGCACGTTTTCTTTTTAATTGGGAAAGATGTGAGAGGTCCTGAAGAGGACAGAGAATAAGTAACGTCCTCACATCCCCACCCAGCCTCTCAGACCCCAGGGCTGGATAAATGTCAACACTGCGTCTTTAAAACTTTTAGAAAGGTAGGGATAGAGGGGAAGTTCCCTACCCTGAACTTGGTAGCCCCAAACATTAGCAGCACACCCGGCACGCTGTCCCCCTGAAGCTGGAAACACACAGACGAGCACGTCCTCTCCAATTCTGTGTCCTGCGATGCGCGGCCCAAGGGCCCAGCCACTACAGGAGGAGGCAGGGGGCACAGACTGCACTTTCCCACCTGGTGGCGGACGTGGCTTCGCTGCGGTCAGCTCCTTGTGGGCAGGGTGTTTGCAGAAGCACGTAGTTTGTGCAACCGCAGACCGTCTGCCCTCGGGGCTGCAGCTGCGTGGTCTCTGTCGGGCCGTGTCCCTGGGTGCTGGGCTGGATCGGGTTCTCCACCTGGGGATGCACAGTCCCCAGAAACAGTGGGCACCGTCAGCATCTGCTCTAGGTGCTGACACCACCTTGGGACTGTGTGTTTCCCTGCTGTTTAGTGACTTTTCCCTGATGTCAAGCTCCGTGTTTGGGAACACCTCCCTGGGGTGCGGGGCCCTGCCAGGCATTACCAGGGGAGATGCAGGGTGGGCTCTGCCCCTCTCTGGGGTGGGGGAACACAGCTCCTCCGTTGCTCCTGCTCTTTGGGATCCATCCTTCCCAGACCCAAGAAGGGAGCTTGCGGTTCGAGCTCCTCAGTTACTCCAGGAACCCAAGCACCCACCCGGGACCCTGGATGCCCCATCCCCGCCCCCTAAACCACCACTCTGACCCCTGGAAGCACCCCAGCCTTTCTCGCAAGCTCAGCTCCACGTTTAAGAGAGCGTTTGCTAACACTTCCCCAGCACTTTGAGGTATCTGCAGCTGGACGGGTTTCAGGTTCTTCATTCACCACATTTCTGAAACCAGGCACTCACTCCCGAGGGCCAGGAATGACTCAGCTCTCCTCACCTTCAGCCGCCTTCTCTCTAAAATACACCCAAAGGTCGAGTCAACCCATCTAAATGCCAATCATGGCTGCCATCGGAGCACATCCCTGTGTGTGGTAGGGAAGCCCTGCAGGACCTCTGGCCGGGAGGGCCCCCAGGACCCTGCAGGGGCTCAGGAGCGGGGCCTCGGTCTCCGGGGACAGGCAGAGGGCAGGCCTGGGCACTGCCGCTCAGCCCAGCGGCCCTGGCTCCACTGCCTGCAGATTTACAGCCCCTTTAGACTAGAGCTAACCCAGCCCCTCCTGTCAGGCCCTTTCTTCTCTCTCCTCCCAAAGTAAATATTTTGGCATCAAAAAAGTGATTTTACGGATGGTTTCCCCCCAAATCCCAGCGCACGCTGAAGGCAGGACAAGCTTTTCACACACCTTTCAGCAAAGCCTTTCGTCAGCAGACCCGCCCTTGCTTCTCTCCCCACGTGAGTGTGGTCTGAGTGTGCACACACACACTATACAAATGCACACTGCACACCCACTGCACACACATGCACGCACACAGACGCTGCCCACAAACCATAGCAGACACACACAGGAACACGTTGTCCCTGGGATAACCCTGGTGTCCATCTTCCCCTGGGTGCCAGTTTATCTGTAGAGCAAATTTCCCCTGAAGCATTTCCAAGTCAGAAGACAAGTATTTTATGATGTTCTTATATCGATAAAACCCCTCTAAGTCAGCTGACCGATTTGCACACTTCCCTGCAATTTGAGTAAAGGCAGGGCAATGAGTAATTTTCTTCTAGGCTCGTCAGCAGAAGGTGCTGTTGGGTGAGCTCGAGTCTTCGCCTGTTTCCCCAGTGAGGCCACGTTCCTCTCCTTTCCATGAGGGTGGGCAGCTGTCCTCGCTTCTTAGGCTTTCTTTCCCATGAGCCCTGTGATTTGTGTCTCCTGCCCATTTTTCAGTTGGCTTGTTGGTCTATTTTTGATGAAATCTAGGACTTTTTAAACCATTTTTTTATAGTAACGCCTAAGAGAAAGTTTACTCCTTAGAAGGAAAGTTATGACCAACCTAGATAGCATATTCAAAAGCAGAGACATTACTTTGCCGACTAAGGTCCGTCTAGTCAAGGCTATGGTTTATCCTGTGGTCATGTATGGATGTGAGAGTTGGACTGTGAAGAGGGCTGAGCGCTGAAGAATTGATGCTTTTGAACTGTGGTGTTGGAGAAGACTCTTGAGCGTCCCTTGGACTGCAAGGAGATCCAACCAGTCCATTCTGAAGGAGATCAGCCCTGGGATTTCTTTGGAAGGAGTGATGCTGAAGCTGAAACTCCAGTACTTTGGACACCTCATGCGAAGAGTTGACTCATTGGAAAAGACTCTGATGCTGGGAGGGGTTGGGGGCAGGAGGAGAAGGGGACGACAGAGGATGAGACGGCTGGATGGCATCACGGACTCGATGGGCGTGAGTCTGAGTGAACTCCAGGAGATGGTGATGGACAGGGAGGCCTGGCATGCTGCGATTCAAGGGGTCGCAGAGTCGGACACGACTGAGTGACTGAACTGAACTGAACTGAAGAGAAAGTAGAAACAATATCAATAAAGGGAATTGCTGTAAACATGGCATTTCGTTATAACTGCTTTAGGTAAAGATTTACAAATTCTCCCTAACTTTCAATGTTAAACTCTATTCATGGGATGAGGTAACTCACATTGTTGCTGTTCAGTTGCTGAGTCGTGTCCGACTCTCGGCGACCCCGTGGACCGCAGCACGCCAGGCTTGCCTGTCCTTCACCAGCTCCAGGAGTTGGTCAAACTCACGTCCATCGAGTCGGTGATGCCATCCGGCCATCTCATCCTCTGCCGCCCGCTTCTCCTCCTGCTTCCAATGTTTCTTTCCCAGTATTAGGATCTTTTCCAATGAGTCGGCTCTTCACATCAGGTGGCCAAAGTATTGGAGTTTCAGCTTCAGCATCAGTCTTTCCAATGAATATTCAGGACTGATTTCCTTTAGGACTGACCTTTAGGTTTGATCTCCTTGCAGTCCAAGAGTCTTCTCCAACTCCACAGTTTGAAAGTATCAATTCTTTGGCTCTCAGCCTTCTTTATTGCCCAATTCTCACAGCTATACATGACTACTGGCAAAACCGAAGCTTTGACTGCACAGATCTTCGTCAGCAAACTGGTGTCTCTCCTTTTCAATATGCTGTCTAGATTCGCCATGGATTTCAAGGAGCAAATGCCTTTTAATTTTGTGGCTGCCATCACCGTCTGCAATGATTTTGGAGCCCAAGAAAATAAAATCTCTCACTACTTCCACTTTTTCCCCTTCTATTTGCCATGAAATGATGGGACCAGATGCCATGATCCCAGATTTTTAATGTTGGCTTTAAGGCAGCTCCTTCACTCTCCTCTTTCACCCTCATCAAGGGGCTCTTTAGTTTTTCTTCACTTTCTGCTGTTAAATGCTCCACAAACTCTAGTCTGTGGGTTATTCATCAATATAATAAGAAAAACATTTAGGAACAATGTAAAAATATAACAGTGATTAAGATTCACACCCTGAGAATGTCACAAACAACGGTGATTAGTTTGTTTTAAGACGCTTTCCTCTGTACTCTGCTCATCCATGACCTTTTCAGTGACAAGGAAATAGAGGAAAGTTGAAAGCTTTTCTCTTCTGTCACCTTTCTGAGGCACGTGTTGATTATATTTAGTGTCTGAATTTCTCCGGATTTCTGAAATATATCTCCCAAACTCATTACCCACACACAGACCATCTCCTTAGAGAGAAAGACATGTCCAAGTGATCGCCTGTGATAACCGTCCTAGCCCCCCGACTTTATATCTGCAGCCCTTAGATTCAGGCAGTGGCTCATCTCAGATCAGAGACGTGCAAAGCTGTGGGAAAGCTTTTCAACTCTGATCCCCTGCCCCTCAGTGTGTCGTTGATCCAGAGTGAATGCTCCGCTCTCCCCAGCCTGAGGGAAGGGGGGCAGGGGCAGGGTCTGGGGCACCAGCTTGACCAAAGCCAGGGTCCTCCCAGCAGCTTGAGCCTCAGAGGCGGGCCCAGGGCCGTGGCCAGGCCAGGGCAGGCGGGCCTCTGGGGTCACACGGTCATCGAAAGCAGTGGAGCCGGGACACTGCTCGGGACAACACGCGCTGGCAGTGATGTCAGCCGGCCGCACTAAATGCTTAAATGACACAGGGTTTGGGCAGACATTCTGGAGCCCACAGGACCCACTCTCCAGGCAAACCCCAGGGCCTCCAGGGGTTGGGGCCTGGCCAGCCCAGCCCCGGCAGGACTGGGTCAGCGGCGCCCTAGCTGGAGGGTTCTCGGGCTGGGTCAGTGACACGTCCTTAGGTGGGCTTAGCATTCAGGACCACGGTGGCTCAGCCACGGGGCCTGGAGGAGAAGACCAGCTGCACTCCCGTAATTCTCCCGAGTGAAGGAGATCTGAGCCCCGGGGACGCTTGTCTGCTGGGGCTGGCTCAAGTACACATGCTCTCAGATCCGGGACAGGCCCGTCCACTCCAAGGGGCCGCCTGTCCTGCAGCCACGAGCCCACTCTGCGCGTGTCGGTCTGACCTTGCCATCACGCTGGGTCAGGTTTGGGTGGGAGTCAGTTTGTGACGAGTGGAGGGTGGCAGGGCCCCTATAAACCACCACGACCAGCACAACGGCAACAAAACACACACACGTCTTGTTTCACGACTAATTTGTCCCTACAAACCTGAAACGCAGAGCTGGCCTCCCCGGGAAGACTGCCCTGTGCCTGCTCTGAGCGGCCTGTGAGGCCCAGACACGTTCAGCGTCCCAGGCATCTGGGTGGCCGACCAGGTGCATCCTTGGTCCCCGAGACCTGGGGCAGGGGCTCGCCTTCCAGAGGAGAGCTCTGACCTCAGCTCGGGGGAGCAGAGCCTGTCCCCAGGTACCCCTGCCCAGCCCAGACTCCCCGCCAGGCCCTTCCACCCGCTCTGCCCTCACCTCATCCAGCCACCCCACTGCTTGTCTCTAGAGTACCTGGCTGCCACGCGGGGCTGCTGGGCCCTGTGTTCTCTGCTCCACTGACCCCCTGGGACCCCAGGAGGGGCCACCACTTTCTCTAAGACTCCCCGGAACCCCAGGAGGGATCGCCACTTATTCTAAGACCCCCCTGGGACCCCAGGAGGGGCCGTCACTTCCTCTAAGACCCCTGGGACCCCAGGTTTCTCCTGGTGGCACTTGGTGTCTGAGCTCCATGCGGGGCCATGAGCTCTGTGGGGGGCAGAGGCACCCACCGCCTGACCCCGTCCTGACCTGGTCCGAGCCCCATGGCCATGGCCTGAACCACCTGTGTTGTGTTTGTCTGAGCGGGAAACGCAGCACCAGCTCCTGGTGAACCAGCCTGTGGACCGGGCTGTTCACAGGGACGCAGCTCAACGTCAGTCACTGAACGTCGCCGTCGAGCACTCTTCTCCTCGCAGTGTAGGTCACGCTGGGGTGCTGCCTGCCGCACAGGCTCTTGGAGAGTCTATTGCGGAAACAGCCATCCTGAAACCGCCCTCAGGAGCCTCTCGTCCCGGGCCGGGGGCCTCTGTGGGGACCGGCCCTCTGGAGACAGCAGGAGTCAGAGGCGGCCCTCTGACCCGCTTCTGAACGGCTGTGCTGATTTTCCTTTCGTTCTTTTAGAAAATCTTCTTGGCCCACAGTTCAGAGAGATGAGAGGTTTCGCAGGGTGTTCCAAGGCTGACGGACTTGCTGTGTGGCCCACGGCCTCGTGTCGAGTCCTCTCCAGACACACGTCCTGCTGCCCGGGACCCCAGGGGGCGGGGGCCCCATGTCAGCACCTGGGGGTGAGGTGGTGTCTGATGCTCACACCCAGAGACATGACTGCACACACCCGAGACACACACACAGCACATCTGAGACACACACACACACCCAACACACGCACCCACAGCCACACCTGGAGATGGGTTTGCACACAGCTGAGACACACACACACAGCCACACCCGGAGACGGGGCTGCACACCTGACAAGCACGTGCACCCAGTACTCTCTCCAGCAACCCCCCGCCCCCATGGGGACCTGAGAGTCCCCAGCCCCGAGGAAGTGTCCCTGGAAGCCCGCCCCTGCCCCCCCCTACTCCCGCCTCCACTCCCCACATTTGATGCCCGAGGACACCCAGCCCCTCAGTCGCTGTGTCCTGGTCAGAGATTTCCTGATTCCACACTCGGTGCTGGGACGGTGACTTGGCTGCCTCCCATTTGCTTGAGAATGGAATGCTCGGGACCCCAGACGCAGCTCTGACCCTCTCTGCTGCTTGTCCTTGTGTGCCCTGATTCTGGGAGCTCTGTTAATGTCTCCAGCGCCTGTTCCCCGGGGCTGACTGGGACCCATGCTGTCCTGGGAGTCCCGGCGGGTGGAGGCTCTCTGGGGTCTCCTGCAGAGCAGAGCCAGCCGGTGCGTTTTCCAGCCGTAACTGTGAAGACCCAATTCTGCTGGTTTTCAAACCCAGTCTGCACTACCCACCACGCCAGGCCAGCACCTCTACCCGACCCTAATTATCCATCAGTCACCAGGAAGGGCAGAGTCCGGAAGGCGACATGGGTCACCTTTCAAGTGATGGGCCCAGAGCATGCTGACCCCCCAGCACTACCAGGGAAAGCAGCTCAGACCCCAGACCCGGAGGTCGGGGAACACGGGGTCTTCCGCCCAGAGGGCCCCGCCCCAGGTCGGGGACGTGCCTTCCTCCCGGGCCAGGCCTGATTTCCTGTTTCTTTGCGTGCCTTGTCACTTCTGTCCGCTGGACGTTTTATGTCACACGAGGTAGGAGCTCAGGGCTGCGACTTTCCCGAGGGAACCGCTGCTGTTCCCCTTTCTTGTTTATTTGTTTAGGCGTTCTCATTGTGCAGCGCTGACGTCTCTGCTGAGGTTTCTTCCTTTCTTTTGACTTTTTAGAAGCCGGGTGCCTAGGAGTTGCGTGTGTCTGCAAGGCTGGGGAGGCAGAGGAGGACCGGTGCATGCAGGTGCCTGACCCCCTGGCTGCGGCTGAGGCTGACGGCTGGAGCGGGGCCCTAGCCCGACAGCCCAGCTGTTGCCCTGGGGTGTCTCTTTCTCCTGCAGCCCCAGCTCTGCTGGCCAGGCTGTGAGGTGACCAGAGAGCCCTCTGGGCTCACTCACAGGTGGGCTTGGCCTCTGGGAGCCTGGAGACATGAGATCTTGTTCAGGCCCCACCGGCCAGTCCAGCTCATGGAATCCCCAGGCAGCACTGGTTACCTCCACACGGCCTGTGCCGCCCGCCCCAGGGCCACAGCCTGGACGGCCGCACTCAGGCCCCGCTGGCCCCTCAGGGTGAGGCCCCCTTGGAGGTGATTCCCCCCCCCCCCCCGGCAGAGCAGGAGGGCCTTGCTCAGCTTCTGGAGCGCTGAGATGACTCAGGACCATTGGCCCAGCCTTGCTGGCACTCTGGGGAGAGGACCCGTCACCTCCACATGCTGCTGGACGCGGACTTTCCCAAGTGCTGTGATCATCCTCTGACGGTGCAGCCCCTCCACGAAGAATAGACGAGCGCAGCTGAGATCCGGCTCGTTCACACAGGGTTCACGGCCCCTCAGCCCCCAAAGCAGACTTGGCCGTGGAAGACGGGGCTCGTCCATCTGGTGGTCTCACGGACACCAGGAGCTCCACGCTGCAGCTGTGCCTCTGGCTGTTTCCCCTGGGGGTGGCTGTGGCTGAGGCGGGGGCCTGCCAGGGGCTCTTGACCAGCTGTGAGTTTCCCCTCCTCCTTGAGGCCAGCCAGACAAGGAGCACTGTCCCTGGCCTGGCTCTGGAGCCCTGGTCACTCCCACTGGCCTCCCCACCTCCCACACTCAGCTGCCCCTCACCCGAGGCCACGGCGCCAGAGGCAGCCTCCGGCCCAGCCGTGCCTGCGGGGCCTGCAGAACAGCCTCTGCCAGCCTCGGCCTAGCACTCCCCAGGCCGCTCTGCCCACTGCCAGCTGCTGCCCATCGCTGTTGGGTCAGACAGGCTCAGCTTCCACCCAAGCCCTGCCTGAGCTGGCTTCTACTTGAAAAAGGATAGTATCAATGGTTCCCGACACAGAGATTTTCAAATATAGACTGGGGGTTAGTTTTCTAATCCCAGCTCCCAAAGAAGCTAAATGTAAATAGAATGTTTAAATGTTTATAGGCACAGAGAATATATTGGTGGTTCTCAGTGTGGTTCAATTTGTTAAAGGCCTCCTGAATTTTTATGTTAAAATTATATATTAATTTACATTGTCACTATTTAATTTCCATTAGTAATGTCTTATTTAAAATGTCTTTTAAAATCATTCAATAGTTTTATACTTTTAACCAGCAGAACTCTGTAGCTTATAATTATTTGCCAATTTCTTTCTGTTTGAACTATTAAAAGACAGCAGGGAGGGTCATACAGCAAACATTCTTCGAAATGTTTATTTAAAAATCTTTTGTTTATTAGCAACACCTGTGAAGTTTCTAATTAATACAAACAAGGCTCTGGCCACAATGGATCAAGGGTTTACGATTATACTAGGTGCTTCTTCACTCTGTAAAAACAGCATTTCATAATTTAAATGGAACAATTAAGACATTTTGCTTTTGATGTTGATCGAGGCTTTCCCGAGCTGTCGTTCACTGAGGTGACCTCTTTGAACAGACGTGATGTACTGATGCCTCTTTTGAAATGCTACACCGTGCGCAGCTGTTTGCGGGACACAGACCCAGTCCCTCAGCAGGGCTGTCCCTCTGGGTCCGTGAGGTGCCTCAGTGGCGGCAGCCCCCAGACAGGCCAGGTTGTAGGAGGGGTGGATGCGAGCCAAGCGCGGAGAAATACCAGGAGACAGGGAGGCCCAGTCCACCAGACCCATGAGTCCTCGAGACTGGAGTTCCGAATGCCAGCTTCAGGCTCCCTTTCCACACCACAAATCCCTTATCGCCGAGGTCTAGAGAATCATAGCATGTCTGTGCTGGGAGCAAGTTGGGACATCATTCTGTGAACGCCGTTCCCTTCATGGGTGGGGCCACTGAGACCCAGAGAGGCAGCCTTGTCGGTCCAAAGTCACACAGTCCCTGCAGAATTAGACTGGTCCCCGGGTCTGCTGATGCTGGGAAAGATTGAGGGCAGAGGGGACGACAGAGGATGAGCTGGTTGGGTGGCATCGCCGACAGGATGGGCGCGAGCGAATTCCGGGAGATGGTGAACGACAGGGAGGGCTGGCGGGCTGCCGCCCACGGGGCTGCAAAACGCTGGGCGTGACTGAGTGACCAAAGGACGGCCGGGTATGCTGGGCCTGACCAGACCTCTTCTGCTGCAGCCTCTGAGTCAGCGGCTCTGCTCTCCGACCCTCCCAAGTCCTGGAAAAGTCATGGCTGGAGGCTGGATCCCTGGTGCAGCATCTGAGCTTCCTGGACAGAGCAGGGTGCCTGCCTTTCAGACAGACACAGAGAGGCAGCTGGGATAAGTGGGGCTTTCCCGGCCTCTGCTGCCCTGGGAGCTGGGAGGAGGAGCGGGGCAGGGGGTCCTGTGTGAGTGGGCGGGGGACACACTCCAGAGGGGGAGGCCCTGCCAGGATCAGATGGTCCTCTCTGCTCACATGTTGGACAAGCATGGAAGGTGTATGCAGAGAAGCCATCAACAGCCAGCGTGGGGACAACCCCTCTGACCTCCACCGGCTCTGGAAGTGCACAGAAGTCTTGAGATGCTGCACACAGGTGGTCAGCGGGCAGAAGCGAGTCTGGGTCCCAGACATTCTGCAGAATTGCTCAGACATCTGGAGTCACTGCCAGGCACGGCCAAGAGTGAGCCGGGTCCCTGCTCCCAGCACAGGTAGTTCAAACAGTGGTTCTCGATCCAGGACCACTTGAAGACCCGACTGAGATGGGCCCCCAGGAAGGCACCGTAGGCGTGCCCCTACACAGCCGGCACCTTGGGCCCTGGCCGGTCCAAGCAGCCTCCTCCTTCAGTGCCACTCCAGCGGGTCCGCTCTCTACTTCTGGTTCCAGGGATGCTAAGACGGATGCCCCAGGGGTCGGAGTTCTTCCAGCCGCTCGTAGAAGGAGCACAGGCGCTGTGCTGTGGGGTCAACAGACAGCAGCGATGGCGGGTGTTCTTGTCTGATGACACCCCCGACTAACGGGGGGCCTGGCCTGGAATCAGAGCCCCTGGCTGGCCATTCCTGGGGGCTTCGCTGGTGGCTCAGGAAGTGAAGAATCGCCTGCAATGCTGGAGCCCTGAGTCCAGTCCCCGGGTGGGGAAGACCCCCTGGAGGAGGGAATGGCTACGCTCGCCATCACTTCTTCCCCGGTCAACCTGCTGACAGATAAATTACAGGCGAAAAAAGCAAGACCTTGCCCTCAGAGATGGTTCTTTACTGAAGGACCCCGAGCCTTCAACCCTCCTCTTAGGACACAGCGTTCTGCCCAGGGCCCCTCCTGACCTCCCACCCTGAACCCTCAGAAGCAAAGCCCTCAGTGTCGAGGCCCAGAAAAGTTATTTCCTTTTCGCCAACAGCAGGCACTTGGGTTTATGCATCTCTGTGCTCGTATCACAGGGGCTGCAACGGCGAGAAGCTCAGGACCACGGACTGTGGGCGAGGAGGCCCGGCTCTATGACAAAGGAGGCCCCTAGCCCAGAGAGGCTGAGGGTCATGCGAGACATGTCAGCTGGACGGAGGGGGAGAAGCCTCTGCAGCTGCGTCCTCTGAGCCCACCGTCCAGGCTGCGGCCGGGATGCCAGGTGGCTGGGAGGGTGAGTGGGCCTGAAGGCAGGGGAAGCGCGACTCTGCCCTCTGGCAACGAACCGCGTTTCCTTCAGGCCCGTCTTCTTTGGACTTGCCCTTAAGTATACACCCAGAGACAGAATTCAAATTCAGCCCGGTGGTTCCTCCAAGGAATTCAGGGCCCTGTTGGTCACAGGAGCATGCTATAGGCGAGAAGGAGCATCTTAGGGCTGATCTTGGTAAACACGGGTGTGACGCGAAACCCTAAAGCTGCGTTGGATCATGTGTCTTTCCTGCTTCGTAAACGTCCGTGCCTGAGGAGCGGCCGCTTGAGAGGCGAGGGCGCAGCCCAGCTTGGCTTCAGGGAGCGGCTGCGCCTGGAGGGCTGGGCTGGGGTGGCGGGGGGCCGGCGGTGGAGGGGAGACAAGGTGCCCAGCTGCTGAGCCTGGAGGGCTGGGCCTGGAGAGGAGACAAGGCAACCGGCGGCTAAGCCTGGAGGGCTGGGCCTGGCTGCTGCTGAGCCTGGAGGGCCGGACTGGGGTGGCGGGGGCCCAGGGCTGGAGGGGAGACAAGGCGCCCGGGATGGGGCCTCTTCCCGGGGGAGCGCCCCGACTGGCCACCATGCTGCTCAAAACCTCTGACGCCTGCTCGGGGCGGGGGAGGGCTCGCCCCCGGGAGGCCCGGGACAAACAGGAACTTGAGTGCGGTTGTTTCAAGGCCAAGATGCGTGCCAAGGCCGTAGGCTCCGAGCCCAGCCTGGTGTTCGGGTGCCGCGCGGGGCTCGGTGAGGCCTGTTTCCTGCAAAGGCACCGAGGACCACCAGCAGACAGTGTTTATAAACCCACCAGCGGGGCTGACTGATCTCACGATGGGCCAGGTCATGTAAACAGTTCGTTATTCTGCAAACGGACATGCACAGTTCCCCTCGGGCCAGAGCCGCTGTGCTGGGACTGTGGGAAACACCCCCACCCCGAGGGGGCAGCCTGGCCGGGGCCTGATCCGCACAAGCGCCAGTGACTTGTTTGTAGCTGCTCCAGAGCGGAGGCAAGATCAGGGCGGGGCACAGAGCACCAAGCTGCATCAGCCTGGGGTTAGTCCGCCCCAGCAGGCTCTCAGCACGCATGTGGGCGTGTCCCCGGGAGTGCGTGTGTCCCTGAGAGTGCGTGTGTGCGTGTGCGTGTGTGTGTCCCCGAGGGTGCGTGTGTGCGTGTGTGTGTCCCCGGGAGTGCACGTGTCCCCGAGAGTGCGTGTGTGTCCCCGGGAGTGCACGTGTCCCCGAGAGTGCGTGTGTGTCCCCGAGAGTGTGTGTGTGCGTGTGCGTGTGAGCGTGTCCCCGAGAGTGCACGTGTCCCCGAGAGTGTGTGTGCGTGTGTGTGTCCCCGAGAGTGCGTGTGTGTCCCCGATAGTGTGTGCGCGCGCATGCACACACCCCTTGGAGGTTTCTCACTTCGTAGCATTAATTTTAAAAGGACAGGCCCGGGGGAATTTTACGAGGTAACATCTTGGAATGTAGATGTTATAAACGGAATTTCTGTTTTCCCAGTAACAGCAAGCGGGTGAAATTAAAAGAGGGAAGCAATTAAGGAAGAACAGCCCCGGGTATCCGAGACGACCTCCAACATACAGAGCCATCTCACTCCCCTGGCAGAGGTTTCTAGGGAGCCAGGGAGGGGTGTTTGTTGCTTTTAACCCATGGAGTCCACTCGGTGCGCGTTTTCCCCAGAACCATGGAGCGCTGACGCAGCTTGGACACTGCAGACCGGCAAGCGGCAGGTGTGAGGAAGTGCGTTCCGAGCGATTTGGAGCTGAGTTAGGGCTCCAGGGGCAGGACCGTGGTGAGTCCTGGGTGCTGGCCGCACACCTGGGGAGGGGCAGAGGTTCGCTGCCTCCACACGGAATAGGATCTGTGGCCCCCGCACAGACGCTCAGCTGGCACCAGCACAGCCCCGCGCGGCGGTGACATGACGCTTCAGCTGCCGACACGGCTGTGCCCTGGAAAGCAGACGTGTGAGCCCCACGTCTGCGGTGTCACAGGCTCAGAGAAGCTCAGGGAGCAGGAGGGGCGGGGGCTGGCTCACCACAAGGTCAGTTTAAGAGGGAGAGAGGGCAGTCTTAGTCTATACCCCAAAGTATAGAGTTTGGAATAAATTTCAGTCTGAGACCAGATTAGTCAAAAAATGTCTTTGGTTTTAAGCAGGTGCGTAAGTTACGGAAAGTGTTTTGGGAATCCTGAGACCTGGAGTTGCGGACTGGGTCCCAGGCTTCAGACAGCTCACCCCCAGGAGCTCAGGGGTGGGTGGCAGAGGGGGTGTCCGCAGGTGGAGGAGGTCTGTGTTCACCTCGCATGAGGGGTGCATGGCACCAGCCCGGGGCTGAAGTCGGGAGAGCTGAGCCCCCCAGCCTCGGGCTTTGCCTGGGGGCTCAGCAGCTGCACTGATGCCTGAGACCTGGGCCCGGAGATGGGGACGAAGGCCAGGCATGAGCCCACAGCCTCGGGAGCCTGTCCTCGGGGCCCTGAGAGGGGGGCTCACCCCAGGATCATAGCGCAGAGAGACGTGGGCACCGCGAGGGAGGGGCTTGCGGGGATGCGGCCCTCCTCGCCAGCCCCTGCACGATGACCGAGGCACAGCAGGGGTCACTGAGGGCTGGCCGCACAGAAGATTGACTGTTCGAAGGGGGATCTGGGCGCCCCACGCCAGGCTGCAGGGAAGCCAAGGTGTCAGCCCCCATGGGGGAGCGCTGGGGTGCCCTGCCAGCCACCCCAGGGGTCTGCCTCACCCAGCTCTCTGCCACAGGCCCCCCAGCAGGTTTGGCCAATGAGAGGCCTCGGTGGGCCTGGAGTCAGGAGGAAGGGAGAGGTGGGTATTTCTTCCTTCCTGTCTAGCCCCATCGCCCGGGATCTGAAAATTCTGGAGAAAGCAGGTGCTTGGAAGCAAAGGTTGCTAAGCGCCTGAGCTGCAGAAAGGCGGGGCAGCCCCTCACATCCTCCCTGGCAGGGATGCGGGTAGCCCTGCGGCCCGCTCCCACCAGTGTTTAGGAGCTGCCGACCTCTGACTCCAGCAACAAGAAATCTGTAGCTCGAGAGTCTCGGAACCTAAAAATCTGTGAACTTACTTACGTAGAGCCTAGGAATCCGTCTCTACCTGGGGCAGCTGTTCTGTGCCCATAGGTATTCAGGGTTGTAACAATGGACGATTAGGGGCTATCCTCTCCATTAGTAGGAGCAACTTGAGACGAACTATACCCTGCCCAGACTACACAATGTTAGGATCCTCCCAAAAGGGTGAAGAAGATTGTCTGTGCCAACCCGGCAGGGAGCCCCCGCCTGGTGCTCCTGGGGCGGTGAGCACAAGGCCCTGGCCCCGTCACTCAGGAGGCCCTGCTTTGGGGGTGTTGCCACCCTGTAACCACCGAGCAGGGCGCCTGTAACTCCGAATGCACCACGTGGCTCCTTGCTGATTTCAGAAGCCGCCTGGTGCGCTCCCTGGCAGCCCATCCGCTGGGCTCCTAAAGGAGACCTCGGACCCCGAGCCTCCAAAGCTGTTACTGCAAAGGCTGGAGCCAGAGTCGTCCGTCAAGCTTTTTCAGGAAAGAGCCAGACAGCGGACCCTTAGGTGCTGAGAGCCCCCCACCTCCGTCATGACCGCTGGGCTCTGCTCCTCTTCACGGGTTTAGTTCTCGTGAAGCAGCGTATACAGTCACCAAGAGCTGGGGTTTCGTATCATTTTCACGTCATGCAATCTCCTGGCTTTCCTTCAGCACTTGAAGATGGGAAACCATCCTGAGCTCGCGGATAGACACGATGAGCTGGGGGCTGGCTGTGGCCCCCAGCCTCTGAGGATGGCAAGTGCTCCATCTCCTCCCTGAGACTCTACACCTTAGGCCCGGGAGCCCTGGACCAGAGCAATTTTCTCTTGATGGATGTGCTGAGGATGGTCATGTGGGGAGAATAAAGAATTGTTTTAAAGAGGCGGTGGCCTGCGGCAAACGCTTAACGTGATTATAGCTTTTCAGAAAAGAGGGAGAGGTTACAAGCGGAAGGGTTGGCAGGAATGTTCCGAACTGGCGCTGAGGGCACAGCTCCCTTCAGGGTGAAAGCTCTGAGTCCACCTTTGAGGACTATCAGGCTCAGCCTGCCATGAGGTCCTCCAGTGCCAACTCCCCAGGTAAACCACCCCTGGGTTCACGGCGCGCTCGTCCCGTCTTCAGCGGGATGGAACGCTCGGGAGGGGTAGGTGGGGTGGGACATGGAGGGTCCAAGAGCCAGGGCGCTCTGAGCTGCCCTGCTGTGGGGTCAGCGCCCAGGCCAGGCCCTGAGCCTCCGGAAGTCCAGCCCCGCCTGCCCTGCCCAGGACACCTCTGAACCCTCCCCCCCGCAGATGCGCAGGACTCAGCCACGCCTCCCGCTTTCCTCATCTTTGTTCCTTAACTCACCAAACGAATGCATGCCGATTCTAAAAATCTAATCCAGCCATTTCTGAGTTTGGCGAACAGAAGGCCAGCCTTGCCCCTCTCTCAGCAGCTCCCTTCCTGCCTAACATCTCACCTCGAGTGCGAGCGGCGTCCGCATGATCCAGGGCCTCTGTTCATACATCGGGTCTGTGTTTGGGCCGCTCTTTATGCATTTTGTCCATTTTTCATCCTCGTTTCTCATGCCTTCATGAGGTCCCCTGCCAGGTCTGTACATAGGGACCCACCTGCGTCATCTGCAGGGCACGTCGCCCTCGCCCAAGCGGAAATGGAGCAGTGTGCTCATCGGTTACCAGTGGCGGACGCCTGGATCAGCTCCGCTCTTCTGGCCCTCAAGCTGAGGCTGCTGTAGCATTTGCGTACAAGTCTTTGGGTGGATGTGCGTTTTGGGGGTTCTCACTTACCTTGAGTAGACACCCAAGAGTGGAATTGCTGGGTCATATAGTAAATCTCTTTTTAACATTTTAGAAAAGTGCCAAACTGCTATCCAAATTGACTGCACCAAGTGTCAAGGCTGTCGCTTTGCTATCTGCTTTTAAAAATACTTTAGGTTATTTTTTAGCTAATGTTGCACAAATCAAGGTTGATCACTGAGACTTGTTGGCCGTTCTGGGGAAAAGGTAGTTACTTTCAGTGTTTCTGTACAGAACCAATTTCATCTCAATGATTTGTACTGATGTAATATCTGGGGTATCCATCCACATTCAATTCAAAACAATAATCAGATCAGGAGACCTTGCCCTGTTCTGATCATTTCAGATCAAATCCTAATCAAATCCTTCGTGCCTGGAAGTTAACATTTTTGACTAGTGTGTCTGTGTGTAAGAGACAAGGGTCAAGGCTGAGAAGAAATCCAGGCGCAAGTTTACTACGTAAATAAGTGCTTTAATTATCTGAAATGCCTGTACTTTTTATGTTTGAACATCTTCTAAGTCAGTTGTGTGTGTGTGTGTGTGTGTGTGTGTCAGTTGTGTGTTGAACTCTTTGCGACCCCGTGGACTGCAGCCCACCAGGCTCCTCTGTCCATGGGGAGTCTCCAGGCAAGAATACTGGAGTGGATAGCTGTTTCCTTCTCCAGGGGATCTTCCTGACCCAGGGATCAAACCCAGGTTTTTCTCATTGCAGGCAGATTCTTTATGCTCTGAACCACAGGGCAGCCCAATGACAACGCACACTCTCAGCAAGCCAGGAGTCAAACCTGGAATCTCCTGATCTGCGGTCAGATGTGTTATCCACGGCAACAAGCGCTCCTGCGCGTGTCAGTCAAGCCCAGTAGCAATGAGCAAGCATATTCCGTTTATCACTCATGTCACGCCCTGTGATCTTTATATTTCTAGGCGGACTTAACATCACAGCCCATGAAGAGACGTGTCTCCATGACGAGAAAGCAGCAGTGATGAGCGGGTTTCGGGAGCCACTTGGGAAGGGGCACCGTCCAGTGATCAGACTGAGTGCTGCCTGTGTTTAATCCCAAGTGTACAGGGGGATCCTCAGGCCAGAAAGGCCCCTGAAAAGTGGTCTATCTGCTCCCCACACCCCATCCTGGACGTCAGGAGTGCTGCAGAACTGGCTCAGGTAAGTCTACCTTAAGTGGGGAAACCGAGCTCTTCCCAGCAGCCGGCTACTCTTAGAGTCAGACAATTTCAAGAGAATTCTGTAGGCGAGACTGTCTCCATCTATGGTGAGCTTGGACATACAGTGAGGAGCCTCTCTGGGTGTCCCTGGACCCCGACCCAGGGTTCCGAACCGCCTGTGTGCCCGTCTCCCCAGGACACCCTGAAGCATCACCCCCTCTCCAGGACACAGATGGCTCCTCCCCGGGCCCCGTGCAAGCCCCGGCTGAGGCGTGCGGGGTCCTGCCCCAGCTTCAGCTGAGCAGGAAGCAGGGTCTGTGCTGAGCCCCTCACGCGGCAGGGGGCGGGGCGGGGGCTTCGGATCAAGGCTCTTTCCCACAGCTCGACTGTGTGGTTTGGCTCTACTGAGACTCGACTGAGTTAACACTGAGAGATCAACATTAAAAGATGCTATGTGTGCAGCCGTGTAGGAAGTTCAACTTTAAAAATAAGCATGTCTTTCAAGTCCAAACATAATGTTTTGGGGTCACTGGGGTTCAAACCCGTGAGAAAGAAGGAATCCGTCAGGACGGAGGCAGCCCTGCCCGAGTTGGGGTGGGGAGCTCGGGGTCCCCGAGATTGCCCAGAATCCCAGGCCATCCACTCCCACCTGGACCCCTCGCAGGGACCCCCCCGCCTGGGAATCTGGGTGCTGGGCCGCCGAGCGGGGTCTGCAGCAGCCGCAGGAGGGAGCAGAAGCGAGCGCAGCGCGGGGAGAGGGGCGTCCGCATCAGCGGGGGCAGTGGGGTCGCAGCCTCGTCACTCTTGGTAACAGGCCGGATGACACAGCTCCCCGGCCACGCACGCCGTGGCCTCCCGCTCGGGCTCTCGTCCCAGGGGAGGAAACGGCTGTGAGCCCTCAGCAGCTGCGGCCCCGGGCCCCTGCTGGCCAGCTCCGCTGGGGCATGAATGGGTGGCGGGGGACCTTGTGAAGGCTGGGATCCTCTGAGACCCCCAAGCTGTGGAGGCTGTCTCCAGAGACGCCTGCACCAGCTCCGCCACAGCCTCACACAGTTCTGGGGGCTTCACGGACCCCAAGCCAGAGCTCCATCTCAGAGTGGGGTTTCACACTCTTAGAGAGCGGTCCACTTGGGGAACTGGAGAATCTCATGCCCTCTTTTTAGTGTCAGTTGGAAAACAGTCCGAATGGTGCAGTAAAAACCAAAAGAGCAGAGCGGCGGAGGGGGGGGCCATCCCTGCTGGCTGCAGGGGCCTGAGGTAGGGCAGAGGCCAGCCGGGCAGGAGGGCTCGGGTCACAGGCAACAGCGTTTCGTCCTCCGTGTTGAGTGACCAGGGCTGAGCTCTGACCGCCGGTAAGGACGGAACTGCACGCGTGCATTTTGTATCTGAACTTGCCGTGGTCACAGTCTCCTGACCACTCTTTCTCCTCCCAGTCCTCCTGACCTCGCCGTTCCTGACCACTCTTTCTCCTCCCAGTCCTCCTGACCTCGCCGTTCCTGACCACTCTTTCTCCTCCCAGTCCTCCTGATCTCGCCGTTCCTGACCACTCTTTCTCCTCCCAGTCCTCCTGATCTCGCCGTAGTTTGGAGTTTGCAATACTCACGAAGTAAAGAATTCGTATGTAGCTGGTAGTTCTTTCCGTCTCTGCAAAGAGATGGGCCAGGATACAAAGTGGCCAACTGTCAGAAAAGCTTTTTCCAAAGGAGCATTTTAAGTAATTTTACCATTTACTCCAAACAAAATAACCCTTTCCCTTTCCTAAGAAATACTGAATGCAGAGAGCTGTAGCAGTTCATTCAGTGGTCACGGTTATCAGCTACTAGATAATCGTGGGTCATCAGTACTGTAACTGACAGAAGGGCAGCACTGTCCGTGCCCACCATGAAGCTGGGGTGTCCCTGCTGGGAGGTGGTCCTCAGCGCAGGCAGAGCTGGAGGAAGAGCCCACGCCTGGAGGGAAGGCGAGAGGATAGGAGGAGAGCGCCCAGCAGGCGCACTCGGGTGTGCCTGCCAGGTGCGCCCGGCTGTGCCTGCCCGGCTGTGCCTGCCTGTTGTGCCCGGGTGTACCTGCCAGGTGTGCCCGGCTGTGCCTGCCCGGGTATACCTGCCTGTTGTGCCTGCCCGGGTGTGCCCGGGTGTGCCTGCCAGGCTGCCCGTGTGTGCCTCCCTGGTGTGCCCGGGTGTGCCTGCCCGGGTATACCTGCCTGGTGCGCCCGGGTGTACCTGCCTGTTGTGCCCGGCTGTGCCTGCCCGGGTGTGCCCGGGTGTGCCTGCCAGGCTGCCCGGGTGTGCCTCCCTGGTGTGCCCGTGTGTGCCTCCCTGGTGGGCCCAGCTGTGCCTGCCAGAACTGCCAACACACACACAGCTGAGGAGGGACTCAGAGATCTGATATCTTTGGTATATGTTCAACTGACCTGCAATATTTTATCAACCCTATGAATTAAGAATATAATTTTTCTCTCTCTCATGGATAAAGGCACTGGGAAATCAATGGGCAAAATTATTTCTCTGGGATTTCACTGCTGTGAAGCCTGTACCAGGATTACCATTCATAACACTGACTTTTAACCTCGGAATCCTACTCCCAGGAACCTCTTCTAGAGAAACAGTCACCCCCACACACAGAGAGCCACGTAGGGGCTGTTCACGCAACAATACATTGGAAACTGCTGACTGTCCATCAGGAAACACAACTGCAGACGCTCACTTTTCTGCACCATCAGAAGCTGTACTTTCACTCACTTAACACTTTACACCTACTTTAAACCAGGGAGGCCTGGCGTGCTGCAGCCCATGGGGTCGCAAAGAGTCAGACACGACTGAGCGACTGAACAAGAACAACTGTAAACTAACCCCCCTTCTTTTTACTTAGTCTCATTCTAAGTAATACTATCTAAGACATAACGAGGATAGGTAGTGTCCTCTATATTTTTCTCTGATCTACGTTAACATTTTAAAATTCCCTATAGAATTTGTTGTAGTTCCCATGTTATAAGAGCAAAAGCAGGCCATTCCTAACGTGTCAAAGTCACTTATTAATTTGAATTACAATAGACGATACCCATCACACAGACAATTCTAAATCTACTTTGAAGTTGAATCGATCAAGAAGCATCTGTTTGGCAACTATGTACCTACTACCACACCGAAGATAAGGCTGCTCTCCTCACAGAATGTATGGATCATTAACCTAGTGAGGGTTCCAATATTTGGGGAACTATTGGAAAATTAAATTAAAATTATTCTCTGGACATAGTTTATCTTTTAGATCTAGATGAGATTAGTTTGGAAAAGGGGTCTCATTTAGTCTGGAAAATCTTCAGAGTGCGATACTGTTCTGGACTAATCAGAAGCTTTCCTTGTTCATTCGCTAAGCTGTATCCGGCTCTTTGCGACCCCATTGACTGCAGCACACCGGTTCCTCTGCCCTCCACTATTTCCTGGAGTTCACTCAAACTCATGCCCATCGAGTCGGTGATGCCATCCAACCATCTCACCCTCTGTTGTCCGCTTCTCCTCCCGCCCTCAATCTTTCCCAGCATCAGGGTCTTATCCAGTGAGTCAGCTCTTCGAATCAGGTGGCCAAAGTATTGGAGCTTTAGCTTCAGCATCAGTCCTTTCAATAAATATTCAGGGCTGATTTCCTTTAAGATTAACTAGTTTGATCTCCTTGCTGTCCAAGGGATTCTCAAGAATTTTCTCAGCTAAATAACCTTTATAAGAAGTAGGCTTCAAAATCAAGCAATCTTATTTTGGATTAGCATATTTTAGTCAAAAGTATGGGATTAATGATCAAGTATCAGTCAGTAATTTCTGCGCCTCACTCCAAGACCAAGTGGCACTGGCATTCTCTTTCCTGCCGTGACGACCCGTTGAGAGGTGAGAGACACAGAGAATCCTGCCTGCTGTAAAACGCAGCACACTCTAATGCCTGTGGTCGCCAAAGATCAACCTTTTTAATACAAAAAACTCTCAGAATGAAGAGAACACTAACGTTGCTTTTTGGATGAAAATGTGTACCTGTGTGCTGCCGAAAATAACCTGATATACCACCAGTGACGCATGTGCTCCAGATTACTATTCAGCCGTTAAAATTAGGGTTTTCAGTATATGAAAATGTTTCTTATGAAGTCAAGCGGGGTTCCAGATACAGCATACGCTAATTCTATAAAAAATACATATATGAAAAGTTGAATAGAAATACCCAAACTTTTTTTTTCTATTTTTCTTCTTGATGCAGTTTTAAATTTTTCAAAAGTGAGTGTGCATTGCTTTTAAACTCTGAGTTGTTTTCGAGCCTCTTACACAGCACCCATTTGATGAGTGTGAGCTGGGGCCCTGCGACAGAGGAGGAGGAGCACGGTGGTCTGGGAGCGAGGGCAGAGTGGGCGCTCCACAGATGAGCGTCCTCCCCTTGGTTTAGAGCCCCTCCTCTCCCAGCTGGGGTCTACTGGCCTGTCTCTGGCCACTAATGCTGGCTCAGCCAAGCCCCTCAGAGGACTAACAGATGTCCAGCAGGGCCGCGTGACTTGGTTGGATCATCAGGGGCTGAGATGCCTTAAAAGGGAGCCCCAGGCGCTTTTACACACAGCCCGCCTGGCCTCCTAAGACCCCAGAGAATCAGAAACAGATGAGGGATCAGGCCGCATCCTCACACGTGAGAACCACAGGCCCGCTGGGATCTCACAGTCCTCGCTGGGAAAAGAAGGTCAGCCGGCACTCTGGACAAATCGCCTGGACGCTGGGAAGTGACGACGTCCAGGGAAGCACAGTCCCGTCCGTGAGCCGGCTGTCTGCCGACAGAGACGGCGAGAGTGTCGCTGCAGGTCTGAGAGGCGGCCGAGACTGCTCTGGACATGGAAACTGCCCGCTGAGGCCCGGCCCGGGGCCGAGGGAGGAGGGACCCAGGGTCCCAGCTTGCAGAGCCCGGCGGGACCGGGGAGCATGCGGAGCCCGGCCCTGGGGCTGAAAAGGCAGCTGCTTTTTGTAATCAAACTTTGCCACGTAACAAATTTTTCTCATTCTTCTGTGGGTTTAGTTCTTCCTTTTCGCAAAGTCGTAATTATTAGTTTCACATCCTAACACTAACTAGCTAGGAAGCCAGATCTGAGAGAACCAGCCCTACACAGAAAAATGCCGGATGTTAAGAAGGCCTGACTTTGATTTAATTCATTTTCTCGTCAGTAACGATCACAGAGTCCAGTCTTTACAGAGATTTTAATGGGAAACAATAGTGTTAAAATTTCAGTTATTATTTTAGAACCAGTTGAAATGGTCAAGGAAATTACCTAGATATAAGTCAGAATCTCTGCCAGAGGATCCCTTTGACTGAGAAAGACACAGGGTCCCTACGGATGAGCCCAAGGAGAGGAAGGTGCCAGGGCTCACGCTTCCGCCTCCTGAAATCCTCGCGCACACACACACGGACACCTATACACAGAGAAAATGGAACACACCTGGTCAGCCTGCATCACCACCCACAGGACTGCAACGCCTCCAGGGGCCGAGGGGACAGCCCAGGATGGGTCCCAAAGGCCCTGAGGTGTCAGCTGTCAGACGGAAAAACCTGGGTGCCTGCTCAGTATGAAGGTTTTCTGGGAGAGGTGCAGGTGGTGTCTTTTCCTTGGATTCTGGCTGAATGCTGACCTCAACTCAGCCAGCCCACCCAGCTGCAGCGGGGCTCACCCCTGTGGCTGCCTGCTGGAGCCTCTGGCCCGTCCAGAGAACAGCACTCTCTCCCAGGGCACAGCACAGGTGGGGCAGGGAGCGGAGACCTGACCCTCAGTCCCTGGGTGCTCTACCCAAGGTCAGCTCAGAGCAGCCCCTCTGGGCAAGGTCCGTGTGGCGCGGGGCAAGGTCCGTGTGGCTTTCAAACCCGGCTCCTGGTGTCCACGGCAGAAGTTCCGTGTAGTAATTATGTCGGGCACAAGACACCACAAGGAAAGCCTGGTGTCAGCACCCACTTGCCCCAGAATTTTTTGCTTTCTAAGAGTGTGAAAGGCTTCTCCATCCCCTTACGACCCTTTTAAATCCTTCTCTGCAGAATATCTGAAGCCTGCACCATGAACCTGAAGAGCTGTGGCTGGACCGGCAGACAGATCTCTGCAGCAAGGCTGGGCTCCAGCTCCCCCAGCCTCTCACCAGCCTAACTGCCTCCTCAGAGCCCACAGGCCTTCCGGAAGGAGCCCCGCAGTCGTGGAGGTCACGTTGGGAGCTTCGGCTCCCAGCAGGTTAGGGATCCCAGGAGACCAGGAAGGCCTGCTGACCCGGGGACCCTCTGCCCGAGTCTCCCATACGGACTGCCCCCCAGGAGCCCTGAGCGCTGCAGCCACCACCGCAGCTGCGTGCCCCATCTCCTGGGGCTCACACTTAGCCATGCGGATAAAGAAAGGCCTGGTAACCCGTTGTTAATACAGCCGGTCAGAGGTCTGACTTTGTAGGAAGCTGGTGACACAAAGATTATGAGGAGCATGTCGATGGCAGGCAACAAAGGCACACAGCCTCTGCCCCACGGGGCCCCCAGGTGGGTTCCCCGAGGTCCAGGGGAGGGGCCTGGCCGAGAGGCCCTGCAGCTGCTGGAGGCAGGCGGCTGCCCGGCCGGCATCCTTGGAGCGGCCTTCGTGGAGCAGCAGAGACTCTGAAGGGCTTCCCTGTGGGTGCTGGGGGCAGACCGCTGCCTCCAGGTCCAGGTGGGACCCTCCCCAGGCAGGACTGTTCTCAGAAGGAGGATCGGGACTGCAGACCCCCTCAAGTGGCGTCTCCAAAGGGCCTCCTGCACTTGCTCATCTGGACTCGCCTGCCTCCCTGCAGCCCCGCCTGGTCCCTCCCCGTCCTGCCCACTCCCCTGACCCTTAGGTCGTCTGGTCTCAGATGACAGGTTTCAACAACCAACTGTTCCCTGGCTCACGGGAGGGATGCCCTGGAGGAACGCACACCAGGACAGGGTGCTCCCAGCTCTGACCAGCAGGGCCCAGCACCCAGCACCCCAGAAACCTGGGGGTGCTCATGGAGCAGCTGTGAGGACGCGGCAGCCCCTGGGCCAGGATGGTAACGCGCCGACATCTTAGCGCAGCTCAAGTTTGAATTCTTCAGGGGACTTAACTCTCCTCCGAAGGCTGCTGGTGCTCCGTGTAGACCTTGGGCTTGGACTCAGGGTGTGTATGTGGGTGTGCGTCTCCATCTGCACGACTACCCACCGAGGAGGCCCACCTGAACCCCGAATATACACCTGCTTTTGCAGTTAGACATTCATCCCTCAGGTTTAAACATTAAAGGTAGGGATTAACCGGTCCCATCACATCATGGCAAATAGATGGGAAACAGTGGAAACAGTGACAGACTTTATTTTCTTGGGCTCCAAAATCAGTGCAGATGGTGACTTCAGCCATGAAATTAAAAGACACTTGCTACTTGGAAGAAAAGTCATGACCAACCTAGACAGCTTTTTAAAAAGCAGAGACGTTACTTTGCCAACAAAGGTCCATCAAGTCAAAGCTATGGTTTTTCCAGTAGTCATGTATGGATGTGAGAGATGGACTATAAAGAAAGCTGAACACCAAAGAATTGAGGCTTTTGAACTGCAGTGTTGGAGAAGACTCTTGACAGTCCCTTGGACAGCAAGGAGATCCAACCAGTCCATCCTGAAGGAAATCAGTCCTGAATATTCATTGGAAGGACTGACGCTGGAGCTGAAGCTCTAATACTTTGGGCACCTGATGCAAAGAGCTGACTCATTGGAAAAGACCCTGATGCTGGGGAAAGATTGAAGGCGGGAGGAGAAGGGGACGACAGAGGATGAGATGGCTGGATGGCATCACCAACTCGATGGACGTGATTCTGAGTAAATTCTGGGAGTTGGTGAGGGACAGGGAGGCCTGGCGTGCTGCAGTCCATGGGGTCACAAAGAGTCAGGCATGACTGAGACTGAACTGAACTGAAGGTGAGCAGTGTGAGGGGAGCTTACTTCTATTAAATGTGAATATCCTTGTCTGTTTAATCAGTTTTTTTTTCTTTTTTTAGAATACGAGTGCCCCTTTGATCTTCCATAGAGAAATTCAGATGGTCCAGCTGTATCTGTGAGTGAGGAAGCTGATCCCTGAAGGGTGTGAGTGTCCACGGTCAGCAGATTTGGGAGGGAAGCAGCTCCCTGGCACCAGGCAGGCGCTTGCCATCCAACCTGGGCGTCTGCTCGGCACGACACTTTCATTGGAGGGTAGTTGCTTTGCACTGTTGTGTTGGCCTCTGCTATGCGGCAGAGTGTGTGTACATGCGCCCCTCAGAGCCCAGCCTAGAGTGTGTGTGTGCATGCGCCCCTCAGAGCCCAGCCTCGAGTGTGTGTGTGCATGCGCCCCTCAGAGGCCAGCCTCGAGTGTGTGTGTACATGCGCCCCTCAGAGCCCAGCCTAGAGTGTGTGTGTACATGCGCCCCTCAGAGCCCAGCCTAGAGTGTGTGTGTACATGCGCCCCTCAGAGCCCAGCCTCCAGTGTATGTATACATATATCCCCTCAGAGCCCAGCCTAGAGTGTGTGTGTGCATGCGCCCCTCAGAGCCCAGCCTCGAGTGTGTGTGTGCATGCGCCCCTCAGAGGCCAGCCTCGAGTGTGTGTGTACATGCGCCCCTCAGAGCCCAGCCTAGAGTGTGTGTGTACATGCGCCCCTCAGAGCCCAGCCTAGAGTGTGTGTGTACATGCGCCCCTCAGAGCCCAGCCTAGAGTGTGTGTGTGCATGCGCCCCTCAGAGCCCAGCCTCGAGTGTGTGTGTGCATGCGCCCCTCAGAGGCCAGCCTCGAGTGTGTGTGTGCATGCGCCCCTCAGAGCCCAGCCTAGAGTGTGTGTGTACATGCGCCCCTCAGAGCCCAGCCTAGAGTGTGTGTGTACATGCGCCCCTCAGAGCCCAGCCTAGAGTGTGTGTGTGCATGCGCCCCTCAGAGCCCAGCCTCGAGTGTGTGTGTGCATGCGCCCCTCAGAGGCCAGCCTCGAGTGTGTGTGTGCATGCGCCCCTCAGAGCCCAGCCTAGAGTGTGTGTGTACATGCGCCCCTCAGAGCCCAGCCTAGAGTGTGTGTGTACATGCGCCCCTCAGAGCCCAGCCTAGAGTGTGTGTGTACATGCGCCCCTCAGAGCCCAGCCTAGAGTGTGTGTGTACATGCGCCCCTCAGAGCCCAGCCTCCAGTGTATGTATACATATATCCCCTCAGAGCCCAGCCTAGAGTGTGTGTGTACATGCGCCCTCAGAGCCCAGCCTAGAGTGTGTGTGTACATGCGCCCTCAGAGCCCAGCCTAGAGTGTGTGTGTACATGCGCCCCTCAGAGCCCAGCCTAGAGTGTGTGTGTACATGCGCCCCTCAGAGCCCAGCCTCGAGTGTGTGTGTACATGCGCCCCTCAGAGCCCAGCCTAGAGTGTGTGTGTACATGCGTCCCTCAGAGCCCAGCCTCCAGTGTATGTATACATATATCCCCTCAGAGCCCAGCCTAGAGTGTGTGTGTACATGCGCCCCTCAGAGCCCAGCCTCCAGTGTCCGTACATGCGCCCCTCAGAGCCCAGCCTAGAGTGTGTGTGTACATGCGTCCCTCAGAGCCCAGCC
The DNA here is from genome assembly GCF_016772045.2 of Ovis aries. Classification (NCBI taxonomy): domain Eukaryota; kingdom Metazoa; phylum Chordata; class Mammalia; order Artiodactyla; family Bovidae; genus Ovis; species Ovis aries. The sequence goes on from NC_056073.1 coordinate 51,398,873, forward strand.
TCCAGTGTATGTATACATATATCCCCTCAGAGCCCAGCCTCGAGTGTGTGTGTACATGCGCCCCTCAGAGCCCAGCCTAGAGTGTGTGTGTACATGCGCCCCTCAGAGCCCAGCCTCCAGTGTATGTATACATATATCCCCTCAGAGCCCAGCCTAGAGTGTGTGTGTACATGCGTCCCTCAGAGCCCAGCCTCCAGTGTCCGTACATGCGCCCCTCAGAGCCCAGCCTAGAGTGTGTGTGTACATGCGCCCCTCAGAGCCCAGCCTAGAGTGTGTGTGTACATGCGCCCCTCAGAGCCCAGCCTAGAGTGTGTGTGTACATGCGCCCCTCAGAGCCCAGCCTCCAGTGTATGTATACATATATCCCCTCAGAGCCCAGCCTAGAGTGTGTGTGTACATGCGCCCCTCAGAGCCCAGCCTAGAGTGTGTGTGTACATGCGCCCCTCAGAGCCCAGCCTAGAGTGTGTGTGTACATGCGCCCTCAGAGCCCAGCCTAGAGTGTGTGTGTACATGCGTCCCTCAGAGCCCAGCCTCCAGTGTATGTATACATATATCCCCTCAGAGCCCAGCCTAGAGTGTGTGTGTACATGCGCCCCTCAGAGCCCAGCCTCCAGTGTCCGTACATGCGCCCCTCAGAGCCCAGCCTAGAGTGTGTGTGTACATGCGCCCCTCAGAGCCCAGCCTAGAGTGTGTGTGTACATGCGCCCCTCAGAGCCCAGCCTCCAGTGTATGTATACATATATCCCCTCAGAGCCCAGCCTAGAGTGTGTGTGTACATGCGCCCCTCAGAGCCCAGCCTAGAGTGTGTGTGTACATGCGCCCCTCAGAGCCCAGCCTAGAGTGTGTGTGTACATGCGTCCCTCAGAGCCCAGCTTCCAGTGTCCGTACATACACCCCTCAGAGCCCAGCCTAGAGTGTACGTTTACATATATCCCCTCAGAGCCCAGCTTCCAGTGTCTGTACATACACCCCTCAGAGCCCAGCTTAGAGTATATGTTTACATATATCCCCTCAGAGCCCAGCTTCCAGTGTGTGAGAAGCATACTTCTGTTTCCTTCAAGAGCAGGCAAACCTGTTCCTGTCCCTTCATCTACTCCTGTAGCAACCTGCGACGTCACCTGATGGGAACCCCAGGTTTCTTCCCTCCTCAAACACGGTCACCTTCAGCACCTCCCCCGCCCACGTCTGAGTCCCACTTGACAGGAGCACACAGAGCCCTTCACTCCCGAGACTGCTGCCGGCTCCACTGCACGCGGCACGCGGGGAGGAAGTGGCTCACAGGAAGGAAGTGGCTCACGGGGAGGAAGTGGCTCACGGGGAGGAAGTGGCTCACGGGAAGGAAGTGGCTCACAGGGAGGAAGTCTAGTGCCATACCTCCCTGAATGCACCCAATCTCGTCTCATCTCGGAGGCTAAGCAGGGTCGGGTCTGGTTAGTACTTGGATGGGAGGAAGGAAATGTCCGTGGAGGCCTTTGCGTGTTTCTAACTTTTCCACTTTGCAGCATTTACCCAGAATTCTTTGAGCCCAACAGCCAGTGGCATCTTTACTCGCCTTGAGTATTACTGTACTCTCACTAAATCCATTAGGAAACTCCTGAGAAAAGAAAAGAAAAACTCTTGTCAGCTGTGAAAACCACTACCTGAAGGCACTGGAGAGAAACCAAAGGCAGCTGGGGCGTGTAGGAGCCCACACCTGGGGAAGGGAAGTGCTCCGGGGGACTGTGTCTGGAGTTTCCGTCAGCCCAACCCTGTGCTCAAAGGAAAACCCACCAGTCTCAAGAGGAACAGACTGCAGTTCAGAGTCCTTACAGCAAACCAACCAAGATTACTAAAAAAGGGTTAGAAAATCAGATATTTGCAGAAACCCAAGAGTTTCACAGGAGGCAGACCCGGGATGACCCAGCTGCTGCAATTAGCAGGGAAAACGCTTACATTTTGCTCTAGGACATACAGGAAAGCACTAGGAAAGCTCATTAGAGAAACAGACATTTGTTAAAAATCAAACAGACATTCTGGAGTTTAAAAATATAAAAAAGAAAAACATACTAGGCAAGCATAGCAGGAGAGTGGAGGTTCCAACACGTTCAGTGAATGTCAACATTGACCTACAGAAATCAACCAATACGAAGAGCAGAGACCAAAAGACGAGGAAAAGCGAGCAAGGTCTCAGGGGAACTGAAATACTCGCAGTTAGTGTGATTAGGGGGCTTCCCTGGCAGCTCAGATGGTAAGGGATCTGCCTGCAAAGTGGGAGACCTGGCTTCAATCTCTCAGTTGGGAGGGTCCCCTGGAGAAGGGAATGGCAACCCACTCCAGTAATCTCGCCTGGGAAATTGCATGGACAGAGGAGCCTGGCAGCCTACAGTCCATGGGGTTGCAAAGAGCTGGACATGACTGAAGTGACTCACACATACACACACACACACACACACACACACACACACACACACACGGTGTAATTAGAACCTAGAAGGAAAAGACAGAGGGGGATGGCACAGAATGTTTGCCAAAAAAGGCTCCACATTTGATGAAAGACACGAATGTACATATTCAAGAAGCTCAGGGACTTCTTTGGCATCCCAGCGGCTAAGGCTTCACACTCCTAATGCAGGGGCCCAGGTTCCATCCCTAGTCAGGGAACCAGGTCCCACATGCCCCAACTAAGACCCAATGCAGCCAAATGAATAAATGAATACTTAAAAAAGAGACAGATAGCATGTGGAACATCTCTACTCAGATCTTACCAACACTCTCTCTTGCTTTGTGTATCATTAGAGCAGACCACCCTGTGACTGCTGATGACCTCTTTTTGCTTGTGATGACCTTGAGATTGTCCTGGAAACTTTCTTCTACATCCTCATCCTTGTTTTGATAGAATATGATCAGAATCCTTTTAGAATTTAGCTGTTCCTAAATTATTTTAATATAACATATAAAATTTTTTTAACTCTAAAATAAACAGTTGAATTTGAAATACAACTGAAGTTAAGAAACACGGGTTCAAAGGAAATAGGGGTTTTAGATGGTATCACAACCATCTCTTGCTCTCTTAGTTTTCAGTTTATCCCTCAAGGTGACAGAAGGAGCTGACACTTTGGCTGGTCCTCCTTCCAGAGGAAGGCCTTCATTTCACAGCAGCTGGAGGGGGATCCTTGCGTGTTTGCAGCCCATTTCTCCATGGCCCTGACATAACAGGAAGGGGTGATCTGTGCTGTCTCCACCCTACCCTCCTCGCTCTGCTGGGGTGCGTGTCCCCTGGATCAGCCGGCCAGGCCCAGGGCACGCCCCGGTCACCAGAGACCCTACCCTCCTCGCTCTGCTGAGAGTGTGTGTCCCCTGGATCAGCTGGCCAGGCCCTGGGCATGCCCCAGTCACCAGAGACCCTACCCTCCTCACTCTGCTGGGGCACGTGTCCCCTGGATCAGCCAGCCAGGCCCAGGGTGCGCCCCGGTCACCAGAGGCTGCAGTCAGTCATGTGAGTACCGCTCTGCACGGTATTCCTTGGGAGAAGTCAGGCAAGGTGCTAAACAAACAGAAACCAGAGCCAGCTCTCCAGACACCTCTCCAGAACAAAGAGACCCCATTCTCACTGCTCAGTCCCTCCCAACAGACCGGAAATCAGCCTTTCAACTCAGACCAGTGCCTGGAGGTGGACTGTGGCCCAGGCTCCTGGGGGCCGTCCACACTGACAGCGACCCTCAGCATCTGCCACCGACGCCGTCCCCTCCTTCCCGAGTAGGCTCCGTAAGAGCCCGAGGACGGCAGTCTCCCCCTCTCGCCGGGTCTCTGCATTACCCTCCTCGCTATGTGGGGGCATCTGGACGGCGTGCTGTGTTCTGCAGGGAAGGGCGTTTGCCCGGGGCTGCGTGAAGGCTGCGCGAAGGTGACTCAGCGGCTCCAGCTGCTCCCTGGCTGGCGTTGGTGGTGGGTCTGTTTCTGCAGGCAACCTGGACATGTGATCCTTTCTAGCGTCACTGCTCCTGCCAACGTCTCGTAAGTCAGCCGTCTGACTCCTTAATGGTGATGAGCCCATTAGCACTGACAGGCACCTGGATCAGCTTCGAGCAGCCTCAGTCCTGTTGGTGACCAGGCGCACATGGGGTGGTGGGGCTGCCCTCCCCCTGGGCTGTCACCCAAGGGACTACAGGAACCAGACCAAGACAGGCACAGTGATGGGGGGTAAGGATCTCAGCTAAAATTAGAAATATTTACGACTTGGCTCAAAACCTTAAATTGCTGTAAAAACAGGACATTAAACACACACCTCTCTGCGGCATAACTGGCCTCTCCCTGCTTGTTTCAACCACCCTTCCTTAATGGCATGTAACGATCAAGAAGCAATGCCAGAATCCCACCCCGGGCTCCTGTTGGCAGAGTGCCCACCTGCTTTGAAATCTAGGTTACTGAAATCAGCACACGAATTCTTAAAGGATTTGGAAAAGTGATTAATGTGTTTTAACCCACATGCACGCACTGAAGGGAGACAGCGGCTGTCACACCCACAGGGGAATGTGCCTCGCGGTGGGCGTGAGCGGGTCTGTGCAGACGTGTTCAAGTGGGCATCTGGGCAGAGGCTCCAAAGGCACTACTGCGGGGTAAACACAGAGAGGCTAGAACTGGGCTGAGCTGGACAGAAGTTCTGATTATCTTAAATAATGTGGCTTGCTTTATATACAGTGGATGGAATGTTTTAAAATAGCCTCCTGCTTTGTAAGATCAAGAGAATTGCAAAAATCCCTCTGAGAGATGTTACCCCATTGTGGCTTCAAGAATTCCAGGGATGCCTGGCTGGTCTATTTTAAGTCCTGGTGTCACTCGCCCTGGGTAAACTCAGAAATTTGTGACACAGGAGAGCGATCCATAGCAAATAATCCCAAGCTGGAAATTTTTGCAGTTTTATCTTGTGAGGCTGTGTGTGAACTTCAGATCGCTTTAGTGAGTCAAGTGCGCTATTGATGGTTCAGTTCCATCCTATGAAGCAACAGAAATAGCTGCTAGAGGAGGCCACGTGAGGGAGCAATGGTGAGGGACTCCTGACGTCCCGTGGCCAGGGACTCGGTTCGTTCCCAGGCTTGAAGACATCAGTTAGAAAGGCCTGTCTGGAGTCAGGAAAGATGTTTGCCAAAGCACTAACCAGCTACAATCCGTCGAGTTGAGCTATAAAACCCAACACGCTGAGACACCAGCATCGTAACACCAGAGAGAGGGTCGTAGCCTGAAGACCGCACTTGATTGGACGCGTGCGTGGCTCGAATGCACACCTTGTTGTTGTTCGGTTGCTCAGTCGTGTCCAACTCTTTGCAACCCCACGGACTGCAGCACGCCAGGCTTCCAGTCCGTCACTGTCGCCTGGAGTTTGCTCAGACTCATGTCCATTGAGTCAGTGATGCCATCCAAACACCTCACTTCTGTTGCCCCCTTCTCCTCCCACCTCAATCTTTCCCAGCTTCAGGGTTTTCTCCAATGAGTCAGCTCTTCGCATCAGGCGGCCAAAGTATTGGAGCTTCAGCTTCAGCATCAGTCCTACCAATGAATATTCAGGACTGATTTCCTTTCAATGTTCAGGATTGACTGGTTTGATCTCCTTGCAGTCCAAGAGACTCAAGTGTCTTCTCCAACACCACAGTTTGAAAGCATTAATTCTTTAGCACCCAGACTCTTTATGGTCCAACTCTCACATCCATACATGAGTAGTGGAAAAACTGTAGCTTTGACTAGACGGACCTTTGTCAGCAAAGTGATGTCCCTGCTTTTTCATATACTGTCTAGGTTGGTCATAGCTTTTCTTCCAAGAAGCAAGCATCTTTAATCTCACACACCTTACCTTGCTGCTAACCTGTTGCTTCCTGTGCCAGGGTCTCACCGTGCCCACTGTGTGCTGGACACTGGTCTGCCTTCCCGGGGCTCCTCTCAGGCAGGGATGCATCTGCGGCCTCCTCCTGGCTTGTGAGGAGGGTGACAGTGTCTCCTAAAGACAGAAGCCGGCCGAGTTTAATAGACACTTGCAGCTCCTGTTTGGGCTGGTGAACCCTGAGGACTGTGAATGAGCCATATTCCTTTTTCCAGTTTTCTGAGTTTCCCACCCCAGCTCCAGCTTGCTCTAAACTATGTGGCTTCTAATAGGAACAAAATCCTCATGGGACTGATAAGGGTCAAGCTGATTTTTGATGTATAAATACAGTCAACCTAGACTCTAAAATTTGAAAATAAACTACCAATTTCCGGATATGACTTGTGCTGTCTGTAGAGTTTCTGATAATTTTAAATGAATTAATTTTCCTTCTTGACAAATTGATTTAACTCTCTGATTATTGACAGATTATATGAATGATCCAAATGCCAGCCTCTGTGGATCGGCCCCTGTTTTATTTCTTCACAATAAGACCCATTAGCTCAAAACCCTGCTTACACCAAACTCAAGTTTTCACATAACCAGTTATTTTTTAAAATATCCCAAACAAGCAGATTTTTGGCCATTTAGAGTCCGTTTTCTTCACATCCCTAGGAAGTATCTCCTGATGGTTAGAAGAGAAAGGATGGAAACAGGTATGCTAACGTCTGTCAAGAGAAGCTGTGATGATGACTTCAGTACCAAACAAAAAGAGATTTTAAAAACGAAGGATGTTCCCAGAGCAGCCAGGCCGTTGAGCAGCGGTTCGGGAGTGGGTGTAGCAACCCTGCAGGGCGTCCCTTCAATAACAGGGCTCCAGATACACGCAGCAAAGCAGGACAAAACTCACAAGGCTGGGGATACCAGAAACGTCTTCTCTGAAATGATTAAACAAATAGACGGAAATCAGAAAAAATATAGAAGACCTGAGCAGAAGTATCAACCAACCTTAGCTGACACTGACGGAACATCCGTCCCGTTCAAGTACACTCACCGAGACTGTACTCTGGGCCACAGAACGTGTGTATGTTTCTGTATGAACACAGATGCAAGCATTCTAAACGAAATGTCAGCAAATCAAATACTATGTGTAACACATACATTAAGACTAAGTGAGGCTTAACCCAGGAATGCAAGGTTGGTTTAACGTTCAAACATCGATCAACATATTTTACCATATTAATAAACTGGAAAAATTGCCTGATGATCTCAGTGGACACAGGAGTACCCGACAAAATCCAGCTCCACAGTGGGCTAGACGCAGGAGGGGAGCCTCCTCGTTCTGCAAGATGCGCCTGAGGGTGCGATGCTGACGGCTCTGCTCCTAAATCAAGAACAGGACAAGGCCACGGCTTTCACTGCTTCTGTGCACCGTTGTGCCAGGCGGCTGCGAGTCCATTCAGGCAAGAAAAGGAAATCAAACGCACCCAGATTAGGAAGGAAGAACAAAACCTGTCTTATTTACAGACAACACAATCAGCTATGCGGAAAGCCCAACGGACTCTACGTAAAACGATGCAAGAATTGACAAGTTAGAATACCGAGAGTGCGGGGCACAAAATCAACCTGAAAACCAAGTGCACTTCTTTACATAGTCAGCCCTTCGTATCCACGCGTTCTGCATCCTCAGATTCAGCCACAGATCAAAAATACTTCTTTAATTCCAAAAATTTCCAAAAAGCAAACCTTGAATTTCCCATGTGCTGGGAACTGTATGTATAGCATTTCATTTACCAGCATCTGTATAACATGCACTCTGGATCTGGTATTAGCAGCTATCTGGAGATGACTTGAAGCTTATGGGAAAATGCGTGTAGGTTATTTTATAGAGGAACTTGAGTCTTCTTGGATTTGGGCGCCCTCAGGGGCCCTGGAACCCATCTTCTGTGAACACAAGGAAATGACTGCATGGCAATGAATGAGGAACAACTGGGGATTTTAACTAAAAACACAGCACCACCTGCCTCGGTATCACATGTGACTGACCCCAACACGGGATCGTAAGACCCGTGCAGCTCTTCAGTGGGGACGCACATCCTGAGCTAGTGGAGAGACACACCTCGTCCCTCAGAAGATGCAACACTGTCCAGATGCCGGTTCTTCTCAGCTGAGCTGCAGATTTCAAGTGACCCCAGTTGAAACCCCAGCCAGCTTTGTACAGCCTCAGTTCACAAGCGGATTCCATCCAGCCTTCACCAGCGTCAAAGTGAAACCCAAACCCCAAACCCCAAACCCAGCAAGCCTGATCGTGGACACGGGACACACGTCAGTCCTATCTTTGGTCACACTTTTTTCTTTCTGTGTGATGAATTCATTTTGTTTGTTTGAGTTTTTATTTTGATGAACCTATTTGTGGGAGAAAGAAAGGGGAAGACGTTTATTGCAGGAAAACGCTGAACCTCCCTAGAGGAAGAAGGGAAGCCAAACTTGAGAGCGGCCAGGTCAGGATGGACTTGGCTGCGAGGGGCTCTGATGCTTCAGCAGACAGCTCTGCAGAGCCTGGGCCGGGAGGGTGGCCTGGGGTGATGCCCGGGCCCCTGGTGTGGGAGCTGGCAGCCCCAGAGCCCCCTGTCCCGACAGCAGCCACTCGTCTGCAAGGCCCCACATCTCCCACCTCCTGGGGGCAGGTGCACTTATGATGTCAGGGGCCAAGCCATCCACATGTGTCCACCGACATAGCGGCTGCCAAACTTCTGAATTCTCTACCCCTCCTCCTGGAAAATCTTTGAATATCTCTACCCTGAAGGTGTATACTTACTTATTTATGAATTAGGTATAAGCGTATATTTGATCACATCACTATAGCGCATGAATTGTAACAAGCTGCAGAAACAGCTCTAAAATGAGACGAAAACAAAAGCACGTGATCGCTTGGGAGCAGGTTCCAGCCAGGGCCGCATGGTCCACCATCTCCGCCGGCGAAGGTGGAGGGACCCCTGAGCGGAGGCCCCTGAGGCCCGGTCACCCCCATGCCCCCCTGCTCATATCGGCCTCACTCCAGTGGACCAGGGCGGCAGGGAGCAGAGAGCCGTCCTTCGAGACACTCTCTCTGCCCTCCTTGTCACTCAGAGCAGCTGCCTTCCTCCTTCCTCCCCACCGCATGGAGTACGATCACCCTCCCTGACCGGAGACTCCTGCTAACCTTCAAGGACGCTTGTTGTTTGTCCACGGGGCCAGCCTGGGTCGTCACACCCGGAGTGGGTCACAGAGGAGCCAGGCAGCGGACTGTTCCCATGAAACAGATCAGAGAGAAGGTTTTTTTAAACAGCTAAATATAGCAGAGTAAGCAAGGGCCACTGTATAAACTGCTCCTTTTCATATCAAAATTATCTGAAGGAAAGCACCCGGAGGACACTCCCCGCTCAGCTCTGAGGCCGCCCCAGTGCGCGTGGCGCCCACGCACAAGTTCCTGGGACCCCGTCACCCCCACGGGGCCCCTGGCACCTCCCGCCACGGCCTTGTCAGAAGGCCCAGTCACGCGTGTCCCGGTCGAGGACAGGGTGGCCGGCACCCCCACCAGAAGGCAGGGGCGTGGAGAGCGCCTTCAGGGCTTCTGCTCCAAGTTCGCAGAGGAGATTCAAGACGCACCAAGACGCACTCCTGACTGTGACTCAGCCCCGCCCTGTGCTCCCTCTGAGTCAGTCTTCCCTCGAGGCCATCTGGGGAGAAGGGGAGAGCTTCTCTCCTGCACCGGGCGCCAGGCCTCCTCAAATCTGGCGAAGGCACCGCTCTCCCGTGGTTGTGCTCTGCCCCTCACCGGAGGCCGGGCTCTCCCGCCCCCAGAGCCTTCCTGGAGCTTCTGCTGCCCACGAGGGCTGGGAGGTGGGTGAGTGGTGGTGTGGGCCGGGGCGTGTGAATTCCCGCGCATAACGCGCACCTACTTGGCGCCAGCCCAGCACGCTCACCCCATCAGCGCGGACAAGAATCGCAGGCTCTGTGCCAGGCCTCCGCGTCCCCAGCCGCAAACACCACGCTCGGCAGCGGCCACAGAGCCAGGCCCTGCCCACATGGGAAGGCAGGCCACCGGCAGGTCAGACCCTGTAAACCCGCAGCCCCGCCTTCCGGGAGCAGGGGCTCGACAGGAGTGAGCGCCTGCTGAAGACGGAGCCTCGTCTTTCCCGCCAGGAACCCTCAGTCCACAGAGGACAGGACTGGAAGTCCCGTAGACACGCGTGTGTGAGACAGCCAGCTTGCCAGGCCCAGGAACGAGCTCGCCAGGCCCAGGAAGGACCTCGCCAGGCCCAGGAAAGACCTCGCCAGGCCCAGGAAGGACCTCGCCGGGCCCTGGAGCGGAACTCCTCCTCCGGCAAGCGTGCTCTGTGCTGAGTCCTTTCTGAGCTCTCAGCAGGCCGCCCTCACGGGCACCGGGCCCAACCCTGATGACAGGAGGGCCCGTCAGGCTTTGGATCCAGAGCTGGACACCCTTCCAGATGCTCCCTCCTGACCCTCGGGCCCCGGGGACCCCAGCACAGCCCAGAGCAGCAGGTGGGTCCTCGTTTTACGGGACGAGCGTCTCTTTGGAAGACAGCCAACAGCACGGGAAATGGCAGGAGAACCTGGAAGGCGGCTCAGGGTCAGGATGCGAGCACCGACAGGGTCCATTCTGCTCCTCACTCGAGGGCCCAGCGACCCGGGCGCCTCTGAGCACACCCCACATTCTTGTCTCTCTTGACCCTGCAAAGTCCACTTCGGGGGCTGTTTGGATGACGAATGAGCATCCGGCAGGGCCTGGAACGCTAGGGGAGACGCTGACAGCAGGTGGGAGCTGAGGGCTGGCGCCCAGGCTTGGGGGGGCAGGCGGAGGGCGCTGAGCACCTCCAGACCTTTGCTGATCCAGGCAGATGGGAAAGCTGTCCACGGTGAGTATGGACACCTGAAGACTCTAAATGAGAAGCTCATTCACGTCTTTGCTGTGAGAGAACCCATCCCTGGGCAGCCTCCTCACCCCGTGCCGCCCTCTCCTCCTGAACTTTCTTGGGGCCCTGGAGGTGAAACAGGAGCCCCTTGTGAGGATCGTGGGCCGGGGAAGGTGGTTCAAGGAATTCGAGACACACCATGCGGATCATTCCGGGGCCTAATGATTCGTAACTTGGCCATCACACACCTACCGGCTTATCTGTGAATAACAGCTGTCTCACGGGTGCTGATCGGGTGTGATGACGCTGCTGGCCTCCTCGTATCGTTCCCCCCAGCAGCGACCTCAGTTAACGGTGTGCAATAGGGCCCCCCAGGCCTCTTCTGGGCCAGATGGCACATGTGTGGCCTGTGTGGCCGCCCCCTCACTGCGGCGTCTCCAAGCCCTGCCTTTCCAGCCCGAGAGCCGCTGTAAAGTGCAGACGGGAGCAGCAGGAAAACGGTCATGCCCGGTGACCCCGTCTTCAGAAACACCCCTCCTCAGCCACCCTGGCTGCTGAGCTAAGACCTGGAAATACAACGAGAAAATAAAAGCCTCTGGGTGTCAGAAGGGGTCAGCGGTGCATGATCTCAGAATCCCCACGTGGCGCCTCCAGCAGCCGCCCGCCCTGCGCTCTCCCACTGACTTCTGTTTTCTAAAATGCTCTCAGCGTCTCGCAGGTGGTCAGCCGGTTTCCGTAGCTTTCTAGGCGCACAGCCACACTGCTGTCCACGCTGCCCCTGGGGCCAGCCTCCTTGGAACCAGCTTTACAAAGCCTGTGGCGGCTGCCATTGGCCTTTCAGAGGAAAGGTTTGCCAAGCCCCGCTCAGCTCACACCCAAGGACCAGACTTGGGATCCAGGGCCTGGGTATGGCTGTTGGTTGTGTCTGTCCCTCAGCACGATGAAGGGCTGCTGTCTGTGCTTGTAACCACGAAGGCCCAGGGGAACAGGCGTGAGTGAGAATCATAACGCAGCTGATTAAGGCAAGCAGGTGCCATCAGTAGTCACACCTTGCACAAACGTTTGTGTGGCATGCTGACTCTGAGGCTCCTCAAACGCCGATCCCAGCGTCATCGCCAATTAGGACAACTATTATATTTGCTTGGGTAATAGCTCCTCTTTATCTTCCCCCAAGCAAGTTAAATGCATATGCAAATACGCATCAAATGCCAAGATGGTTTTCATCCTCTGACCTTTCAAAGCTTATCTGAGCCTTTGTAAAGGCGGGGCTCCTCGGGAGAGGCAGCAAAGGCCAGGCCAGTGTGAACCGCACTCCCAAACCCCGCAAGAGAGACGAGCAGATAACAGTTAAGGGGTCAGCCTCAGGCAGCCACCTGAAGGCACCAGCTGGAAGGGGGAATAAAATGCAGGCAAGTATGAGCAGGCACTGGGTGCAATCATAAAATGTAAGGACGCACGGCAACCAAGAAGCAAATCCACTGGGTTCTGAGGCTGGGATGTAACAGCTCGGTGTCCACAGCGCCGACACTCAGCCTGAGCAGGGGCTTCTCGCCGCCATGGATGAAAGAACTGCTGCTGCTAAGTCGCTTCAGTCGTGTCCGACTCTGTGCGACCCCATAGATGGCAGCCCACCAGGCTCCTCTGTCCCTGGGATTCTCCAGGCGAGAACACTGGAGTGGGTTGCCATTTCCTTCTCCAGGGCAGGAAAGTGAAAAGTGAAAGTGAAGTCACCCAGTCGTGCCCGACTCTGTGCGACCCCATGGATGGCAGCCCACCAGGCTCCTCTGTCCCTGGTATTTTCCGGGCAAGAGTACTGGAGTGGAGCGCCATCGCCTTCTCCTGAGAAGCAGCAAATTCTCAAAAGGTAGGAGGGGATGATTGTCCACAGACACTTTCAGGAGCGAGAGCTTGGAGGCCTCCTCTCCTCTCCCCTCTCCCCGTGCTGCTCCCCTTCCATCTCGTCTGTCTCGTCTCGCGCCTGCCGAGCCGCCCCTTGCCTGTTGGGAGGAGCAGGGAGCAGAGAGCCCTTCAGGGACAAGGAGGGTGGGGTGGGGCGGGGAACCAGCTCTCCCTTCGCAAACATTGTGGAGAAGATGCCACCTCGATCACGCGCTTCCCCCAGGATCACACGCGCCCTGGTTCCCAGAGTGTCCTTGCAGGCAACGAGACACCCGCTCTCCATTCGGTGCTGCCGGGCTGGCAGGGGTTCAGCTGTCCTCTCTGTCTCTGGTTTCATCAGAGCTGTCTGTACGGCGTCTAGGGCCTCCTCCCCTTCCTTCCAGGAGCTCACAGTCTAACCGAAGAGGTGAGAGGAAGGCACACACTTTAGGAGAAGGAGCGTTTCAGGAGCTCCTGTCAAGCATGAGCCCCTCTCAAGAGAAAATTCTGGAAAATTCTGGGCTGCCAGCCTGGAGTCCACGGACCCTCAGCAGGACCCCTGCCCTCTGACTATCTTCACGGCGTGTGTGCCCGGCGACCTCCGAGGAGAGTCCAGCTTCCCGCCAGTTCCCGCCAGTGCCGCCTCCGTGGTCCTCGTGACGGGATCCTTACTTTTCATAGAGCATGACACAGCCCTGGGGACCGCCAAGATGCTCACCGGCAGCGCGAGCCCATGGCACCTTATTTCCAGACCCTCCCCTTGAACCTCTTCCACAGGCTCAGTTCTAGCATCAGCGTCTAAGTTCTGGGAAGGAAGGGCCGTTACGCTGGACCGGTGACCCTGGGGGCTGGCTGGGCTCCAGACGCCAGGCGGTTCGTCACCCGGGAACACGGTGTGAACCGCGGTTGGGCGAGCACGGCTGACGATTAAGGTCCGAGAGTCACAGCAGCCCCTGAAGTGATTTTAATATCAGAACCTCTACAGCTGGAGGAACATTTTCTTCTCTTGAATTAATTTAGTTAAAATTAAAGAAGATTGTTTAATGCCTTGAAAAGTAGGTGCGTGTCTCTCTTTCCTGGTTCAAAGATAAGAAAGACCAGGATGGGGAAGAGACGTTGACGACATAATTCATCACCCTCTGTTTCCATGTCGACTGGGAAGGAAGCCCATTTGAGTTTTATTTTAAAGAGTCGCATGTAACATTTAGAAACACGAATCCGATTAAAAATCCATATGCTGTTTTTACAAAGATAAACATGGGGTGCGTGAGCCTGCTGCTCTGAGTTGAGCAAAACAAGCTCACTGGGTCTGATTTAATGGTGACAGTGACCGTCCTCCAAATAAGCACAGGTTGTAAAAATATCCCCTCCAAACCCACAATTAATACCTTTAATTAGAGATGTTTCACCTTGCAATGACTTGACAAGTATCCGCTTCAATTAGTAATGGTTCACACACAACCAAACTAATATCGTGCTTCCTCATTTAATGGCAAAATTAATCTGGAAAATGTAATTAAATAAGCACTATTTTTAAATGAACAGTGTGCCTCATTTTTCTTTTCTCCCCTCTTCCCCAGCCTCCTTCTCCTCCTTCCTAAATGAAATTGGATTTGCAGAATCAAAAGGCTTTAAATCAAATCTGCTTAAGATCACTCATGAGTAAAAATAAACTAGTTTCTAAACCTTGGCAATAAACCACTTAGAGAAACGTTCGCACTGGTTCCTAGGGGAACCTGGGGGACGAGACGGGAGGCAGAGTGGAGACCCAGACGAACCCTGGGCTGTCCAGAGTGCATGCCTCTGGGCCCCCATCAGCAAGAGGATGTCCTCAGATCTTTGGGTGACTACTTGATGTGTGGACCCCAGAAGCACTCACTTTGAAACTAAAAACATAAGAAGGCTCTGTTCATTTTTTCAGTTCAGTTCAGTTCAGTCACTCAGTCGTGTCTGACTCTTTGCGACCCCCCAGGCAGCGCGCCTGGCCTCCCTGTCCATCACCAACTTCCGGAGTTCACTCAAACTCACGTTGAGTCGGTGATGCCATCCAGCCATCTCATCCTCTGTCGTCCCCTTCTCCTCCCGCCTTCAATCTTTCCCAGCATCAGGGTCTTTTCCAATGAGTCAGTTCTTCGCATCAGGTGGCCAAAGTATTGGAGTTTCAGCTTCAGCATCAGTCCTTCTGATGAATGAATATTCAGGACTGATTTTCTTTAGGTTGGACTGGTTGGATCTTCTTGCAGTCCAAGGGACTCTCAAGAGTCTTCTCCAACACCACGGTTCAAAAGCATCAATCCTTCAGCACTCAGCTTTCTTTATAGTCCAACTCTCACATCCATACATGACTACTGGAAAAACAATAGCTTTGGCTAGATGGAACTTTGTCGGCAAAGTAATGTCTCTGCTTTTAACTATGCTATCCAGGTTGGTCATAGCTTTTCTTCCAAGGATCAGCGTCTTTTAATTTCATGGCTGCAGTCACCATCTGCAGTGATTTCAGAGCCCAAGAAAATAAAGTCTCTCACTGTTTCCATTGTTTCCCCATCTATTTGCCGTGAAGTGATGGGACTGGATGCCATGATCTTTGTTTTTTGAATGTAGAATTTTAAACCAGCTTTTCCACTCTCCTCTTTCACTTTCATCAGGAGGCTCTTATGGTTCTCCATTTTGTGCCATAAGGGTGGGGTCATCTGCGTATCTGAGATTATTGATATTTCTACTGGCAATCTTAACTCCAGTTATGTGTCATCCAGCCCAGCATTTCTCATGACGTACTCTGCATGTAAGTTAAATAAGCACAGTGACAATATACAGCCTTGACGTACTCCTTCCCCAATTTAGAACAAGATCATTGTTCCATGTCTGGTTCTAACTGTTGCTTCTTGACCTGCATACAGATTTCTCAGGAGGCAGGGAAGGTGGCCTGGTATTCCTATCTCTTTGAGAATTTTCCACAGTTTGTTGTAATCCACACAGTCAAAGGAATCAATGTGTAGTCAATGAAATTCTCTTGCTTTTTCTATGATCCAACAGATGTTGGCAATTTGATCTCTGTCTCTGCTGCCTTTTCTAAATCCAGCTTGAACATCTGGAAGTTCTCGGTTCACACACTACATAGCCACATTAACAACTGCTACCACTGGGCCCTTCAACCCAGGCACTGTTGCTTTGCTCTGATTTCTCTGCAAGGTAAGAGGAGTAAGCAGAGACGTGCTGGAAAATATGTGATCACTGGTTCTGTGGAAACACGAAATCCCTGATTCACAGCATCTGCCAGTTTCTGTGGCAGAAATGCTGCCAATTACGGCCAACTCTGAGCTGCCGCGTGGCGTCACCAGTCAGCAAGGGGCGAGCCGGGTGCTGGCTCTTGCCGCGATTTGTTGATGGAGACACAGAGGCACTCAAAGCCCAGACTTTCCAAACTGGCGTCCCCGCCGGGAAGAGCCGGGCGGGCGCCTGCCGACCCCAGCAGGCCCACCGTGGGTGGGAAGGCCCCCGGGGCCGTGGCGGGTGCAGCCACCACGTCAGCGGGGACGGAGGCTCCTGGGGCCCAGGCGTGTGTTCCCGCTCAGCCAGTGTCAGTCAGACGGTAAGGAGAGAATTTGGAGGAAGTGGAATCTGTAATGCTGGGGCCCAAGGGGACATCAAACTCCACCAGATGGCAAGGCCCAGCCTCCCCTCTTCCAGCTGCCAGAAGAGGAAAGAGAACTAGGAACCTCATCCCCTCCCCATCGAGACCTTTAAAAACTTCCTCCACAGTCATTCTAGGCTCACTGGAGACAGGGCACCTTTCCAGGCTTACAGTTTATGGAGGGACCCCGGAAGGGCTTTCGTGGAAGTGTGTCTGCCACTCAGTCGTGTCCGACGCTCTGCAACCCCACGGACACCAGGCCTCCCTGTCCATCACTATCTCCCAGAGCTTGCTCAAACTCATGTCCATTGAGTCGGTGATGCCATCCAACCATCTCATCCTCTGTCGTCCCCTTCTGCTCCCGCCTTCAATCTTTCCCAGCATCAGGGTCTTTTCCAGTGAGTCGGCTCTTCCCATCAGGTGGCCAAAGTATTGGAGTTTCAGCTTCAGCATCAGTCCTTCCAATGAGTATTCAGGACTGATTTCCTTTAGGATTCGTTGGTTTGATCACCTTGCTTATAGTGGTAGATAAAAGTTTTCCAAAATTTTAGTTTTCCCTTCAAAACTCAGAGTTTATCATCGGCTCATAAACACTGTCAGTTCTCTTCCGTAAAGAAACAGCCTCTTTCCTGCGTTCTAGAGACGGCGTCTGCCGCTGAGTCAAGTCTAGAGGACAGCAGTCTTCTGCGCAGTCTTCTAGCAGGTGACAGGGCCGTCCCCCAGAACATAGCCAGTCCGGCGTTCCCCAGCCCGAGCCCTCCCCTGGGGGCGGCTGCACCCGGGCGGGCCTGGCGTGGCCCCACTCCCTCTCCCAGGCCAGCTTAGGACCTGTCCCCCAGGCCACAGCTGGACGCCGTCACTCAGCTGCCTGCTCTTCACGGGGGGCGAGGGGTGGGTGTGCAGACACCAGTGGGCAGAGCCGGCCTCCCGCCCTCTGCAGCTTTGGCTCCGTCACAGCAACAGGGAAAGGGGCCCAGTGCCCAGGACCCCATGAGAGCCTCGGCCACCGGGACCAGGAGTGGTTTTGGGGGAAAAGCTCAGACCCTGGAGCCACCTGCACTGAAAGGAGCCGGGGGGTGGGGTGCTGATCGTGGTGGCTTCTTACCCCAAATGGGCCTCACCTGGCTCAGGGCTCCTGTTCCTCCTTCAGGTTGGAGGAAACCGGGAAAATGAGTCCTGCAGATCATGGCCTTCTGTCACACCTTTACAAAGTCAAGGCCCTCCATCGGTGACCACGTCTTCATGCCCTGAGACGGAGCCCCTTGAAAGCCCAGAAGGGAGGGGTCTGGACCTCGGTCCACATCTCCCTGGAAGATGTGTAGCCCAGGACACAGACCTGGCACTCCAACATCCCAGAGCCTCTTTCTTCTCATCTGTCAGCGGGGAAAACATCAGCACCACTCCCTGCCCCTACCCCGGGGACTCTTAGGACAATTAAAGGGGTAATGCGTGGAGGAGGCTGGCCCCTGGCCGCCCCCGAGGGGACCCATCAGACACTTTTACAGCCAGGTTCAGCTGCTCACTGTCGAAAGTGTCATGAACAGAAGGAAAATTCCACCTGGAGGACGTGAGCCACGTAATTGGGTTGGTGGCGCCCAGCGCAAACTGCCGACTGAGGGTTATGTAAACTCTGCTAATTTATTAGTGAGGGAGTGGCAGGCTGAGGATCAGGGTTGATTTGTTCATGTCTGGGACAAGGAAAAGTCATGATTTTCAAGTCTGACCATGTCAGAGTCTGACAGGTAAATGGGCAGCCCTCACGCTAATCCCCCTGAGAGCAGGCAGGCAGGGAAGGGAGCGGCCCAAGGGAAGTAGATTGGAGGCAAGCCCCTCCTGGAGGTGAGCCCTCGTGGAAGTGAGCCCCCCTGGAGGTGAGCCCTCCTAGAGGTGAACCCCTCTGGAGATGAGCCCATCCTGGAGGTGAGCCCCCCTGGAGGTGAGCCAGTCCTGGAGGTGAGGCCCTTGGTGTTGAGCACCCCTGGAGGCGAGCCCCTCCTGGAAGTGAGCCCCCCTGGAGGTGAGCCCCCTGGAGGTGAGCCCGTCCTGGAAGTGAGCTCCCCTGGAGGTGAGCCCCCCCACTGGAGGTGAACCCCTCCTGGAGGTGAACCTTCCTGAAGGTGAGCCCCCTTGGAGGTGAGCCCCTCCTGGAGGTGAGCCCCCTGGAGGCGAGCCCCTCCTGGAGGTGAACCTTCCTGAAGGTGAGCCCCTCCTGGATGTGAACCTTCCTGGAGGTGAGCCCCTCCTGGAGGTGAGCCCCCCCGGAGGTGTGCCCCCCGTGGGCCTGGACCCCCTGAAGGCTCAAGCGCAGTGACCCCCTCAATCGTCCAGCCAAGCTCCATCCAGTCTGTGAATCTGGGTGGCTTCAACACACGCAGCTTTCCAGAAGTGCTGTTTAGGACAAATGGACACACACGTGTGCTTGTGTCTGCAGTGAGAGGAGGAACAGCCATGGACATCAGGTCGCCTCTAATAAAATGCTAGAGCTTTTCAGTTAGGAAAGCACTCAGCTGCAAGTAACAGAAGGTTGAACTGCAGCGGCTTTAAGAGAAGAGCCCGGGGCTTTCCTGGTGGCTCACTGGTAAAGACCCCACCTGGTTCAATCCCCGATCTGAGAAGATCCCACAAACCATGAAGCAGCTAAGCCCGTGCGGCACACCTGCTGAGTCTCTTCTCAAGGGCCCTGGAGCCGAGGCTGCTGAGCCCGTGAGCTGTAACCACTGGAGCCTGTCCCCAGAGCCCGTGCTTTGCACAAGAGCAGACTCTGCTGTGAGAAGCCTGAGCGCTGCCGCTGGAGAGAGGCTGCACACACAGCGAGGAAATCACTCCCAGCACGGCCCAGAGTAAATCACTTCCTGAAAAGGAAGGGTTCCGTTTCCAACACAAGCTCCCATGCAAGCCCCTGCTAGTGTTGGTTCGGTCACTGAGTGATGCCAGGACTCACGTCTCTGCGTCTGTTTTCTCTTTTGCTTCAGGGTTGCAATGCTGTTGCTGCAGCTCCAGCCATCACACTCCCATTCAAGGCGTGATGAAGAACAAGACACACCAGCCCTGTCTGTCCTTTCTCATCGAGAAAGAAGAAGCATTCCCAGAGAATGGCAGCTTCGGCTTCATGACCAGTCGCTGAGACCAGCGTGTCGCCCCTGGTTACGAGAAGCCCGAATCTGGGTTTATTCCTTCCCTGCACCCCGTCACTCCCCCAGGAAGTGGGGACGACAGCAGCGCAGGTAACAGGCTCCAGGTAGCGCCAGCGTCTCTGTCCTCACTGGGCACACCTGCTCTCCTGTACTCAGACCCCACAGCGACAGGGCTGCCAGCGTTCCCCTTGCTGTTCCGCAGACCCCAGGATCATCGTGACCCTCCACTTGAGGACGGTTGTTGCCAAAGGCCCTTGAATATTAACAAGGAATGGCCAAGAGCGTAGGAAAGTGAGGCAGGTCAGTCACGTGCCCTCCGCACTGGGAAGGCTGAGCCTCGGTGAGAAAAGCAAAATAAACGGCTAAACTGAGGAGGAGTCATTGTTCCAGGTGGCTCAGTGCTAAAGAACCCGCCTGCCAGTGCAGGAGGTGTGGGCTTGATCCCCGGGTTGGGAAGATTCCCCTGGAGAAGGAAATGGAAACCTATTCCAGTATTCTTGCTGGGAAATCCATGGACAGAGGAGCCTGAGGGGCTACAGTCCTGGGGGTTGCAAAGAGTCAGACACAACTGAGTGACTGAACTGAAGCAGTAGGAACAGTGAGTGGATCAGAATACGGCCGAGCCCAGAGCAAAGCCAGGCCCTTGGAGACAGGGTGGACCAGCGGCTGGTGGGGCTGGTGTCCTGGACCAGGAGCTGCACGGGGGCGGGAGTCCTGCGAGACCCAGTGCCCAGCCCTCCTGACCTTGGCAGGGTCTGAACACGAGGAACAGGCCCGAGTGTCCGGCATTCCCCCGTGCACAAGGCGGCGACGAGAGGCAGGGACAGGCCGCCAGCGGGACGGTCTCACGCGGGGACAGCGCCGGTCCAGCTGGCAGCGCAGGAGGGACTGGGCCAGGGACCCGTGCAGGACCGGGAGGACGGCCGGCCTGGTGCAGGCCTGGGGCTCCGACACCTCAGAGGTCTGGGTGAGAGGTGGGTGCAGACCCGTGCCTGAGGATAAGGAGGAACATTCCAGAATCTTCCACTCCATCCCCAGGCAGGAGCGGTGCAGCCTGGCCCCTGCTGAGACCCTCGGGAGTGCTGGCTCCTGGAGGCCAAGGTCCCTCTGCCCTTCCCACTGACCCGTCCCGAGCTCTAGAGCCACAGCGGGCAGCACAGCCCTGCCTCCGTGTCCCGGGTCCGTATCCACGGCCCACCCGGGCCACCTCGGATCCCCCGTCCTGCTTCCTGAGGGGGGACGTCCCAAGACGAGGCCTGGCCCCAGCGGCTGGCCTGCTGAGCCGCCCGTCATCATCTGACGTTTCCTCCTGTCCCCCCGCCCCTGTATGTTTGAGTGTCACCTTAAGGAGAAGAGAAAGAAGGCGGGGCCTCAGACAGGGGCCTTGTGTCATGAGAAGATGCGGGCGCTAAACCATGCTGATTATGAGAGTAGGGGAGGTATGGATGCGCTGCGGAAATACACACACTCGCAGGCACACACACACACACTCACAAATGTTCCGCGGGTGTTTTGTTATATGTGAGACTGGGATTTATGAGAGGTACGTTTGTTTTATCCTGATGCTTCTGCAGAGCTCCTAAACACTTAGAATGCCCTGAGTGCTGAGATGATGCGGCTGCCTTTTGTCTTGTTGATGAGGCTTTGGAAGCACCCGAGGAGGGGGCTGGCAGCCTGCAGAACCCACCGAGATAAGAGGGTTAGAAGCCTCAGTCGCCCTTCCTGACCCCTGGGGTTGGAGGCTGGATTGATGGCCAATGGCCGGTGATCTGATCAGTCAAGCAAAGCCTCTGTAAACCCCAGAAAACAGGCCTGGAGAACTCCGGGGTTGGGCAGTGTGAGGCCTTCCAGGGACAGAGCACCTGGGGAGACAGGGAGGCTTGCGCTCTCCCCAGCTCTCCTGCACCCTGAGCTTCATTCCTCGTAATTCACGGGGGTCTGGTTAGTAATATGTTTCTCTGAGTTCAGTGAGCTGCTCCAGCAAGCTGGCTGAGCCTGAGGAGGGGTCCTGGGAGCCTCACCTCTGCAGCTCTTCGGTCAGAAGCAGTGGAGAAGTGACTGGGTCTCAGGTGGGGGCCTCTTGTGGGGCTGAGCACTACGCCGCGGGGTCTGAGGCTGCCACTGGGCGGCCGGTGCTACACCTGGGAGAAGGCTCCTACACTAGGTCAGGAGTCGCCCAGGGGTCCACCCACTGGCTTCAAAACCAGGGCATCTGCAAGCAAATGCCCCCAGCCCAGGAATCCTGCAACCGTCTGCCGCGCGGTCTGGGCCTCTTCTTGTCTGAGAAGTCTGTATTCCTGATCCAATTCTCAAAGAGGGTCACGTCCTCAGAAATTTAAGGGTAGTTCTCTTATATCAACCAACTCAAGACCTTTATTTGAGTATTTTGTTGATATTAATAACTCAATAAAGATGTTAAAATGACCCTAACTTACGCTATTTGATGTGATTTAGGAAAAGTCTAGTTTATATACTTGAAAATGTAAGTTCAGTTTGGAATTTTAACAACGGAACTAGGTGTTGATGTTTGTGTCTAGTCCTTTAGGAAAACGTATGAAATAATATTTCTTTTTCTTTTGAAGGTAAATGGGAGCCTTAAGACAACTGATTCTCTTTAAAAGTTGTAATCAAATCCCCGTAGTTTTCCTTAATTCTTAATTTAATTACCAAATCCTTTCTTTTGCTGGTAGTTCAAGGTGAATCCATCCAATTTCTGTCTAAATTCTTGCACATGTCAACAGTAAGACCTCAAACCAATTGCTTTATTGCAGAAATGCAGAGTTAGACAGACACCAGGTTCCAAACCAGGTAACAGCTAGTGTTGAAGTCAGTTGACATCAATGTTGGATAATCTCATCATCAAGAATAAGAAGAGAAAGATGCGCCCTGCAGGCTGGATGAACGCTGTGCTGGGGGCTGGAGGAGGAGGATGTGCCGAGGCCCAGAGCCGGGACAGACAGCCAGGCTCCGCCACTCACGCCCTCCCTGCTCCCCGCCCGAGCGCCCAGGGTGTACCTCACAGCCCCGCCCGTCGCAGCCCCTCAGGGATGTTCTGTAATTACCGCCTGCTCCTTTCCAAGCCTGGATGCAAGCTTCTGCTCAGAGGGTTCTGAGAGGGTCTGACCCAGGCTCGGGGCTCGAAACGCCGTTGCCCAGAGGAAAGGAGGGTTCCGTCGTAAATCAGGTATGAAAACTCAGGGACCTGAGCCCGCACCCGAGTTCCGCCTCAGCTTTCTCTTAAAAGCACAGTTCGAGGACTTCTGGGTGCTTCCCGTGGGCACAGCAGAGGTCCCTGAGGCCTGTCCACGCCCACTAGTGACCAGACACCCACCGCTCACACTGGCCAGCCCGACCCCGGGCACAGACGTGTTCCTGCAGGCCCACGGTGCACGAGCCTGCGGCTCCTCCGCTCTCATCGACGGGGAGCCTCACCTGGCAGAGACTCCTGCACTGTCTGTCTTCCTGGACAGCTCAAGCCCGCCGTCTCAAGGGAAGGTTTCTGTCCCGGTCAGTTAGCCTCGAAGCATCACCAGCTAACTAGCTGGCAGCGCTTCCACACGGCCTTTGATTAAAGCCTCTGAGGCTGTAGCAGTAGGAACAAGGTCCATCAGACAAAGCACGTGGCACCCGGGGCAGCCCCCTGGGGCTCCCTGCTGGAAAGCGACTACCTAGAGGGAAAGGGGCGACCGCTGCAGGTTACCTGAGGGCGACGTGGAAACGCATCCAGACCTAGGGATGGGGAGACGCCCGCCAAGCCAAACACAGGCACAGAATTTCCAGCAAGCCCACGAGGCACCCTGGGGGTGGTGGCCATGGCCTCCCCATGTCCATCCCCGACTCAGGCCTGCACGCTGGGGAGCAGCCCGGCCTCCCCGCTCCCCTGCCCTCGCCCGGCCTGCTCTCACCCTCAGCCCCGCACCCTCCTCTCTCCTCTCAAACCTCCCTGAGATCAAAGGCTGTTCTGAGGCCAGTGAATCAGGTCTGATGAGAACGCTGGTCACCGTGTTCCTGCTCCGCCTGGACGGCAGGGCAGCAGCCGCGGGGAAAGTTCTGTCCGGGGTGGCGGGGCAGGTCCTGATGGAGTCGCCCGCTCCGGGACGTCCTGGGCATCTCGGTTCAGCCCAGCGGGGCTGCTGCCCGCCTCCCTGTGTCGGCCCCGTGAGGCCCCAAGGACCAGGAGGGGTGGCTCACGGCTGCCCTCAGCATGCTGAGGCCCCACTGGGTCTCTCTGTGTGAATTTAGGGCCGTGGTTAGGGACGCAGACCCTGGTCCCCCCCACCGGAAGCGACACGCTGTGCGGACCTGGCCAGGCTCCGTCAACCACGCCTGACACACCGGGGCTGGCGCGGGAGCCTCCCTCCCCCGGCCCAGGGCCTCTCCTCACCCAGCCCCTCCTGCCCCGCCAGGAACCCAGAGCCTTCTCCTGGGTTCACTTCCTGTTCACATCGGGGGCCCAAGAGGTAACCATGTTTCTTCATTTCAGATCGGCCACGGCAGCTTCCTCGAGCCACAGAGAATCCTCCCACCAGGCTTTCTTCCGTAATTCCGGTCAGGAAACCGGTATGAATCACTCCATGCTATCCTGAAGTCCCTTTAACCAGAAATCCCAAACACACTGGATAATACTGTCAGGCTTAGGTGTCACCATCACTGGTTGCCAGGAGCACACGATTTACTGGGAAACACACGGGATCTGCTGGATGAGACCAAGCAAGCTGAAGGAAGACAGCGAACCACAGCGGGAGAGCGACCCCGGGGGCAGCTGAGCAGGTTCTCTCCCCTCCTGAGGTGGCGACGTTTATTCAAACCAACGGGAGCATCTCGGTGAACTCAACCTGGGTGGAGTAAAACCTTTGCCCCCGGATGGGGCTTTTCAACTGTCCTTTTGTTTGTTTGCCGAGTATGTGCAAGAGTCTGGGGTTGATGGATGGCCGTTGAAAAGCACAGGATTCTCAGCTCTCCGGCCTGGACGGCTTCCCTCCTAGCAGGGACGCTCAGCTGAGAGTGACCGTGGCCTCAGGGGAGAGTTCTGTCTTCACAGCTGGGCTGGGCTTCTGCATCTGGCAGGCAGATGCCAGGGGTCCTAGACGCCCTCCAAGGAAGGGCTCCGGGTCCCTGTGGCCACCGGGCACAGCCTGCCCCAACCTGCACGTGATCACCCCACGTCCTGCTGGGCCTGACCCACAACCTCCTCACTTCCACACGTTACCAAACACGGTCACCTGTCACTCAGGGAGCGGCCCGTGGGGGGCTGTCCTGCCTTCTGTCCCCCCACACACCCCTGAAGGGCACCTGTGCCCGCCACCCTCAGGGCCTCCTGGCGACCGTCACCCCCTCGGGATCTCTGCTCCCGGCGGCCGTGCCAGGCATCTGTGGATGCTGCTTGCTGCTCTTCCTTCCTCCCCTCTGCAATTTCAGAATAAAAAGCCTGGGTCCTCTGAGAGTCTCCTGCAGTGCAAAGCAAAACAAATAAACAGACAAGGGCCAGAGACTTTGTCGAAGAGAGAAGGGCCTGATCCTCAACCCAGAAATTTGACAGTGAAAAGAGGCCACGGTGCTCGGCCTCCCTAGTCAACCTCCAGGGTGACTTGGCTTCCCTTGACTGGGATTAATGACGAGGCTCAATCTCCTAGTGGGGCTAGAAGAAAGAAAAAATATCTTTAGAAAACTTTTTCCTCCCCTGCTCCAACCACGGGGCTCCCGCGGAATGTAAGACTTTCTGCAGCTCCGCCTACATGGCATAAGCAGGGCTGGGGACTTGACAAGCCCTGTCCCAGCCGAGGCCCCGGACAGACCTCAATCTGTGCCAGGCCCATCCCGTGTGAGTCAGATAACTGGAACCACACTATCATCAAAGCATGATTTATTCTGGGGCCCTGAACCCACAGCAAAACATTAGATAATGACCAGCCTATTAATGAGATGAAAGTGTTATTTTTAGATTAGGCTAACCTAGAGAACGGTTGGCTCAGCCTTGGCTTCCTGAGATGGCCAGGACCGTACACTCCGGTGGCTCAGCTGTGTGTGCTCAGCCAGCTCAGACCTTCTCCTCTCCCTCCGGCTGGTGGAGTGAACACGCACGATCGAGGTCAGCGTCACCTCTGGGAACAAAAGGCGTTTCTCTTGAAAACATCTTGAAATCAACTCCAAACACTGCGCAAAGCCCACAAAGATGCTGCAGGACAGAAACAGATTGGGCTCCAGTGGCAGCTTCACACGGAGTCGCCGTTTGCCCTCCTCCTCCAATTTCCTGGACAGGGTGTGTGGGGGGAGCAGAAGGCAAAGGTGGGCATAACACGGGGCAGGAAGGGTTGCTGTTGGCTGTTGTAGCAAGAGTTTAAGTAGGAATTCACTTCTCACTTCCCACAGGGAACTAACTTAGAATGAGGAAGAATAACAGGAAAAATCTCCCTTTTCCAAAAAATGTCTCTCTATTTCATTTAAATAATCTCAGTAGCCCTAGAAATTAAATAGACAAACACAGGTCAGACAGGACAGTGGACCAGGAAACCCACGGTCACAGAGCGCTTTCCTATGGATTCTGGAAAGAAATCCGGTTTTCCTCATTTTGATTCAGTGCTACAACCCAGGTAATGTCTATTTCATTGTCCAAGTAGTTAAATGAGACCAGAGATGAGCAGTAAAGCTTGCAGCTCAGAGCTGCGGCTCTAGGACTTTCCTCTCTGGCTGCAGTGAAGGAGCCGGTGTCAATCAGACCATGCTGCCGAGGACGAGCATGAAACCTGGACGAGATGCGAAACTAGCTGTGGACCGCACTCAAGCAGGACTGGGCCAGGTGCTCGGAGAAGTAGGAATCACAGCTGAGCATCACCGTCCTCCTGGCTTTTCCACCAGAGCATCTGCTGCGTCCTAGGTGGAGAAGGCAGGAGCTGAGCGCACTCGCTGGGAATCAGGCCAGAGTCCCCGCACCAAGGCAGTAGCACCGGAGAAGCTGAGAGTCTGGAGAAACAGAAGCCACAGAAAAGCGAGCTTGGCCCCGCACTGTGGCCACCCTGAGGCGTTTGCCAGTTCCCACCCTGCGTGCAGCCAGCGTGCAAGGAGCCAAGGAGAGAATGTTGCCCAAGAGGCCACAAAGTTGAGCAGAGCTGTCAGGAAACTCAGGATGCCAGAGAGAAAGGAGGGGCCCCCGAGGGGGAGCCCCGGGGGTGGGCCTGCAGGTGAGGATTAACTAGGAACAGTCCTGTCCATGAGGACACAGGTGGCCAAGCCCCTGATGGAACCAGGGTACGCGGACCCCATAGACTGCCTGTGAGAAGAGGAACTTCCATGAAAGATAAAGATAACATCATTAAGACAACCTACAACTTTTATACACAATATTCAGCACCCAACCATAAGTTGTCAGGAGTCCTAGTAAATAGGACCAAAGGAATGAAAACCAGGGAAAAATCGAAGACAATAGAAACAGCCCCTTGGGTGACCTGGGGTTTACTGTTATCAGACAGAATATTTAAATAGCTGTGATTAATAGCTAAGAGAAGAGATGGCAAAGATGGAGACCTGATAATTTTTAAAAAGAAAAAAAAGCTAGAAATGAAATACATAATTATCACAATGAAGAACGCTGAGTCAGGCTCAGAAGTGACCACAGCAGAGCCGGGGCGAGAACGAGGGAAACAGGCTTGCAGGAAGGCTGACCAAAGAGAGGACAATCCTGAGAAATGTAAGTGAGAGCTTGAGAAACGCGTCACACGGTGGGAAGGCGTGGCATCCGTGGAAATGGAGTTCCAGAGGAAGAGGGGCAGAAAAAGGTCAGAAATAAAATTTGAGGAGGAACTGGGCAAGAAATTCCACCAAACAGTGAAAACACGAACCCATAGATGCAAGAAGCTCTAAGAAATTGAAGCTGGATAAAGGCAGTGCAGGAGAAACACGCTTAGATCCGTCTAGGTCACACTAGGCTGTGAACATCACAGCTCAACACACCAAAACTCAAAGCAAAAGGAGCCTTCAGCACAGCCAGTGAAGCAGGAAGGGGCCGCTGCCTTCAAGGAAGCAGAGTCGTATCCACAGCTGACTTCAAAAAAGAAAACAGTGGAATGCAGAAGACGCTGCATGGCGTCTGTAAACACGGAAAGAAAACGGTGGCCGAACCAGACGCAGAAAAAGATCTTTTGAATGAAGCTGCAAGAGGCACTCAGCCAAGTCTATCCATCGATGTCCAGCACGGTGGGTGAAGCTGCAAAGACACATTAAAAGCAGTCCGTGCCGCTCACTCCTCTGCTAACATCTTGCTTGTCCCCGCCAGCTACAGCCCCGAGGAAACAGGCGCGATGGGAAAGCACCCGTGGTTGCTAACAGCAGCCCACCGACGCCTCCCCTGTTCTCGCTCCAGTTTACAACTTCCAGCCAACCTTCACCTTGGTCTTCAAGTGTGTGAAATGTGCCTAAGAAGCTGTGTCTCTGCCAGGTAAACCTCTGTGGTGATTCAGAAATGTGAGGAAGATGAACTCCACTGTTTCACCTGCTCCACCCGGCCGCTGATGACCTTCCTGGTGCTCCTGCTGTGGACGGAGGCTCGGGGCAAGACGTGGCCCTGAGTGAAGGCAGATGTCGTTTCTGGAGATGAGCTGCCCCAGGAGGGGCTGTTGAGACTGTCTGAAAACCTTCTTAGCAAAGTCCCCAGGGCACAAGGGAAAGCTCATGGGCTTTAGCAATGACGCTTCACACTGCCCACTTCACGGCTGAATGGCCACAGCACTGAACCTCCTTGAGCCTTGCTTTCTCCATCTGCTAAATGGGCACATGAATACCCACCTCAAAGACTTGTGAAAATTAAATTAGATCAAGAACCTGAGGCTCCGGTGACAGTGCATGAGGTGCGCTCGGCCCCCAAATAGTGGGACTTGTTTCTGTCATGCAGGCGCGTCGGTGCGTCCACTGGGAGGAAAGCGCTGGAAGACGGTGCAGATCAGGAAAGATGACAGGTAATCTGCCCTCGCTGGTGGCCGGTGAGGAGAGGGGCTGGGTGCTAACAAGCAATGTGGTATTTCTACACCCTACTTTCTTCCCTGTGAGCTGCGAAGTTGGGTTGCCTTAGAGATGGCACAGTCATTAGCCACCAGCAAAAATAAGCACGCTGCTGAGAATTTATAGGAAAACGCATTTAATTAAGTGCCATCTGAGCCACCCACACTGAGAACAAGGATTCTGGCAACAAGGGGGCTATTGTTGCCAAGTTCCTGCCAAGCGTTGTTTTTCTAGGTTCGTGTGCTGGATTTTTCTGACTGGGACCTGAACAAACAGCTCCAGACAGCAGCGTGCAGAGAGGAAGCTGGTCCCCAGACCAGACTCTCCTGGGGCCCCAAGAAGATTGGGAGAGCCTTTAAACTATTTCCCTGGATGGAGGAAGGGCGTGGGCATCACCGGCAGCAAACGAGAAGCAGGGAAGGGCGTGGCTAAGCATCAGGGTGAATTCTTACCTCTGCTGCGCCCCCAGCCCACAGGCCCCGGCAGAGCACCAGCTCTCGCCACATGCCAGGCCCCTCGTGCGTTCACCTTCAGTCCTCACCACAGCCCATGACCGGCACGCTTCACCCTCAGCTTCTAGGACGCGGATGCCCACCCTCAGAGACGTTTGAGAGCTGGCCTGTGAGCACGGAGCTGCAAATCAGTGACAGAGCTGGGCTCCGCGCAGGGCTGGCCTGCAGTCAAAGGCCATGGACCACTGCTGCACTGAGGCCCGGGCAGAGTCCTGAAAAGTCCACCTTGACATGAATAGGTGATGAAAAAATCAACACGTAAGATTAAGCCCAGCCAATCGGGAAAGACAAGACAATCTGAGAATACAGGGCAAGGAACACAGATGGCTCCTCCCGTGTTGGGAAATCACAGGACAGTCTGTGCAGTGAAGAAGTGTGGTGTCCCAGGGCCAGAGTGGCACTGCACGCCATCCCCGAGGGCCCCATGTTTGATGCGGCCCCGTCCTTCGGGGACAAGCATCCCCACGCGCGCCTCTAAAGCCTCTCGCAGCCTCATGGAGTGCTGTGGTTGGTGCACGCATCTTTCTCCTTAGCTGGTGGAAAATGTGAGCGTGCAAGCTGCAAGTGTAAATGTGAAATCCGTTTAATCCCCTGACCCCCTGGAGAAGGGAATGGCAACCCGCTCCAGTGTTCTTGCCTGGAGAATCCCAGGGACAGAGGAGCCTAGCGGGCCACCGTCCAGGGAGCACAAGCAGGGATAATTTTCCCCTAGATGTCGGGTGGGACGCTGAACAGAGACAGCGACAGAGGCCTTGTTTTCATGAGTCACTGAGACAGAAGACACTGGTGTGCCGATGTGCAGGTGCGTCAGCGGGGGCTGCGCTGGCCAGCTCCACGCAGGGTCCCACCCCATCTAGGCCTGTCGTCCTGAACCGGAGGCTCCTCCTTCACTCCCAAATGTCTCTACGGCACTGGGAAGACTGTTCAGTTTCTCCTTAGTGTCTTCAGTTTTTTCACCCTTTCTGCCTTCGCATTCAGAATGCCCACGTCTGGAGGACTTAAAGGCAACTGGGGCAGACTGGACCCTCACCCAGGCCCCCTTCACTCTGCAGCCCAGAATCACGTCTGGTCAGAGACTCAGACAATCAAACAGTTAGCTTCCAAACAGTTTAAGTTCAATAGATCCAAATGTCCAAAAACATTCTCACCTGGGTGCCCCCCCCACCCGTTTCAGTGACACCCCAGGGCATCCCGCAGCCGAGTCAACTGGAGACCAAGGTCATCTCTCCTATGTCCTTCTGGGTCCCTCTCTGCCTCCATCAGCGCCCAGGTTCCGCCAAGCCCCCCTTTGGATGTTTCCAGCTTCCTCTCCATCTCCAGGACCACTTGGAGCTCACCTCTGCCTCACTCCTGTGAATAATGAGGTTGTCACAGGTCCAGACGTCACGTTATGGCCTGATGGAAACCCAGACCCCAACCCTCCCTGTGGCCATGAAGAGCCAGAGGAGCCACGGAAGGCTGCCAGCACCTCTTCAAGCACAAGCGTCTTAATGAAGAAACTGTAGCTGCCTTTTCGCCAGAGACTCAGATACACACCCAGGACGGGGCAGGGGGGCAGTGGCGCTGTGTGAGTTAGAGGGCGGGTTCATGCTTAGGGGATGGCGCAGAGTCCCTGGAGGAAGCTCCTGACCCCCAGGAGGAGGACTGACCAGGGGAAGCCCCGTGTGGGACAGACGGGCCTGCACTGGGGACCGCGTGTCAGACAAGCTGCTTCCCTCCTCCCGGAGCTGGTCACTGGGAACAGGCCTGTCCAGGCATGTGGGGAAAGCACACAAAGCCTGCTGAGCTCAGATAAGAGTCTGAATGTGTGGAAAACAGCCAATGAGTGGCATCTCCTCAACCCCCAGTGATCTCAGCTGTCTCAGCTCCCTGCGGTCAGCGAGAGCCGGGCAGCCGGGCCCCCAGCAGAGGACCGCCGAGCGCGGGGAGCGCCTGGCAACAGACTGGGGGAGTCCGGCTTGCTCCTGCCAGGAGTACTCTTGGGAGGACAAACTGGGTCAAGAGGAAACACACCTTCCCCAGTCCCACACGGACAGCGAGCTGACGGTCAGTAAGCATGTGGGCGTTTGCATAAGCAGGCTTTTGTAAAATGCTCGATGAACAGCTCAGGATTTTCAGTGAAGAGGCTGGAACTCTGAAGAGACAACTGGCTGGCTTTTAGTTTCCCGTGAGTGTCTTTAGCCCTTCACCCTGTCTGCCTTTGCTTTTAAAACGACCATGTCCGAGGAACTTAAGGGCAACTGGGGCAGACTGGACCCTCACCCAGGCCCCCTCCTCTCTGCAGCCCAGAGTTAGGTCTGGTCAGAGACTCAGTCAGGAGACTTGGGGGCCTCTCCCCAGCTCTCCCGCCGGCCAGCGCCGCCGCCCCAGGCCGGATGCCTGGCCCCTGCGGCTGCAGGCACACCATGCGGCCTAGAGGGCACATGCCTGCTTCATGAGTCTTCTGCTTCAAGAGTCGCCGAGGAACCCCTGAGGACCAAGGCCATCTTCTGCTTCAAGAGTCGCCGAGGAACCCCTGAGGACCAAGGCCACTAGCTGTGCCAGTGAGGGGAGAGGACTGTGCCCACCCGCATGGGTGGGGCTCGTTGCCCACCACGAGGCTCCCGGCTGTGTGCTGGAGGTGTCTCAGAGGCATGGACGTCACAGACCCTGGGCGCCCACAGGCCACCGCACTTGATCCCTGATGGTGTAGAGCAGACGGTGAGGTCCAGGCTAAGGGTTCCTTCCCGGGTTTCCGGGGCCAGAAGGCAGCGGGACCCACAGCCCAGTGGGTGAGTCAGTCTCTAGGCAGCGGCCACTGGCCATGCAGGGCCCAGGCCTGTCCGGGGGCCCTTGGTGCCTCCTGCACACGCCTGGTCCCCAGGCCCCGCTGGTCCACCTGGAGCCGCACTGCGATCCCGGAACTGGGGTGGGAGAGGGTGCCTCTCACTTACGCCTCCCTCCCCTCTTGTCTAACCCCTCCCATGACTTCCTGTCTTGGTTTCTGTCCAAAGTGTGTTTCTCAGGCTGTAAATTGAGAAGGAACAAAGGGCATCAGGAATGACGAGAAGTCAGCGTGTAGATCCTCCGATCGGCTCTGGGAGAGCACTGAATATAGATCCTCCGATCGACTCTGGGTGGGGACTGAGCCTCTTTCACCGTTGCACAGAAAGGGCCAGGCTCCCCAACCTCCCCATCACCTGCCGTCAGCAGTGAGCACACAGCCTCCCTCTGCTGACCACATCCGGGGTCTGGAGGCCCTGCGGCCGGGAAGTCCGCCAGCCCTTCCACTGGACACGTCCTCAACTCTGCCCCTGGGGGATGGGAGGCTCACAACCCTCCTCAGAAAACAGGACTCTGAGTGGCCCACCAAACAGTTCAACATCATTGAACTGTCGATGGGCCGGGAGAGCCCAAGGGGACTATCAGAGCCGGGGAGGAGCCCTCTCCCCCTGATTACAGAACAGCCAGGAGCGCGTGGGCCCAGGAGGAGAGGGTTTGCTCCCCAGACGCCAGCGCAGCACGAAGGGGCCGCGATCAAGACGGCAAGACGTGGGGGAGAAGAGGAGACAGACCCGCCGGGCAGAATGAAGCGCCGATCAGACCCCTGCACACGCGAGACAGGCTCACATCCGACAGAAGCTGGATTTAAAATCAGAAGCGAAGACAGATTATTTAGTAAAGAGCTTCATTCCCAAATCGCATCTTACAGCAAAAGAAGCTTTGAATGGAATACAGAGAGTTATGTACAGAAAGACTAAAAAGCCACACAGCTGAATGCTGACCTGTCCCAGCTGAAGGCTGACCTGTCCCAGCTGAATGCTGACCTGATCCCTAGTAGGGACAGTGGCCCTGAGAGAAGTCACAAAAAAACGCAATCGTGAAAGACCGGTGTGCAGGACTGTGTGAGCATCCGAAAGTTTCTGCATTAAGAAGAGCACTGGTTAAAGTGAGAAATGAACAATAAACCAGGAGGCAAGAGCTTAACATGACAGGCAAGTGGTTAACATTCCAGGTCAAGCTCTGAATAAACCAGACTGTATCACTAGCTGTGTGAGCGTGTGTGGCTGATTGAACCTTCATAAGCTTGTATCACTTTAATGGGGATAATAATTGATTAGCCCTCAGCAGACAGTGAGGATCAAAAGAGATAAAACACAACGGCATTAGCATGGCGGAAGGCACTGAGGGGAGGCCTCCTAAACGTGTATTCTCATTATCACCACTACTGTTAAGTTGTTTACTATAATAATGATCGAAGTTACATATTCACACTCATAAGCAATGGATTTTGTTATTAAACACTTCAATAGAAGTGTGAGTGAACACTTGAGAAGGTAATTCAGACCGGAAGGATGCGAATGGGAGGCCCCTCACCCGTCTCAGTGAGCCGTGAGAGCACCAGGGCATCTGTGCTGGGGTAACTCGGTGGGGGGGAGGGGGGAGCTGGCCTGAATATGCGCCGCCTTTGAGGCTCACAGGTGAGTCTCCAGGAGCCTTTTGGTGGTGGTAAGGTCTGCAGGGTGACTGCATTTTCACGACCTGCTGTGCCGAGCTGGTTAGTGACCTCCACCGTCGCAGGCTGACAGCGTCACACAGCTGAGCACCAGCCCAGAGCCCGGGCCGCGCCGGTCCTGGGCGGGCCACACAGCCAAGCCCTCGGGAGCGGGGAGTAAACAATGGGGAGCACAGACAGAATCAAACACCATGGAAACAACCGCACAGAACTCACAGGGCCTCAGGGATCCTTGCAAAGCCAGCAGGAGCCAGTGACGGCTGCGAGGCGGCAATTACGGTGATGAGCCTTAATGGAGGTGATTAAGCTGCCGAAGCACAGAGGCTTCCCCAGACGGCCCTGGGGTTCGGGGAGCCCTGGGGTTCGGGGAGCAAAGTACACGAACAGCCACAGTCTTCCTCCCAGGTTTAGGGAGAAACCCCCAAAGATGCCCCTGGACTGCGGTTTGAGGGGCTCGCGCTCAGGGTGGGGAGGGTTAGGAACGGGCCCGGCGGGTCCACGGCCATGGGCTTCACCGGTTTCCTGCCAGGGGCCTGCAGGGCGGCGGGAACCACGAACGAGAGCAGACTGGAGTTCGGGGGGCTGTGGCCGGCAGGGCCCCGGGGGAATTCCTGCGTGGAGGGGGACTCTGACTTTCGTTGTGGACAGTGCTGGTACAAAGCACGCTCCTGCCTCCTGAACACCCAGCCACAGCCTCGCCATGGAAACACGCTGAGGTTCGCTTTCAGGACGGGCTGCGGTCATTCCCACAGGTGACAATGCTAAACCCCCTTCCCTCCAGCTTCACCCGAAGGAGGGGCTCCGCCTGGCCTTCGCCCGTCTCCCTTGACGGCCCTGGGGTCCAGGGTGAAGCCGCAAGGGTTGTGCTGTGCACGCCCCAGGGGAAGTCATGGGAACCTCGAGGGGCAGGCCCATTCGAGGAGAGAGGGGGCGTGGACGCTTGGGGGTGGCCTGTGCGCTCTCAGGGGCCCAGCTCA
This sequence comes from Ovis aries, assembly GCF_016772045.2. Lineage (NCBI taxonomy): Eukaryota > Metazoa > Chordata > Mammalia > Artiodactyla > Bovidae > Ovis > Ovis aries. The sequence goes on from NC_056073.1 coordinate 51,433,237, forward strand.
CCGGGCCGTTGGCACCCCCACGTCCTGCCTGGAGGAGGCGGCTGCTTGGCACAGGGACGGGCACACAGGCACCCAGAGCAGGCGCGGCCCCTGCCCAGTTTCGGTGGTTTGGGGACCCACATGATACCAGCTAAAAGTATTGAAGATGACCTGAGAAAAATCAGCAGGCAGAAACGAGACCATGTAGGTGTGCCGTAACATTTAACCTGGGGTGGGGGTCTGTGATTTGAGTTACTGCAACGGTTTTCAAACAAGCTTGGCATGCTGCATTCTGGACCTCAACCTATTACATAACAAAAATCTTCATCATAAAATCATTCAGAAACTCAAAGGGTAGCCTGTGGGCCTTTGAGGAAGACAAGTGGATGTGGAAAACGTGGCCTTCTTTTCAGATTCTCTAGAAAAACAGATCAAACAAATGATACACCGGTGGAGGAAAAATACACTTTGATCCTTATTTTACACCACCCACCAGAATTAATTTGAGATGAGTCATAAACTAAAACGTAAAGGCCAAAACCAGGAAGCTTTTACAGGAGAGCATAGGAATACCTTTGTGACTTCAGGTAATTCAGCCAAGATATGGAAAACAATGATCATTAAATAGAAATGACTAGTCTTTATCAAAACTTTAAACTGGTGGTCATTAAAAAATGCCTTTAAGATAATGATTAGGCAAGAAACAGACTGGGAGAAATTATTTGCAAAACAAATATTCACATTTTATAAAGAGCCCTAAAACTCAATAAAAATAAAAGCCAGTGAGAGATTTCAACACTTTACAAAAGAAGGGAAACACGTGAAAGGGGTTCACCATCACCACCGATGGGGGAACTGAAAAGGAAAGCTACCGCGAGGTGCCACTGTGCTCCAAGGAGCGGGTCTGAGCCCAAGGCTCTCTCTTTCTGGCCGTGCTGTGTGGCTTATGGGGCCTTACTTCCCCAACCAGGGATTGAACCTGGACCTTCATCAGTGGAAGCACAGAGCCCTAACTACTGGGCCACTAGATCAGACAATTCCCCAAGACAAAGAAACACTGACAAGACTTAATATTGGTGAGGACGTAAAGCAATCAGATGGAGGTATAAAACGGCACAAGTACTTTGGGAAAACATCTCGCAGTTTCTTAAAAACCAAACACACAGCTGCATGTGACCCAGCCACCAGGCGTTTGCCCAAGAGAAATGAAAACGCATTTCTGCAAAGGTCTCCATAAGAATGTCTGTAACGGCTTTACTTTCAGTAGCCAAAAGGTGAAAACCGCCCACATTGTCCATCAGTCAGAGAGCGTGAAAGCTGCCTGCAGTGGACTTGTCCAACGGACTACCATCTAGACACAGAAAGCAGGGAACTGCTCACGTGTTCAGCAGCACACAGGAGCCCTGAGAGGAGTTTGCTAAATAAAGGGACACTTTGCACAGAGTACACGCGGTGTGCATCTGTCTGTCTCAAATTCTGTAGGACAAGTTCGCCTGAGGATGGGTGGGTGGGGCTTGATAAGCATCATAGAGCTTTAGGGGTCAGGGGTCACGTTCAATATCTTGATATATGTTTGGGTCACACTAACACCCTGGTCAAAACCCAGAGGATATGACCCTTGAGGTTTGCATTTCACTTTGAGTAACTCAGATGGTGAAGAATCTGCTTGCAGTGCAGAAGACGTGGGTTCCATCCCTGGGTCAGGAAGATCCCCTGGAGGAGGGCATGGCAACCCGCTTTAGTATTCTTGCCTGGAGAACCCCATGGACAGAGGTGCGTGCTCGGCTACAGTCCACAGGGTCACAGAGAGTCAGACACGATGGAGCAACTGAGCACACACAGTTTACCTCAAAAGAGAAAAACTGTAAACGAGCATCGAGCTCTCTCAAGACTAAGTGTTTACGGAGAAGAGGATGCTCTTGTAGTTAAGAACAAGATGCACCGATAGCCGGCTGGGGGAACGAGCAGAGGGCGGGCAGCTGCACAGCAGGTGTGGCGAGTTCACCCAGCTGGAGAGGCAACTCTTCTGCACACACCAGGCTTCACTGTGAAACGTGCTGGGACAGAATTTCTCCAAGGCCATGTGTTCGAAAAACTACACATTTTAGCATCAGATTCTCATACAGAGTTGGTTTCTTCTTTCTTCAGCCAGCAGTGGTCCAGATGGCGTGACCCTGCGTGTCCAGCCAACCAGCAAGCCCACACGCGTGTCCAGCCAACCAGCAAGCCCACACGTGTGTCCAGCCAACCAGCAAGCCCACACGGCCCACAGGCTCAGGCCTTGTGAAACGCCTAGACGCCTCTCAAGCACTCTGCTCACCAAGCTACCTGCAGTTTATGGGTGGGGGACACAGGACAGCCCATGCAATTTATCGCTTAAAGTTCAAACATAATTAGAAACCAGTGGCGATAAACGTGAATATTTGCAGCAACCAGCAAAACCGTGTTATCACAAATATGAGTAAGTTAACAAATATATTTACAAGACTTCGGAGCGTGCTAGTGAGGAAAGGAGGCAGAGGCCAAAAGTCTGATCTGTTTTGCAAAGACTGTATGATTTGATAATAGAAATAGGGGCCACGGAAACGCTGACTGTGAGACGGACTCAGAGCCTGTGAGACAGGGAGCCTCGGTGTGGCCCGGGCCTGACAGAACCACAGCTTTCTGGGCCCTCAGATAGTCCTCCTGGAGGCACTGTGGTGGGACGAAGCGGGCTAACTGTGGTCTTGATTGGTGGGGACGCCTGAGACGGCGGAGCTGCAAAGCGGCGGGATGAGGCCGCTGGCCCTGCAGCCCGGCTTCCAGGAGGGAGGGGAGTGTTGCGTAGGCAGACTGCGGGGAGCGGGGCTGGGCCGGTGGCTCCACAGGGCTCAGCCAGGGAGTCAAGCAGGTGAGTCAGGAGGAGCTGCTGGGAGCGAACTCTGGAACAGCTCTGTGGGGCAGCGCCCAGGCCTGGGCGCAGGGCTGGGGTCCTACCTCACCTCCCGAGCTGCCCTGTGACCTGGGGCAGCTCCAGCGCCTCGTCCGGAGACCCCAAGAGACGTTCAGCACAGCAGCCTCACACCTTTCATTCAGGAGGTGCTGAGAGTTGTCTGAGCCTCGAACCTCTGTGGTTCGGGGTCCTCCTCTCTTCTCTGTGATGTTAGATTCCCTTGTGATCGCAGGACAGATCGCAGGGTCTCATCACTCTGGGTGGATCACCAGGGAGACAGGCTGGGTGGGGGCTTCCTCCATATAGGTGACGGGCAGCGGGACCGGATTCAAGGCTGGAGCCCGGAGCCTCCTGGCAGCCTGAAACAGCCCGAAACAACAGCCCAAAACAGCCTGAAACATCCCGAAACAGCCGGAAACAGCCTGAAACACCCCGAAACAGCCGGAAATAGCCTGAAACAGCCGGAAACATCTCGAAACAGCCGGAAACACCCAGAAACACCCCGAAACAGCCTGAAACAGCCGGAAACAGCTGGAAACAGCCTGAAACATCCCAAAACAACCTGAAACAGCCGGAAACAGCCCGAAACACCCTAAATTAGCCCAAAACACTGTGAAACATCCTGAAGCATGCTAAAACACCCTGAAACATGCGGAAACACCCTGAAACATCCAGAAAAACCCCAAAACATCCTGAAACACCCCGAAACAGCCTGAAGCATCCTGAAAAACCACCCGAAACAGCCTGAAGCATTCTGAAACAGCCGGAAACACCCTGCCCTGTGACGGCCTTGCACCCAGAGTGTCAGCAGGTGCTAACAGCTGTGAGAAATCCCTGTGGATGCCTGCACACCCCACCAGGGTTTCTCAGAACTCAGCCGCACAGCCCTCAGAGTCTCTTCAAAGGAGGAACATTCTGAAGCCATGGGGGCCAGGTTTCCCCTGAACTGAAGCAAAACTTGCCATGAGGCTCGGAGAGGTTGAGAACCGCGGACAGGTCACACACTGCCTGGGTGCCACAGCCAGGATGTGAATGACAACGTCCAGCCTGTGGTCATCACCCGGAGTGCCACCTGCTCTGCTGTCTAAGTGGAATAGGTCTGCAGACCCAGACATGACTGTGAACGCTCGCCAAACGCAGGCCCGGAGACAGACTTCATGTAAAACAGCAGATGGTGGCAGAACCAGGGTGTCCCCGGAGAAGGAAAGCCCCACCCCAGCTCACAGCCACAAGGCGCTTTGAGATCAGCCCCTCTGCCCTCCACCACTGGCCGGGAGAAGCCGGAGCTGGGCACCAGCAGGTCGTGTCGTGGGGCAGGCCTGCACCATCTCCTGGCCCATGGTGACCACAGAGCCCCAGCTCCTGAAGGCGAAGCTGAGCTGGGCTGGAGAGGGCCATTTGTGTGGATGTCAATTTGGAACAACAGTCGCCGTGGGTGAGGAATCTCAGAACCAGACCAGACGCCCTGCGTCCGAGCCCCGGGCAGATGCTTAGGGCCTCCATGGGCTCTGGCCCCTGCGCCCTGGCACCTCCAGCTCCCGGCTCTGGGCGGAGCCCAAGGACTGGCCCCAGGAGATGCTCTCTGTGTGGACACTGTCCTGCAGCCTGGAGGATGGGCGACCTGGAGGCAGAGGCCCCAGAACGGGTGTAGGATTCACAGGGACCTTGGTGTGGGGCGACGGCGCTTCACTCTTGGCCCATAAAATGACACTTTCTTTTATTTTCTTTCTAAACAGAAATGATTTCTTCTGTGTTACTTGGTCGCTCAACCAGGAAAGAGGAACTCTTTCTACTCTTTATCATCTGCTATTTACTCAGTGCAAGAGGCAGTGCCCAGCGCCTGGAAAGTCCCGTGAACAAACTGGAAATTCTGGCTCCTGAGGGGATCTGTTCACAGAATTTTATTTTCACTGGTTGTCGAGAGAATGGTTAAGATTGCCTAGTTTGGGGTTTCCATTTTTTTGAGTTTTGTACAGTTTTTTGGTATTTAAAAGAACTGCAAATTTGTGTTAGAGCAGTAGGATTAAGATAATCTTTTTCTTTTTTTCTTGTTCCCTTTATTTTAAAAAACAAAATATGCTAAGGGAAAACTGAATACAAGAATAAAATATCCATAAAACAAACATTTGAAAAAAATGAAACAGGTGTCAGTGGGGCCAAGTGTTTTGGGGCGAACTCGTCCAGCATGTCAGTGAGAGAGAAACGAAGCCGAGAGAAACAGTCCTTCTGACTGTACACTTGTCCCAGAATCGTCGGTGTGCATCCTCTAGAATGCCCCCCACGTGCATGAGCGACCCTGGCGGTAACCTTTGCAAGCTGGTCGGGGCATTTCCTGCCCTAAGCTCACCACTGGGCTCCGAGCCCCTGCCCACCGGCGGGGGGGTCCCTTCGTGGTGTGGTGCTGGTCAGTCAGTCACTCCCCCGAGACAGGAGCTCTGTGAAGGTGGGACCCCTGGGCCCCTGGGTCCAAGTCAAGCCAGAGGGTGGTGGCAGGATGGCAGGTGAGCCGAGAGTGGCCGGATGCAGGGTAGGCGGCAGAGAGCCTGAGCCGTGCGGGTATCACGTGGCTGCCCTGCCGGAGCCTGCAATCCTGGCAGGTCCCCTGGACTCCCTGCCTCCATTTTCTCTGTCAAACAGGAAGATAACAGAGACTCAAATCACCTCCGGCCCCTGCTCGGTCTGAGAATCCCTACAGTGAGCCGCCCTGCTTGCAGAAGGGGCAACAGACGGAAGGACCATCCCCCTCGGGAGCGGGAGTGGGGTGCTGTTCCCCGCTGTCCAGGACGTACTCTCAGGAAGCAACCGCCCCGCTTCTCCGCACATTCCGTTTTGCACTTTTGGAAAATCCATCCCTCGATACACAACGTCCCTCGAGCTGGTCGCGCCGCACTCGGCTCACTGGGGGTGAGGAGCCAGCGGCCTTGGAATCCCTTCACTGGGTGCAGGGATTGTTCTCAGACGGCACTCAGAGCTTTCCGAGGCATTCTAGGTGCTGTTCTCCCCAGGAGCCTCGCACACCACCCCATTTACGGCGGAGTCGGGCAGAGGGACAGGGCCAGAGCAGAGGCGCCCCGCCAACACCCCATCAAACCTGCAAACCACACGGGTCACTCCTGGCCGCCCCCAGAGTCCAGCAGACTCAGGCCTGGCCTCTGGAGCCCAGCCATCCCCCACTCACCCTCCTGGATGCTCCCCAGCCTCTGGCCCCACCCCGCGCACGGCTCCTGTTCCTCACCCTGAACCGAGCCCGCCCGGCAGCCCCTGAGTAGCCTCCGTCCACTCTCGAGCACAGGGGTCACTGCAAGGCGGGCCTGGAGGCAAAACGACCTCCCGCACCCCGGCGCCAGGCCCCGCGCCTGTCTCGCGCTGGACGAACTCCCCCAGCAGGAACGGGCACCCCCGCCTGCGCTCTGGCCCTGCCCTGGGACCCAGGTGAGCCCGACAGCGTGGGGGTGAGCACCTGGAGCCCCTGCCCAGAAGGCGCTGCTGTGGGCACTCGGCTCCGAGCGGGCCTCAGGCAGGCCTGACAGGGGCGCGGACCCCCTGCAGGCTGCCCACTTACGGTTGTCTGCGCTGAAGCACCCACTGCTGGCCTGGTTGCTCAGCCAACGTGGACCCCCAGGCATGAAGCCCGGTCGTCACTCCCGAACTCCCTCCTCTGTGTCCCCTTCCTCCTTACTCCCCTGGTCACTGCCACCGTCTCGGCAGTGACGTCTCGGTGCCCCGGGCACCACCCCCAGCTCCCTGCTCTTAATCCAAAGGCTCTGCTGGCTGCCCATCCTGCAGAAAACAAAGTCCAGGTCCCGGGCCTGCTGCTGACACAGGCTGACCTCTGTCTGCATCTGCGCGGTCCTGGAGGGTCCGGACCAGACCCTCGGCCATCCAGACGCGCGTGTGCAGGGACAGGAAACAGACATGCGGCCCTCACTCCCCGCCTGGAAGGCATCTGAGGCCCGCGGCTACTCCCCAGGCAGCGCAGTCCCAGGACATCCCCCCTAGTCGGGAGGTGGCTACCCATCACCAGTGAGGAGAAGTGGGCCTCAGCCCCCGTGGGTTCATGCATTCTTCAGAACGAGAGTTCCCAAGCATCCCTCCTCTGGGGACAAAGCTGACCCTGCTTGAGAAACCCGGAGAGAAGCTCCGTCATGCAGGGCACCCAGGAACCCTGGGGACCAGATCTGCCCTGGGGTGGCGTGGGGCGCCAGGGGCGGGGGAGCTCAGCCATGACCCTCAGCAGCACTGGGGGAGGGAGGCTGTGATGGGGCGGTTTAACCTCGTGGTCCCTGAGCCCGGCGATGCATGGAGATTTGGGTGGGGGCTGGGCCCTGGAGGTAGGTGGACCGCCCCATGTCGATAGCTGGCAGAGCCCCCCGAGGCTCCCAGGAGTGCCCGGGGCTGAGAACGAGATGCTCCCCACCCTGGCGCGCTCCCCAAGGCTCAGCATCTAGGCCGCAGGGGCAGAGCGTCGGATGCGCTTCTCCTGATGCGACTAGCTCAGCTGGGCACGCTGATGCAGGACTGGGGCTGGCGGTCATAATTAAACTGCTCTTGGAAACACCTTGTAGATGTTTCAGCAGCAACTTTCTCCTGAAAGTCCTGGTGTCCTGGGGAAGCCGGACTCAGCCCCCCACCCCGTCCCGGCCGCCTCCCCGCTGGACACTCGTGTGGCTTGGAGTGCCACTGTGCGCCTGCGATGCGTGGTCGCCCAGGTGACTGGTTCCATCACGGAAAATTACCTGCGAGCGTTTGTCAGTATTTACTCATGCCTGAAAAGCAGGTAGAAAGCCATTTGCTTTCTCTGTTTATGGAAACTGTTTTAAAAATAACTGAATTGTGTCAGCATTAAAAAAAAAAAAAAACAACAGTCTAATGCAACAGTGCTGGGCTGACTGGGCCTGAATGAGGAGTCAGAAGAGCTGGGGGCTTGAAGGGACCTTGAAAACCATGAGCCAACAGCTGCCTTCTTTCCAGGTGAGGCCAGGGTCAGAGGGGCCTCCTCTAGCAGGGGACGCTGCCAGGAGCCGAGACAAGTCAGGTGTCCAGGGCATGAGACCACGGAAGCTTCCGGAGACCAAACGCTTTTCCCAAGGTCACACAGCAGCTCTGGCATTTGAGTCCAAGTTCAAAATCACTCCAGAGCCTTCGCTGACCTACTGAAGACAGCTCCCCAGACGCTGTCTGCCCGGAGTCCTGTTCCTCCCACCTTTCAGACTGATTCCAGTGCCCAGGGACTCCACCCACCAGCCAGGCAGCTCGGTTTTCTGCTCCACAAAGCAGAGTCTGAGGTACTAAAATCTACCACCAAGGGGTTCACATGGGACCCTCCCAGTCCCCTCTGGCTAAGACATCGACTCCCTGGAGCCCCGTAGCAGGAGCTGATGCTGGCCCCTGTACAGGCGCCCCATCCCTCAATGCCCAGCTGTCCCGAGTGAGGACTACACTTCCCATCTCCTGTACCCGGGTGCGGCCACGACAGTGCTTTCCGGCTGAGGAGATTCAAGCAGAGCTGCACATGTACCTCTCGGCTGCATACAGAGAAGAGAGGCCTCCCCCCTGCCTCTCTCTCCTTCCTGCTGGCTGGAGGGTGGATGCGATGGCAGGGGCACCAGCATCCATGGCGGACGATGCAGTCTAGGGAGTGGCAAAGCAGGCAGCGGGACGAGGCTGGGCCCCCGAGGGCCCGCTGGGAGAGCCATGCCGGCCCTGGACTGACCCAGCCCACCCTCCAGCTTTTGGAGGCACTTCAAGCATTTTTCGTTTGAGTCACCATTAATTTGAATTTTCTATCACTGGTAACTCATCTCATTTTCTGATGGACACAGGCAACAACGGATGTGAGAGTTGGACCGTAAGGAAGACTGACCACTGAAGAATTGATGCTTTTGAGCTGTGGTGCTGGAGAAGACTCTTGAGAGTCCTTTGGACAGCAAGGAGATCAAACCAGTCCATCCGAAAGGAGATCAGCCCTGAATATTCACTGGAAAGACTGATGCTGAAGCTTAAGCTCCAATACTTTGGCCACGTGATGGGAAGACCCGACTCATTAGAAAAGACCCTGATGCTGGGAAAGATTGAGGACAACAGGAGAAGTGGGCAACAGAGAATGAGATGGTTGGATGGCATCATCGACTCGATGGGCATGAGTTTCAGCAAATTCTGGGAGACAGTGAAGGACAGGGAAGCCTGGTGCGCCACAGTCCATGGGTCGCAAAGAGTCAGACATGACTGGAGAGAATTAGCGTATCCACATGCGCAAAGAAGAGAAGGCGGCTAACTCTTGTGAGGTCAGACACAGCAGACTCTGTGGTTCACCAGGTCGTCTACAGAAGAGGGGGCCGCAAGGAAGAGCTTCCCCCGAGAATTCCCTCTTCAGCGCCATCTTCTTTGACTTCAGCCTTTAGGATCCTCTGGGTCCACAGCCCTTTCCAGGCTTTGGACGGACGCTGACCTCTGTGTCTGTGAAATGTGAGGCAACGATCTCCGACCCACGAAGGTGAAGAGCCTGGGTGCAGGCTGCGCCCCGAGGAGCCGTCAGGCCGCTGCAGAGGAGCAGCTCACTGGGACCCCATGCTGAGGTCTGCTGAAAGCCCCCTGTGGCCCCAGGGAGCCCCTGCACAGTCACCTGGGGACCCTCAGCGGCTGGTGGCATGGTCATGGTACCCTGACCAGGGTTGAGAGGGGAGAGCTGAGTGTCCTCCCCAAGAGGCTGCCTGACCCCAAACGGGGAAGGAGACAGAACCTCAGGGCCCCCAGGCAACAGGGCCCATCACCCACCGGAGAAAGAAAAGAGGCAGAGGACGAAGCTGCCCTTTGGGCCCTTGAGCTGCTCAGTCCACACCGGCCTGTCTCTGTCTGCACCCCCCCCGGCCGGCCCCTCACTCCATTCTGCAGAGACAGGCGCTCTGCCCCTCCCCTCCAGGACCCCACCCGGGAGCCCACCCTCCAGAGGGGCACACGGGGCACACACCTTGCCTCGCCAGGCAGCCGGAGGACTGTCCCCAGGGGTCATGAAGTCAAGTCACCACGTCAGGGGCAAACGTTCCCTCCTTTTTCTTTTGGAGAAAGAATAGAATGGAATGGACGATGGGAGACATCTGCGTCATCGCGCACACAGGGCAGGGAGGGCAAGTCTCGCTTCTCAAGACTTCCGTCTCAGACGTGTGCGCGTGTGCGTCCGTGCAGGCCCACAGTTTAAACCGAGTGTCTCAGCTGGAAAACGGAAGGTCAGCTCTCGGGTGTCCACAGAGGGCAACGGCAATGGCTTTCTGCAGAGCTGGGGACTCACAGAGGAGAAACGAAACCAGTGGGCACAGAGGACCCGGCGCCGGGCCTGGCTGTGCTGCGGGTGCCCAGCCAAGCCTCAGAAGTCTTTGAGCTCCTTCCTCATTTGCAAAATGAGGATGGTGATTCCCGCTCTGCCTGCTCCCCGGGATTCTGGGCAGCGCGGATGGAGCAAGAGTTGCTACACGCTGTGCATGGCGCAGAACAAGGCTGGCTGGGGCGTTGTGAAAGTCTGTGGAAGCCCGGTTGACAGTGGGAAGCTCAAGCCAAGAGGGAAAGAGACGCCTACCAGGGTGGCTTGGGAGCCACCGGGGCGCGTCCCCACAGTTCCCTAGCAAACGGCTGGGCGACACTGTCGGACGCCTCAGGGACCCTTTGCCGCAGTGAGTCTCAGCCACACAGGCAGAGGAGGCCTATGCATCGCGGTGCTGCCCGAGGCCGCGGCCAGGCGTCCAGCATTGACCGGCTGGCTCCAGCTCGCCCCACCCCGTGGGGCTGCGTCCTCCCTGGGCGGGCGGGCGGTGAGGCTCTGTGCCCGCCTGGCTCTGGCGCCAGGGCTGGGGTGCCCGGCACTGCACGGAGACGCTTGCAAAACACTGGCTCTCACGTCTCGCTGCTGAGTCACAGACCAAAGACTGAAGAAACGCTCCTGGATGAGAAACAAGGAAAAAAGAAAAGGAAGAAAGCTGGGCTGACTTGTTCCTGGGCCACAGCTCCAAGTCCGTTTACACTTGGAGCAAAATCAACACGAAGACCTCTGCGGATAGTGTAAGCTGTTAAAGGACCAAAAATGCATTTGTTTTCTTTTCTGGTTAAAAGATAATAGACACACAAAAGTCAAATCAAAAACGTAGCCCCAAAAGAAGGAAATGTAGGTGTTTCCAAGCCAGCGCGTCTTTCCAGACTCTTCCCTTTAATTGAACTGATAGGCGGTGCACACAGACGGAGAAGCTGGACAGACGTGCCTCTCGTCACTGTTGCCGTCAGGGAGCCTCACCCGTGACAGCTGCTCAGGCTGGGGCACGGCGCCGTGTTGCCATGTGCTCACGAGGGACACCCTCGTGTGGATGAAGTGCGACTCACTGATCAGTCTCACTTAGGGGTGTTTAAAAGGCTCCTGAGTTTTCTTACTGAGATGCAGTTTACACAGGTGTACACACCGTGGACATCTAAGGTATAAAACATGCGGATTTGATCCAACTATGATCCAAAGATGACGCTGCGAAAGTGCTGCACTCAATATGCCAGCAAATTTGGAAAACTCAGCAGTGGCCACAGGACTGGAAAAGGTCAGTTTTCATTCCAATCCCAAAGAAAGGCAATGCCAAAGAATGCTCAAACTACCGCACAATTGTACTCATCTCACACGCTAGCAAAGTAATGCTCAAAATTCTCCAAGCCAGGCTTCAGCAATACGTGAACCATGAACTTCCAGATGTTCAAGCTGGTTTTAGAAAAGGCAGAGGAACCAGAGATCAAATTGCCAACATCTGCTGGATCATCGAAAAGCAAGAGTTCCAGAAAACATCTATTTCTGCTTTATTGACTATGCCAAAGCCTTTGACTGTGTGGATAACAATAAACTGTGGACAATTCTGAAAGAGATGGGAATACCACACCACCTGACTTGCCTCTTGAGAAACCTGTTTCAGGTCAGGAAGCAACAGTTAGAACTGGACATGGAACAACAGACTGGTTCCAAATAGGAAAAGGAGTACATCAAGGCTGTATATTGTCACCCTGCTTATTTAACTTATATGCAGAGTACATCATGAGAAACGCTGGGCTGGAAGAAGCACAAGCTGTAATCAAGATTGCCAGGAGAAATATCAATAACTTCAGATATGCAGACGACACCACCCTTATGGCAGAAAGTGAAGAGGAACTAAAAGCCTCTTGATGAAAGTGAAAGAGGAGAGTGAAAAAGTTGGCTTAAAGCTCAACATTCAGAAAACGAAGATCATGGCATCTGGTCCCATCATTTCATGGCAAATAGATGGGGAAACAGTGGAAACAGTGTCAGATTTTATTCTTTTGGGCTCCAAAATCACTGCAGATGGTGACTGCAGCCATAAATTAAAAGATGCTTACTCCTTGGAAGGAAAGTTATGACCAACCTAGACAGCATATTGAAAAGCAGAGACATTACTTTGCCAACAAAAGTCCGTCTAGTCAAGGCTATGGTTTTCCTGTGGTCATGTATGGATGTGAGAGTTGGACTATAAAGAAAGCTGAGTGCCAAAGAATCGATGCTTTTGAACTGTGGTGTTGGAAAAGACTCTTGAGAGTCCCTTGGACTGCAAGGAGATCCAACCAGTCCATCCTAAAGGAGATCAGTCCTGGGTGTTCATTGGAAGGAGTGATGTTGAAGCTGAAACTGCAGTACTTTGGCCACCTGATGCGGAGAGTTGACTCATTGGAAAAGACCCTGATGCTGGGAAAGATTGAGGGCAGGAGAAGGGGATGACAGAGGATGATATGGTTGGATGGCATCACCAACTTGATGGATATGGGTTTGGGTGAACTCCGGGAGTTGCTGATGGACAGGGAGGCCTGGTGTGCTGCAGTTAACGGGGTCATAAAGGGCAGACACGAGCAACTGAGCTGAACTGATGATCAGTTCATGCTTGCTTCTGAATTGTTGCTCCTACTAACAATGGCGGGATAAGCATCCTGACACATTCTTCACTGTGCCCTCGTCCCAGAACTTTCCCGGGTTAATTTCCGGGAGAAGACTGAGTCAGGTCCTGTCTGCGTTTCCAGCGTGAGGGCAAATGGCCAAATAGCCCAGCGGAGGTGGGGTGCTGGGTCCCACCGGCCCAGCACTGGCTTCCCACACCTCACCCACGGGGGTTGTTAGCAGCGCCTCCACCTTTGCCCCACTCCAATAGGCAACAAATAGCATTTCCCTGCTGTTTCCATCACGCGTGTGATATCGGTGAGGTGTGAACTCATGAACATGCCTCGTTAGCAGCCCTGCGCCCCTGGCAGAGATGTCAGAGCGCGCATACCAGGCGCTCGCTCAGCTCCTCACAGAATCGACTCTTCCAACCTGAGGACGGCCCTGCAGGCGGGTACCTCCTGCCCCTGTTCCACAGAGAACAACCAGGGCTCAGCAAGTCTCACGTGCCGAAGTTCGTGGAGCCAAACAACAGTGACCCAGGACTCAGGCCGGTGGGCCCGTCCTCCGACGTGTCCTCCAGCCAGGCTGCGCCTCCATTTACCTCCGGGTGTGAGCGGGCTATGGATGTTCTAACCCAGGGTGCTGTGTTTACGCCCTTTGCCCACCTTACAATTGGAGTGCTCATCTTTTTCTCATTAATTAGCCGTGACACGTTACATGTTAAGAATAGTAAACTGTCTTTTTTTGCTACTGACTGTTCCTCTGTGGAAAGTATTTACCCCCACCTTGCAGCCTTCATTTCTGCTTGTACTCAGTGTGGGCACCTGGGCGAGGGCTGGGGCGCCTGGCACAAGACCCTGACGTGCCCGGGATGCGGGCAGGCTGGCGAGCCGGGCGTCAGATGCCACTGGTGGCTCAGTCACGGAGCCCAGGAGGTCGGCGGTGAGACCCGGGGGTGGGAGGGAGGAAAGGGCGGGCTGATCAGAGACAGACTCCCCCCTCCGCTGGCTCAGCTGCCGAGTCTCTATTTCTGTGATAAGTGCCAGCCGCCCCCCCACAAAAAGTGGCTTTTATCGCTTGGGATGGTTCCAACAGGGCTAACCCTCTTCTCCTCTTCGGAAACTTAAATCTCCCTTTATTGAAGCAGAGGCTAAGCTTTGGTGACAGACTGTTCTCCAGGAAGTGGGGCACATGTGAAGGAGGGGCTGTGGGGTCAGAGGCGAGGCTGCGCCCCCACCCCGGGCACGTGGCTGCGTGGGGACGTGTTCCAGCCTCTTGGCCTCAGGGTCCCCGTCAGCATAGGGACGGGATGACCAAGTGACAAAGTGGCTCGGAAATGAGCGTAGGGCGTTGGGCCTTGTGGGCCGCGAGTCTCGGCAGACGGCATGGCCTCCCCCGTCCCCCAGGGCCCAGAGAGCTGGGCTCATGGAGGAGGAGGGTCCCGTGGGCCTGGGAGGGCTGCGCAGCTGCTCTGGCTCGCAGCCCTGCTCTGAGCTGGGACTTCAGCCTGTGCGCCTCCAGAACCACCCTCAGGACGGCGCCTGAGCTCACGAACCCCAGAGGCTGCGGGCCCCTCTGTCTGCCGTCCACGCGGGGGACCCCAGGGCTCATCCAGAGCCATCCTGTGGCCCCAGGGGCTTCTGTCGTTCCCTTCGATTACACGGGACTGCAGAATCAAAATTCACAAAGAGGATCCTAAACACATCAGAACTCCTTCAAGGCAGCTGAGAACAGTGACCCACTCAGCTCACTGTTAGGACCAAGAGGATCCCCTCGTTGGCTGAGTCCTGGTCAGTCACCCACGAACACCAGTCACTGCCCAGCCACCCGTCCGGCCCCGGGCTCTGCTGAGCCTAGCGCTGCCCCTCCTTCCAAAGCGCCGCAGGCTGGAAGGACACATGCCCACCTCGCCTCAAGCCCCGCTCCCGGCAAAGGAGGGCCCGCACAGCCAGGCAACGACCGGAGCGCAGTCTAGCTTGGGTGCCTCTGCACCGCCTGGCCACTGCGGCCGCTGCGTGCAATGCGCCAGCCGCACCCAAGCCCCACAGCTGTTGATGTCCTCGGTGCCCCTCAAATCCACCGAGAACACAGCCCCGTCCCGGTGTCCCCCAAAGGGAGCCCGGCTGAGGCTGCAGATACCTGCAACCCCACCACCCAGAAGGTGGAACCAGACGTCGGCTCGCCCCACAGACAGCCCCCACTAGTGCCTCCAGCTCAGGACTGAGAAGCCCTCAGTCGATGGAGGACAGCATCTCATCTCAGCAGATGGGAGTCAGGGCTGAATGCACACCAGGCAGCCGGGGGCCTGGGCGCTGGACACCCATCCTCCCCAGGGACGGTCATAGCGGCCTCATTAGTGGGCACTGCCCTCTCCTAGGGCGGTCATGGCAGCCTCAGCAGTGGGCACTGCCCTCCCCTGGGGTGGTCACAGCGGCCTCAGCAGGGGGCACTGCCCTCCCCTCCAGCCTGCTCCTGGGGCCTTCCTCCTGCTCAGCTCGCCCGTGCTCCTGGTGACACCGCAGCCCTCGGGCCACACGACAGGAGGTAAAACCCATCCCAGCTTTAGGAGGAAGCCAGGAAATGCAGTCCAAACCAGTGTCACCCAGACGTAGGATCAGAACAAACCGACAAGGTGGGTTGGAGCGCAAACTACACGCACTCACATTCAAGGGCACAGACACCAAGGTCAGCTCGCCCGCTCTCCAACCGGGGGTTGCAAAGGTTTCAGAGCATTCATGACGGAAACACGGACGTTTCAGGCTGAAAATTCTCTTTAGGATAATGCAGTCCCATTCCTATGCTTAACTGTTAACAGAACTAATGTCCAAATAGTAGGTTAATGACCTGATGGGCTAGTCAATGCAAAAAAATGGCCAGAAATCATGTGCCTCCAATCATACCTCACACACACACTTCCAGTTCTTCGTGTACATACACCCCCCCGCATGCACACCTGCACACATGTACGTGTACATACACACGCGTGTTCCCGCATGTGCAGGGCACTTGCAGGCACCCGTGCTCAGGCACACACACAGACACGTATTCATGCTCAGACACCACACACGCAGTGCACACACGCACACCTCCCCTCTTCAGGCAGGAACGTCGGGAGCTCCAGAGGTGACCCTGTGACCCGGGGGGCCTGGCTCACTTTCAGCTTTGCATTTGCACCTGAACGTCAGCGGACGCTCAGACCAACAGCCGCGTCGAGCCGTGAAGTAACTGGGAGTAAAATGTTCGGAAAAGGCCGGTCCTGGTGCCCAGTGCACAGACCCGGCGCGTCCGGGGAGGTTGGGCAGGGGACACTGGTGTAGAGTGCAGGGGTCTGCGGTCAGTCTGGGGCCGAGACCCCCACCACCCTTGGCTTGGGGCAGCGGACCGGCCGTCCTCACCGAGTCCAGGTCCACAGGGGCGCCTCCCCGAGTGAGTGAGGTGCTGAAGCGCTGCTGTTGCCTCTGGGCCCAAAACAGTCCAGTGCAGACGGACAGAGAGGCAGCAGTCCGTCACCACACCTGCGGAGGAAAGTGCCGTCCTGCCCGCTCCTTCCCCACACACCGGTCCGCAGCCTCCCCCAGCCTGATGGGAGCCTCACAGGACAAAGCTGCCAAAGCCTCTCGAAGCTCTCCTGACGGGAGCCTTGAGAGGAAGAGCCCTCCCTTCCCGGAGGACTCGTACCCAGGCTCCTGACACGTCCTCTGCTGCAGAGCGGCCTTCCGAGGAGCCGCCAGGCACACCCTCTCCCTGGGGCTCAGCGCGCAGAGGCAACGGTGCCCCTGGTCAGCTGAGTGCCTGACCCGGGAGCGCCTGGTCCGGAGCGCTCCCCTCCTACCTGGTAGTTCATGGTGAGGCCCTGCAGCTGCTGGAGAGCTGCAAGGTTGCTGCTCCTGGGGGCTCAATCCAGCCCACGGGGAGCGGTCAGAAGCCTGCCCCCCACGCCTCTGAACCTCAGCCTCGCGGCACCACAGGACAGGTCCCAGGACCCGCTCAGACACTCGGAGCTAGCGGGGCCAGTCCCCAAAGGCCCCTCGGCTCTCAAACGTCCTGGGCTCTCGAGGACCATCGGGCCCCTTGGCCCAGGCTGAGCATCACCAAGCCCCGTGTAAACGTTCTGGCAGCGAGCTGAATTCTCGAGGCTGCTGCTGTGGACAGGTCAACTTCCCTCACTCACAAGCTCCTCAGGGAAGATACAGGAAGGGGCAGGAAGCGGGCGGCCAGGCTCGCAGAGCCCCTGAGGTCCTGGCCGCTCGCTGAGGATCGTTCTAAGCTGGCGTCTCCAAGCACACTCAGGCTTCATTCAATCCTCACTCCGACTCTTTCTTTCCCCCCAGTGAGGCAACAGCTGCTAAACTGGACAAGACTGTGGGACTTGAAAGGATGGGGGCCCCAGCCAGACCCTAGGGTCCCCAGGCTCACGGCGGAGCCCCGAACGGTCCCCGAGCTCACTTCTCTCACCATCACCCGCTCCGTCCTCACGGGACTAGGATGAGGATCGGGTGTCTCACAGCAGACAGAGAGCATCCCACACCCACAGGCATGTCTATGCAGATGGTGGAAGGGCCTTCTGGACGCCCTGCCCTCAGAGTGGAGGCAGCATCCATGGACACACACCCCAAGGACGCAGCCTCCATGGACGCAGCCTCAGTGGACACAACCCACGTGACACAGTCCTGTGCCTACCCCCAGACAGGGACAGCGGCACCACAGGATCACCCTTGTCGAGGACGGATCTGAAAAGCTGAGCTCGCCTCACACTGAGGAGGGTGGGTGCCTTCCCTCCTGGCAGCACGGCTTGAGCCCAGCTTCCGCTGGAGCACAGCTTTGAAAGGAACAGGTATGGACGGATATAATTCAGCGTGGCCTCCTTCCAGTGTGCACAGATGGGACAACTTTGCCTTGAGCAAGTTTAAAAACACTCCACGTTTTACTGGAGCTCCACGTTGTCATCATAATTGGTATTTTTGAAAACAAGTACGTGGCTAGATACAACAGTCCCATTTGCTCAGTCTAGAAACTCATCCTTGCTGAGACCCAGGCTCTGGGATAACTCAGCAAATTAAACGAAAGGCTTCAGTCTAGTTGCTGAGCATCAGTGACTGCAGACACGACAGAAAGGCGTGTGCTTGTGACGGGAAGTCAGCCAACATCTTTAGAGCTGTCTTGAGAAAACCTAATCTGAATCTGATCGAGTCTGTCAATCCAACGACCAGCTACGAAGGAACACGTACAGAGGATCAGGGTAGACGCCCTGGGAACGGAGTCAGTGAAGTCCAAAAAGATGTGTGAAACTCAGCATGCGAGCACTGCCAGGGTTCCAGCAAAAGTCAGTGGCAAAAGAGACAGCGAGGAAGGGGGAGGATGGACTTCATCATTTTAAAAGGTTAGAAGACACACGAGCCGATCGAACTGTGTGAGCTTTGTTTGCATCCCAATTCAAGTACATAAACTGTGTCTTAAAGTCATGGCTTATATTCCCAGCTGTGAAGGAGAAGTCAATATTTTTCTCCACTGAACAAACAGAAAATTGGGCAAAATACAAATAAAAACCTTTTTAGACATAAGACATCAAACAATATGACGCTGATCCCAGAGATTACAACATCCTCGATTTTTGCCTGAAAGTAAATTTAAAACAACAGCAAAGGACAGGAGCAGTGGAGAGGAGG